>NC_092641.1:11361856-11712481 GCF_039555335.1 Amphiura filiformis | reverse complement strand
AGTATTCAACGTAAACGTAAACGTAAACGTATTTTTACAGAAATATTATAATAATGGCTTTAATAAGGCTGAAATTCAGTGCAAAATAAGGAGTAACAAAGATGACATTATTACAGTTTTAACACGAACGAGACATACTATATATATATAGTTCATACAAGACATACCAGTTACGACAAAACCATCTAGTTTTTCAAAATAATATATACTACTGAAATAAACATTTTCTTATTTTTGTTATATTTGAAAAAAAATCTGAAAAAGTAATATTTTAAAAAACATATTTAAGCGTCATTCGGGTTGGAACATCAATCAAGCTATTTTTTGCGCCTTACAACCGGGCCTACATCATTTACACGCAATAGAGCTTCCAAATAATCGGCACTAACACCAAGTTTGATCTTAAGAATATTAAAATCTTAAGACATCTGCACGCTGTGAAAGCAAATAAGAATACTATTATTCGAATTTATTGATTCGTGCAATTTGAATAGGTAAATATGCTGAACTGATCAGACTGGTAAATGATTATAGCCAGTGCAGTCAGTGTACTGTGTACGTGTAAGCAAAAGCAAAATACCGTGTATACCATACATAGGCTTAAAATGGATTTGAAGTGTCGACTTGTCTAATTGGAAGAAAATTGGCAAGAAAATGTAATAAAGTGGCATCAAGAAACGAAAACATGATGAGGATGCATTTAAAGATGTCACTACACAGACCAGCAGGATGAATTTAATATTTCGAACTTCTTGGTAAACACCAACTGGTACGTATATATTTCCTGAGACTATTATACCTGAATAGTCTCAGATATTTCTACCACTGCATGTGATAATATAATAGCGAGTGTTAGCTACATGTCATACAGTAAGAAAATAGATATAAGAACATCTCGAGCTACATGCCACTAATGAATATTTTGCTCTGGGACTGAATATTCGGACAAAATCGGGTGTGTATATATTAAATAATCTACAAGAAGTATTCATCAAGTGCGTGCCAATTCATTCGGCATTTACACATGTACATGTACACTGTACAGTATTTTCTTATTTTAAAAGAATCGTTAACTGTGACCCCATCCCACATACCTATCATTCAAATAGTTCTAACCTGTAATTCAAGTTAAATTTTAATATTTGGCCAATTTTTTGGGAAATAAGGGCCACATATATGCATTTTAGGGTATTTTTCGTTTGCTGTCACAATCAAGCCCAACGACTTGCACAAAACATATTTCTAATAGTAATACCTTTAAAATCAAAATTAAACATAAAAAATAAATTTACTATACTCTTAATTTTGAGTCTTTGAATTTTGTGACTGCAATTGGAAGAAATCACGCAAAATTGCATATTAAAAATCAATGAAAAATTAATTAAAAATTACAAATTAATTTGTATATTGTGAAACTTGAGTGCCTCCTCACCCCCCCCTGAGGTGAGTGGAATGAAAGGAGCCCACAATTTTCCCGTTTCATCCATGTAAATAAAAAAATATACGGTACTTTTATAATATTAATATGCATTGATCTAATAGGAAATCGCATTGTATTTATAGTCAACATTGCAATACGAAAGTTTTAGGCGATTTTCACCATCCCGAGAAAAATCATTCACACCCCTTATCGAGCCTTGTTATAACCTGTAGGGCTCCTGTATACAACTCATACTATTCCTCTTGTGTGTCAGCTTTATTTGTCTCTATATTTGAGTGCAAACACCGTTAGGGAGAGCGTGGCGCAATGGTTAGGGTACTTGCCTTTAGTGCATGAGGTCCCGGGTTCGATTCCCGGCGGTGGCGATTTGCTGGGATATTGACTTGGAAAAAAGTCTGAAATGAATTGGCAACTTCTGTAGATTAAATTCAGACTTCCGCTCTCCCATGGTTCATTTAGAATTGGGTAAATGAATCATGAAAGTACTCCGTCCTTCGGAGGGGACGTTAAGCCGTCGGTCCCGTGTACAGAGAGCCATACCTGTACATGTATCTCGCAGCCAGTTTCGAAAAGAGTAGGGTGTTAACCCCTGACTGTTCCCAACCCGTCCCGGTGTTCAAATGGACCCCAATGGAAATAAGCTTCAATAGAGGCTTTCTTGGGTTATCCAGGGTTGTCAAAAACCCGAACAAATCAAATAAAAAAAAAATAAAAAAAGGGTCATGTTCACCTCCAACTAACGGCTTCGACATCGTTTAATCTAGACGGATATGTACATAATCTCAATAAACGTACGTGTTTTTTCTTTTTTTTTAAATCTTTTTTTAATTTTTCCAGAAAACTTCGAGCACCACTTACACTCAATCATGAATATACCGAAGATCTTCATAGCAACCTTGTTGCTAGGTACATTAGCGTCTGTTGCCATGATAATATTCTCCTATACTACAACGTATTCGCTGGTACCAAGAAGTATTGTAGGCTACTCAGCTTCCGACTCACCTGACGAAGAAGCCGCTGCATCATCTTCAGTGAACAATGATAGTGCCGCAATTTTGAATCGGTTAGTATTGTTATTCGAGCTTTCACTGTAAATCCAAGTGTTTAGGGTTTCTGTAACACCTTTTTAACACTGCAAGGTGTTTAATTTTTCATTTACACAGTAAAGGTATAGGACACCTAAACACCTAAACACCAAAGTAAACACATACTACACAAAGAGAAAACATATGAGAGTATTTGGATTTTAAACATTCAACATGTTTACTTTCAAAATTGTTCAGAATGTAAACACACCAAATGTTTACAAAGTAAACACATGTGCATTTACTTTCCGAACAATATGAAAGTAAACATGTTGAATGTTTAGAATCTAAATACTCTCATGTGTTTACTCTTCTGGTTTATGTGTTAACTTTGGTGTATAGGTGTTTAGGTGTCCTGTACCTTTACTGTGTAAATGAAAAATTAAACATCTTGCAGTGTTTAAAAAGTGTTACAGAAACCCTAAACACTTGGATTTACAATAATATTCGTACACTTAGTGTGTCCTCCTAAACGCGGGCTCTGACGAATATTGTGATATTTGAAAACGTTTTTTTCATAATGTTAATTCAGTGTTTGCTGTTTGCTTGAAAGCCATGTCGATAGCTATAAGTTGCAGAAAACCAGAGCTCATTTGATAAACCAGTTTTAAAGATATCTTAAAATGGTTTCAGGGTAAAGTTTTCAATGTGAAAACACTTTTTAAAATACCACCACATTCGTTGGACCCGCTTTTCATTGTACACCCTGTAAAGTATATCGCCGTAGATACCTCATACTAATAAATAGTGGCTTTTCCAGTGCCTGGGGTTTTCCATTTCACTCCAACGCCACCGCACCTATATACAGGGTGTCAAATATTTCAGTAAAATTGACCAAATATATTTTGGTATATGTAAAGTAACCTATAATCGTTAGCTTTATAAAGTAAAGCGGCTCTCAGTATTTTGACTATAAGGGAACAAACCAAAAGATCGATGACGTCCTATAAACATAACTACAATCTTAGAAAATATTGTTCGAACACTTTAAAGGCCTTATTACATACATACACATATTTTATTTATTTCCATCATATCAAAATACATGCAAGCAAATTTAACAAAACGGCAAAATAGAATTTAAAAAAGATGGCGGAGATGTAACAAAAAGGCAAAAGCCTGAATTGAGCGTTACACCACCTTAAAAGAAATATTAGGCTAATTAATATAATACTAGAATTACAGAAATTAAGAATTACACTCAAATACAGATACATACATTTACACACACACACAAACAGATGTCTCAAGCAACAAAAGCAAGGTAATGTAGGAAAATAACTCACAAAAATAAATCATTTGATCAATAAGTCAGAATTACGGATGTGATAAGAAAAATAGTTTCAACAAATCCTAAACCAATTATATACATGTACCAAATACTGATACATAATTTACAACAAAGATATATTATATGCTTAGATTTTTCTCCATGAGAAAAGACGACAAACGCTTTTTAAAAGAATTTAAATTTCGAGCCGCTTTAATATCATGGGGGAACGAGTTCCAAAGTGTCGGTCCCAAAGTTAATATTATTGGAAATGGTCCCCCTTCTACCCTCGTACAACGTTGGCATGCCCAATATATGCTCATCTTCACCATATCTTCTCCCAACATTGATTGGTGGGGAAAGGGGAGGGGATATGCTTCAGATGAACATTGAGAGAACTCTATTATAATTCTTAGTTTCCAGTGACTCATATAGCGTGCGCACTATACTAAGAAGAACATGGGAATCACAGTAGGTGTTCGAACACATTTTTCCGGGAATGTCTACAAAATTACTTAGCAAAATCATCTGATTTTAGTTTTTGGACAATAACTCTGCAGTTACGCCATCGATTTTAATGCAATTTGGAACACATGTCAGAAACATAATTTGCTATCATCCCACAAAATATGGAGGAAATCAATGAATATTTTGATAGCAGTCAGTTAGTATAGATTTAACATAGCGTTTTGTACACACAAATACAGACCTTAATGGTTTATGTGCTATGTTAATTAAGCATATGAACATGTGGTATAATTAATTTAGAGAAGGGGTTAAAATGTTATATTCAGCTAAAAACAAACATTACTCGTAAATTTGATGTTATGTATTTAAATGTCACAAATTTACCACTGTGTGATAAATCGGAGGGTGGGAGGGGACGAGGAAGAGAGAGCGAGTGATAGGAAGGCAGAGATACGCACAGGCTATGCGCATTTATTGTTTTAAAAAACATTACTTACCCAACATTTAAGAAAATCAGCCTAATGTGTGAAATTGTGTTCATTAAACATTTTAAATACACCATGGTTAGGATGGTCAAAATGGTGAATCATAACGATTTACACACATAGACCAGTGGCGCACCGTGGCCGCCCCTTCCCCGGGGGGCTGAAGAAAATCCAATTTTGCCGCCCCTTCCTCAACAGCCCGAAAACGTTGCCCCAATTTTTTTTTTACGGTTGCTTGAAAAAGTGAAGAGGAAAAAAAAAAAAAAGGATTTAGAGGCGCTACCGCCCCAAAAGCAACACATTTTGATGTAGGCCTATAGTACAATTTTTTCACATTTTCCGCCCTTTTTTCTTTACTAATTCTTTTTGCCGCCCCTTCTCCTTCCGCCGCCCCTCTTTGGCCGCCCCTTTGTTTTGGCCGCCCCCTGCTTTGACCCCGGGGGGCTGGCGCCCCCAAAGCCCCCCCCCCCAATACGCGCATGTAGACAAGCACGCATTTCCAACGATTCACCATATAATAGAAAAGTAAATCCTATTATTCTTTATGTTTTGTGGTCAACCGTGCATACTGTGTTTTCAATGGGGAGATGTGCAATGATTTACCTTTACCATGAATAGGTTTTCACACTTTCAGTGTAGGCCTACACACCTCTACCCACTGAAGAGACAACGCAAATCATGTTTTATGAAATGTGCGCATGTGATATTGCATAGGCCTAATAATAAAGGTCATTATCTATAATGGTGCACGAAAGTCGTATCACCGCAGATACGATATTTTTGCATTTATTTATTACTATTAGTAAACATTTTAAACGGTTTTGCAATGTTTGTTTTTGGTACAAAAACGACTTCGATGAAGAAAAGCTTACAAAATATATAATGACATATTCTTCAGACCGATGTTTTTTAACAAACGTAATCGAGTATTTTTACCCCCTCCCCCTAAACGAAACTACAACCTTGGCGAAAAAGGTTGCCACACCTGAGCGTTAATTGGCCAACATCCTTCCCCGCTCCCTCTATTGCAATGTTGATTTGGACAAAATCGTCATCATTTCTACATTACAGTCTCCCAACATTGCAAAATGGGGGGTGGGGAAGGGGCAAGTGTAATCTGAATGTGCATTTGCAACTATTATACAAAATAATACGGAACTATCACATATTTAGCTTCGATTGCGTGCTTTTAACACCAGAACGTGCTGGTGTGGCAACGAATTTCCGCCAGAGTTGCCTCTAATAACATATAAAAAAATCATCTGAAATTACGTTTTCGTTCATATCTTTAGAACGGAATGCCGGATTCACGTGCAATTTTCACAAAGTCTTAGCCTGTTTATGTACTCTGTATTAAATACAACTATTTTTATGTAATTTATACATGGCTTGGTCTATGTGTCCTTTTATTTATAAAGATGCCAAAATAATGCAAAATATGTGAAAAAAATCAATCGCCATTACATGCTGTCTACTGAAGATAGTACACGCAAAATGTTAAAACTATTTTAATGATGACGAAATAGCGTGAAGTTTAAGTATTAGACCTAATAATAATAATAATAGCAAGGATCAGAAGAGGACAATTATAATCATAGAAAAGTCATCAGACGGATTCGAACCCCCGATCTCACTGATCTATAGATTTCAAGGCGGCGACTTAATCGCTGAGCCAAGAAGAAGTCGTTGAATTCGTGAGCATTTCTAATGTATTAATGTTAATTTAAAATTATGCAATGCGTATATGTACACTCAAACAGGTGATTTAATTCTCATTCACCTACAATTTCAATTGTTATGCCGTTCTGGTTGGTTTAACCTAATACAGAGATGTTATAACCTCATAGTAGAATTAACCTGTCATACAAATGCATTTAAGATCAGTAACACATTGCACATATGGAGATGAGGTTGATGATTTAACGGTCGACGGTCGACACAAACAAATTAAAAGAAATTTAGATTATTTTCTTTATTTAAGATTTGTCCAACGTGGAGAAAGGTGGTGAATCAAAATTCCAAGTTTATTTTTTATAACCCTAAATACATTGCCAACATATACAATCGTTGTAAATCGATGAAATTATGTGTATTGGAGACGTTTCAGGTCAATTTGATACCATATGCATTGCATAATTTTAAACTAACATTAATATATTAGATATGGCTTGGAATTCATCCACTTCTCCGTGTCTCGGCGGTAAAGGCGCCGACTTCTAAACTACAGGCCACGGGTTCGAACCCCGCTGTTAGTTTTGTTAACATTAATTTTTTTTCTCTCTTAAGGGGTGGGGTATGAACGTTTGGACAGCATTTATTGTGGGACATTAGAGCACGTCAGACATATCGAATTGCATTCTGAATACGAAGAATGTCATTCTGATATCAAATAATTTTGATTTTTGAAATTCGCAATTAAATACACATTTTATGGCAAATCATTAAAATTGATATTTTGATATTTAACAGTACTTGAAGTAAACTTTATAAATCTGATGATTTATACTTAAAGTGTATGTAGGTGGGATGAAAAGCCGACGATCAATTGAAAATGTTGACCTTTCTTATTGAAGATATGGATTTTTTCCCCAAAACACCAAAAAAATTAGGTCTTTTTGGGAAAAAAATCCATATCTTCAATATGAAAGGTCAAAATTTTCGATTGACCGTCGGCTTTTTCTCCCTGCTACATGCACTTTAAGAATATATCATTAGATTTATATAATTTACTTCGAGGACTGTTATATATCAAAAATTTGAAAAATATCAAATTTTTATAATTTGTCATAAAATTTGTATTATATTGTGATTTTCAAAAATGAAAATTATTTGGTATCAGAAAGACATGCTTCGTATTCAGAATGCAATTCGATAGGTCTGAGGTGCTCTCATGTCCCACAAAAAATACTGTCGAAACGCAATAAACGCTCATTTAAGATCCCTTAATCCTTCGTATTATTGTTGGCCTAATAGTTTTAACTTAAGGTTACTGCCTCTTTTGAGGTTTTGAGCAAAAAAATGGGATGAATTTGCCACATTAAGTATCAAATTTGGCCCAGAAATAATCATCGGAAAAATAAAAGTTATACCTCATCTTAAAGGTAAATGCTTATATATTATTACTTTCCCATTATTATTTTTATAGCCTTAATCAGATTTTCACTGGAAGCCTATGACTTGGGTCCCCGCTATCACCACTCGCTATTTTATTTTAGGCCTGTTGATATCATACCATACTTCACACCGATTTCTCTACCAAATTGTAGGCCTATATCAAACATTCCATAATTACATTCTTGCTATCAAACTTTGGTATATGAACCTCCGAAATATAATTTATAAGTTCTAGAAAACGTAACTTTTCAGTGCTCCACATTTGGCCATAAGCTTATTCATTAAAGTTCTTCCATTTTCTTTCTTGACCCATATTTTTTATTTTAAACTAGCTGCAATATATCACTGAATCCTACTTAAACCATAGGTACCAAGTTTGTATGTCCAAACTACAGCAGTGATGAAAAATAGTAACATTTCTTGCCACCATTCTGCCAAATCACACACTTTTTCAAAAGCTTCCGTTTCAATAATTTTTATGATTCAGGTACCTGTTTTGCCAGTATGTGTCAAATCAGTTCTAAGTTTACCATCTCAATTGTACTCACCATTTATATCCCAAGCAAAATGTATACATCATATATATTATATCCAAATCCAGGTTCAAGAACAGGTTAAATAGACCAAATCTCAAATGTCTCCAGTCATATAAAAAGCACATTGTTTTCAAAATGGTGCCCAGAATTGACCTCAAGTATTTGACCCACACAAAAGCCTCATTTACAAGTCACACTATTGACAACTAGCCATGCATACAACAGTACAGTAATGAATTCTTTTGAAGGTTGGTGAAGAGCCTAATCTTTCAAGTCAAAGCACTTCCCACAAATCAATGCAGTCAATACATGTGTGCTGATGTGTGACAAACTAACATGTATTATAATACACTGCTATTTAGATCAAGAGGTGTCAAAAGCAGGTGAATTGTGGGATGGTGTTCAATAATGCTGAAACAGGGCTGGTGTTATGTCATTGTCTGAATATATTGATTTTTATGGATTTTCTCTGCCTTGTGCTAATGCATATTGTGAATGAGAGGGATTTTTATGGTCAGCTGTCTTAGAAATGTTTATGGCTGGGTCTGGCAATCCCAATTGCCTCACCTAGAAACAACATTATGTAGGGTAAAAATTAATATACTACAATCATTTTTAAAAGCACTTTTTAGGCACAAATTTTGCAAATTGAATATCTGAAGTGTTGAATACATTTATGTACTTCATAAATATGCAAAAATGTAAAACATGGACAAGTTGGATGGAATTCAAGAGTATGTATCCTTAAAAACTTCGCGCTATTTCATCATCATTCAAAAATGATGACATTTTCGGTGTACTATATTCAGTAGACAGCGTGTAATGGCAAATGAGAAGGTTTTTTGACACATTTTGCATTATTTTGGCATCTTAATAATTAATAATATACATAGGCCGGTCCGCGTGAAAATGATATGAAAAAGTTATTAACGCTTAATTGTAACATGGATAAAACGGACAGTATCCACTAAAAACCTGTGTGTAGCAGCAACTTGATACGATTTTCCGTTACTGATATTTAACAGAAAATCATGCAGTTTAGAACCCTACTTACGAAATGTGTGTAATTTAGCATAAATGGTGATTTGAGGGACCACTCCCTAAATAAACCAAGTACTTTGTCAACAATTGTATTATGATTCAAAAGAATATTATCTACTCCCAAATCGTGTGCAATATGAAGATCATGCGACATACCGTTTTTGAGTTATGAGACAAAAACGAAATTTAGATGAAATATTTTGCATTCGGCAGAGACAACCTTGGCGAAAAAGGTTGCCACACCTGAGCGTTAATTGGCCAACATCCTTCCCCGCTCCCCTATTGCAATGTTGATTTGGACAAAATCGTCATCATTTCTACATTACAGTCTCCCAACATTGCAAAATGGGGGGTGGGGAAGGGGCAAGTGTAAATCTGAATGTGCATTTGCAACTATTATACAAAATAATACGGAACTATCACATATTTAGCTTCGATTGCGTGCTTTTAACACCAGAACGTGCTGGTGTGGCAACGAATTTCCGCCAGAGTTGTAGTTTCTTTTATAGGACGTCGTCGATCTTTTGGTTTGTTCCCTAACCTCTATACCAGATTAGGCCTACTTTCAACAGACATACGCGACTGAAGTTCAGTCTGAAGTACCGCAGTTCGGCGAGCCGAGCCCCGCGGTAGAGACCAATGACTTATCACTATATGTCTTGCACTCTGTGTTGTCTTCCCGGCGTTCTATTCTACAGTTAGTATAATATAAGTGGATGTTTTATAGTTTTCTATGACTCGACGGTATGTAGGACGCTATAATAATATTGTACCAATACATCTCAATTTCTTTTTTCTTTTCGTTTTTCAGACACACAAATGAACACAAACATGACAAACCAAAGGAGTTCTCACTTCGTGAATTACAGCAGAATAAGAATTTTGACAGAAAACCAGACAATCCAGAACCAAAAGTCTTTCCTAACAAAGCAAATCCAAACTTAAATGATTCACCAAAGGAACCAGATATGGAAAAGAAACCAACCAATCCAGAACCCAACATAGCAAACCCGAACTCAAATGATTCACCAAAAGAACCAGAAATGGAAAATAAACAAACCAATCCAGAACCAAACGTCTTTCCCGACATAGTCAATCCGAACGATTTACCAAAGGAACCAGAGATAGAGAAAAAGATCGCCCCAAATAATGACGTCAATCCTAGCTCAGATCATAAGAGTGTCAATTTACCAAATTTGAATAACAGTACAAATTCTCATCCCAAAATAGACCAGGAGGATAAAACAATACATATCCCTTCAAAGAATCACACGACATCGATGCAAATTTATCAGCCTAAAAACCAATGTGAACCACACAAGAATATAGTTTTGTTGAAAACCCACAAAACAGGCAGTTCTACGCTTCAAAATATACTCTATCGTTTTGGGGATGTTCGTGGTCTTTCCTTCGTGCTTCCTGCAGTCGATGTATACATGGGCAATCCAGCTTATTTTCATCCCAAGTTTGTTCTACAGACACCAGGTGGATACAACATATTGGCAAACCACGCCAGATTTCATAAAGAAAGTAAGTATTGAGCTAAAAGAGATGGGTTCTGTTCAATTTGTTTAGCACAAGTGAGGTCAACACCCAGCCACAAAATTGTTAAATTTGGCAGATGCAAGGTCTGCTTGTTTTCTGTTGACAAGGGGCAGCCTTCAGTGAACGGCTCTTTTCAGAGCCACTAAACCTTTTACATTAGCAGATAAGCGATGTCTGCATGTTCTCTGTTGATAAGGGGCACTGGGGCAGTCTTCAGTGAACGGATGAACAGCTATTTTTGGAGCCACCAAACCTTTTACATTAGCAAATACTGCCAAATAGTACATGGCTGCTTGTTCTCTGTTGACGAGGGACAGTCTTTAGTGAACGGTTCTGTTCAGAGCCATCAGTAGGCAAGATACGGTCTACGTGTCTCATTCTTAGGTATCTTGTCCTGAAGAAGTTAGAGCTATACTCCTGACGAACTCTTGACAGTTCTAAACTTGTCCGTCCGACCGCGAACCCGCTAAAAACTCACTAATTGTTTATGTAAAATATTGTGATCAATAGTGTCAAAGGCTTTTGACAAATCCAAGAATATCTCAAAAGTTGTTTAGCTTATTTTATTGTTTTCGATCAGGTAACTTACTTTTCAGTTAATAAATTCCAAGATTGTCATTTAAGTAGATTGTTTATGTCGTAATTAAATTGTTTATTATTTTTTTGGTTGGAATGTTTTAATAACATTTAAATGTCGGATTATGAAAAGCTATAAAGGCGCTTTAAAACGTTTTGTGTGCTTAAGGTTAGACACTATTTTAAAGTGTTGTTCACAGCAATTATGGTAGTCAGCTTTGTAAAAAAACGCATTGCTCATTCCATAGGGAGTGTGTAGAAGAATTCAAATATCACAGATAGGTCATGTGGTTCTTGAGTTATGTTGTAGGAGGGCTGAAACACCTGCAACACTTACATAAACGTACATAACTCATTTACAACGATAAATCAAGCAAGTTTTCAAAGTATATGATTTGTATTATAAACTTTTGCAGACATCGAAGTGTTATCTTTCAATAATATATTGATTTAAATAATGAAAATAGATATTTCGACCAACAATACTGCGTCTACTGTCTACATGTACCCTTAACCGTTCTACACTTGTCCGACGGCGAACCCGCTAAAAACCTACTAATTGTATAATAAATATTGTGATCAATAGCGTCAAAGGCTTTTGATAAATCCAAGAATATCTCACTAAAAACAATTGTTTTATTGTTTTTGATCGGATATCTTATTTTTCAGTTAATAAATTCCAAGATTGTCATTTAAGTAGATTGTTAAATTGAATTAAATTAGGTTTTTTTTTATCATTTTGGTTTTGGTTGGAACGTTTTAATAACATTTACATGTCGGATACGAAAAGTTCATGAAAGCGCTTTAAAACGTTTTGTGTGCTTAAAGCCCGGCTTAAAGGGGGGGGGGGGTACTACACCCCTCCCCAATTTTGTGCCTATTTTGCATTTTTCTCAAATATTATAGCGCATTGGTGACAAGTAAGATATGTATATTGTAGGAGCAAGGACTCCAACTACTGCACTGAAAATTTTGGAGTTACAGTCAAAAATGAGGGAAAACCAATATTTGATAAATAAATCAATAACTACTTGCCTTGAGTTGCTGAATTTTCAGTGCAATAGTTGTAGTCTTTGCCCCTATAATATACATATCTTACCTGTCACCAATGCGCTATAATTTTTGAGAAAATGCAAAAATAGGCACAAAATTGGCCAGGGGTGTAGTACCCCTTAAAGGGTTTGGAATAAATAACCTAGTTATAGATATGATTTTATTTTCACACCATTTTCACTTTTCGCAGATATGGCCAGGATCATGCCAGCAAACACGAAATACATCAGCATTCTGCGATATCCACCTAAGCAATTCGAAAGTATGTTCAGCTACTATTCCTTCAATAACCGGTATCACACATCACTAGAAGGTTTCGCATCTCGCGCCCAGGAACTATACGATAAACATGAAGGTGGAAATCCTCGTCATAGTGGTTTAAATCCCGTCCTGTACGATTTAGGTTTACATAAAAACGATCTGGCAACACCAGACAAAATTGATGATTACATCAAATTCATCGAGGATTCGTTTGATTTGATACTAATCGCAGAATATTTGAAAGAATCGTTAATACTTCTTAAGGAATTGATGTGCTGGGACATGGAAGAAATAGTTTATTTTAGCAGCAACAAAAGAGACAATTCTCTAGTTAAGGAAATTCCCAAACAGACGGAAAAACATCTTTTAACCTGGCATGCTGGGGATTTTAAATTATATTTACATTTTAACAGGACGCTACACAGACAAATAGAAGAGTATGGCGTGCAAAGAATGCAAACTGAAGTAAAGATTTTAAATAAAATGATAGACGATTTATCGGAGGATTGTTTGCAAGGAACGAAGTCGGTTAGTGAACTTGGTGGCAAAACAGTGATTAAGAGATATGTTTTGAAACCAAATGCTAAGAATAAACGGACATGCGCACGAATGACGTACCCTGCGTATGATTATCTGATGATGCTGAAGCAGAAGCAGAAACTGAGACGTCCCGGATTGAAACGAAACTTGTGACAGGTCTACATGATATACTAGTAGTGAGTTGGAACAGTGCAGTGCTCCACGCAGTGGCGTAGATTTCTTTTTGACATTGGGGGGATGAAGTTGGAAAAAAAAATCTTTGAAGTATAGTCAATCCAGCACCCTTTGGCGACAGAATTAGTTTATGATATAAATGCGCGCTGCGCGCAAATTTTTGCTATTTTGAAGCTAAACTGATGAAATATGGTGTAAAAGTAGATTAAATGTGCGCGATTAATTTTGGGGTTAAAATGGGCAAATATGAGGTTAATTTGGTCAGAAACCCATTATCAGGCGTCAACATTGAGGGGGGATGATTGTATGGACCATCCCTCCCCCGGATCTACGCCTATGGCTCCACGTCCCATAATGCTTTCCGTACGGTAGTACATGGTACCAAGAACCAGGAAGTCTTCTCACTAGTGGCGGGACTAGTGGACCTAGTGAAATTAAAACTGCCTACTACGATACTTAGAATTCTGAGTAGTGGACCTTCATTTAAGTACTGACTGTTCTGACTGACGGGATAACCCTTTTGAAGTCCCCGCTTTTACCATATGATGTATTGAAGCTTTATTGATAACGTTTACGAAAAGAATAAAAAGGGCTCTCTATAGTTTGAAGGTACGGGTTAGGACCAGGGTTATGGTTAGAGTTATATGGGTAAGTTTATATGTTTAAGATGTTAGCTATTTTATGTTTCGGACTATGAACCTTGAAGCTAGCGGACACACCCGTTATCATGGTTACTGTGCCATGTCTATAGTAAAGACTGCACAAAAAGTAACGCAGCTGTTATAAATACGCCTATAACTTCAGAACTAATAATAGTTTTCACAATATTTTAACATATGAAAGAAGGACGATTTATTTATGCGTATTTTGATACCCTATTCGTCCATTTGCTTTTAATATTAACATCACAGCATTGTTTTTAAAGACAAATACCCAAATTTAAAAGTTGCAGCTATTTGTATTACAGAGATTGCGATGTTACAAACGCAGCACGTGGACCGTACGTTTTTATCTTCTCTGGTTTTTACGTACGTTAATACGGTGTTAAATATTGCTAGACTCGGTTCCAAACTGGTTTTTGCTCATTCGTCACGAAGGAGAACATGGCGCCTGAAACAAAGACTATAATATAAGCTACTATAATATCTGATCTAGGTCAATAGAGGGCATAGTGATTGAAAAAGTAATGGTAGTAGCGCAGGCTACCGAGTCTCTGCCTAATTCAAACAGCACGATTTTGATTTTGTTTAAAAACCAAGATGCTGCTTAAACTTAAAATTGTATTTTTGTGCTCCCCAAATGTTATAGTTGCCCAAAAACATGTGTTTTGGTAGATTAAGGACCACCACATCCATATATCAAGACTTTACTTTCAAAATGAGACTTTTTCGTCCTGAAAATTGGGCACGTTGCACGAACTTCGACATGAGGTAAAATCAGCATATTTCAACGTAGCACCTGCGTTTTATTCCATGTTGGAATCCAAAATGTGAAATCGCAATGTCTATCATGTCTATACGCAAAGTATCACACACATTTCAATGGGCAATCTCTGCGTATGGACATCGCGTATAAATTTAGTCAATTTTTAACACATCGCTGCACCTTTATGTTTATTATAATGATTTGTTACAAACGAAAATGATCATTATTAGACTTTCCTTTGTATGTTCATTATCCTTGACTGTCTTTAACATTGTGAAATGGACCAATTTTGTACATTTTCAAAGAGGTATCTACGTTGATTTTGCACGTGGAAAATCTTCAAAACTGTCTAAATACGTGACCTCGCTTCGATACAGGAGAGTGGTTTTGAATAGGTCAACCAGAGAAGATGAGAACGTCCGATACCTACGTTTCGAAATCGCAATCTCCCTATTGATTTGAAGTCAGCGCGGAAAATAATGGTGGGTTTTACGTGCCACAATGCGTGCGTAAAAACTATTGATCGCTGTAAATTGCAACTTTCTGTCATTTTTCTTTTAAAAGCACTACTGTGTTGTTAATATTGAACGACAAACAACAAACAATAAACAAACAAACAAATGGGGTACCAAAATACGCGCAAATAAAGCATCCTTCTTTCTATGTTGAAATATTGTGGAAACAATTACCATGATTACTAGTTCTGCAGCCATAGGCCTATTTATAACAGCTGCGTTACTTTGCAGACTGTATGTCATATTTTTGTGTCTATGGCCTGTATTCAAAAACATAACATTCCAAGAAAGATTCATATTTTTATACTAAAAAAATAACATTTGGGTTCTAAACCCTCAGTTGGGATATTGCGATACAATAGGCAATTCCATTTAAAAAAACACACCCCTTGGAGGAAAATTATGTAATAACAACCAAATGTAGGCCTATAACAACTTGATTGATGTCGGATCCAAACGCAGTAGCAAAGGTGTGGAAGATTTGGAATTCCATACGAAATGGAATTCCATATGGCCCAAATTCTATCAAATCCAAAACGGGAAACAGGCAACATGATGCACCTATTGATGCATACTAGAATTGAGAGGGCATTGAAATCTTCCACGGTAGGTGTGTGGATTTTAAATGGAATAGCACAATACCGTAAAAACTCGACAGTTAACACATGTGCTTACTATCGAGCGCTTAAAACATTCATACCAACAAGTAAACCTGCACATGCGTGTCTCAACCCATTAGCTCAGTCGGTAACGCGCCGGCCGGTAGGCCCTACAATTTCATTTTTTCAAAAGCGCTCGATAGTAAGCACATATACTTACTATCGAGTTTTTACGGTATAGTTCGCGAGAAATTTTATCGACTGCTCAGTGCAAGAACTGGGTAAGTGTAATAGCTGCCATGTGTAGATGAGTACAATGTACTATGTGTAAATAGCCAAAATATTCACAGGGCAGCTATTGCTCTTACCAACTTCTGGCACTGAGCAGTCGTTATTACTGATAAATAAAACACATGTACAAAATAATCATATAACACACAATCACGAACTTGTTTCCCATTTTAATTGTCTCTATTTTACAGTTATAGTTGTCTCTTTGGTTAGGCCGTGTAAAATTAATATTTTGGTTCTCGTCCCCTCCCTCCTCAATTTCTGGGATTTGTCCGATTTTTTTTTTTTTTTTTTAGATTTTTCAATTTTTTTAGACTTTGGAATGATTTATGAAAACTTCATACATATAAATAAGTTTATTAGAGAACAAGCATCACTTCCAAGTCTTTTGTGGTACTCTAGGGGGTTTATCCCAGAAAATCAAAATTGAAAAAAAAAAAAAAAAAAAAAAAAAAAAAGGGCCTCATCGTTTCCTCGAGCACTGTTGGAGAAGACCGAAAACTACTGACAATGCTAATTTTACATTGAAAAAAAAAAAAAAAAAAAAACACCTCCTCCCTCCCTCATCAATTCATGAAAATCCTCTGGACGAGAACCAAAACATTAATTTTATACGGCCTTACATGTATTTACCAAAGTTGTACTCATTTCAATCAAAAACAAAACGATGCATGCGATATAGCGCAAAGCATTGTGGGACAATTTACATTTGAATTCTGACCTATCGAGAAAATTCCTCTAATTATTAATTATTATTTATTGTTGTAATAATGATATCACTGCAAATATTTTATTTAACTAATCTCTAATAATTATATATATTTTTTTTCATTTTAGTAAAATATTTGAAATGATATTTTGTAAGCACAATAAATAAATTTTCCCCGTATAGGTCAGAGTTCAACTGTCCCCAAATTTTCCCAAATCATCCCACAGTGCATTAGAATTAGTAAATTAGCAAATGCGATAGTGTGTAAGAGACTGAAACAAGTCTCTTACACTCTAGAAGATTTCTGGCTAATTTCTAGCTAACCCTAACCCTAAAACTAACCCTATAACCCTTAAAAAATCCAACTTTAATTACCATGGTCATAGGAAATGGAGGGGGGGGGTACTGAGATATCAGCGTTTAAAAATTATTATTGACAATATTGAGAGTAGGAATGACTTTGAAAAATTTCTGAAAAATTATACAAGATACCAGTTATATTCCGGTCTGAAACTAATCAGACAATATTTTAAACATTATTGACATCACAAATTTGCAACAAACCCAAATTGTGAAAAAATCGCCCCGGCAGATCTTTTGCTATTTCTCCATTTACGATCCTGCCCAAAAGTGTCTCTTTTCGATGTTCCACGTCACAAATGTAATAATAGAAATACATTTTACCAGTTTATTGTGGAATGTACAAAAAACACAGTTTGGGAATGAAAATCATTGACTTTTGATTAAAATGAGCACAAATTTATTGATTTCTTATTAAAAACCACCAAGTTACACTAAAACTGAAAGTTTGAGAATTATCAGTTCCTGATTCGTAAAATGGCAATTGTTATCCATCAAATACAAAAGGTTTGACAGAAAACTTTCAAATGTTGGGTTATATATATAAAGTGTATGAGGGTATAGATGAGTTGACTTCTGACGCCATTGCCTGGCAGTGTAGTGGTTGTATGCAGTTCGCTCAAGCATATCGATATACCAGTCACTTGCCTTTATTGATAAACATTGAGGTCAACTCGTCTATAAAACGTTTTGATAACCTTTAAAACTATTTAAAAACTTGCTGCAAAAGGTTCCAATATGTTATTTAAGTACAGTTTAAGTACATTTTGACAACATTTAAAAATATTGTTGAATTGGGGTTTTTTCAATTAAAAAAAGGTTTTTTGTTCATAAACTTTATATAACCCGACATTTAAATGTAATATTTAAACATTTTGACCAAAACCAAAACGTGTTTGTAACATTAAAAGAAAATACGTTTGCTGGTTATGTACCTTTTTTGTAATATTAAATTAGAATTTAATTTTAATAATTTCGGGAAAGGAACCATAAGTAAATCCCGATTTGTCATCAAAATAAAAATTATTATTGCACATTTTTCATCATAACAATCAAATTATGCAAGATATACATAGCTATTAAATAATATCATAAACTAATTGAGAACTCTTTCGATTTCAGATATACACAATACACACTTTTAAACATACATTTTGCACTATGTACTGTCAATAAAACGTACCGTATTGTAAAGAGGTTAAGCCACACGACAGATAAGCCGCACTTTCCTGTTTCGGTTGACAAAAAAATCTGGTGCGTGTTTAAAAATAATAAACGATTCTTGCAGATGTAAAAAAAAACACTCATTAAACAGATGTGTTACGAGATGCACTGCATTTTTAAATATGTACTTAAGGCAAGCATCAAAATTGGGCCATTCCATTTGAAATCGGCAATACCCCTGTGGAAGAACCGAAAAGTTTTCCACAGAGGGAGTATGTCCCCTTTATGGCTTATACCTATATCTTGAACAAAATGGAGTGAGTATTATGGAAGTTACCAAATTGTCTATTCTGTTTGATATCCATACTCCATCTGGAATAATGGAAGACGAACTATTCCACGGGGATTTCGAATGGAATAACCCATTCCATGATTATAAGCAATGTTAAGAGGAATTTCTCTGTCGCTGAGCGATTTGGCTTTGACCAATGAGGTATATAAATACTCTACATCCTTGTTTAAACGTCATGCACTCGTTGCCTAGCGACCAATTGTAAACACTGTAAATTCAACAGACCATCCATGTACAACCATGGAATGGTACAACAGAGCACGGCCTCCAATGACTAGTACATAATGACATAATGGCACAGGTGAACCACAAATTAGCATGATTAGTATGCCCTTTAACGGAGCGCAAATAGAGGGCTAGAGGGTTACGGCTAAACAATTGCTACCGCCGTAAGTTTGCACCATACACCTGTGCTGTGGGCTGTGATGTACACTACAGCACAGGGCTACCAGAACCGGTCACAATTTTTTAATAAATTTAATCAAGTTTGCCCTGTTAAATCTAATTGTGTCATGAAACACAGGAAATTTGTGCGCTATTGATTTTGGATTTTTAAATCAGTAATTTATTCTGCATGACACTATTTCGGAAATGCGTTTCCTTATAAGGTAATTATTTCTCCTAATGAGGTAATGACGTCACCTAGATACGTAATACTGCTATCTTACATGTATGTCCATCTTGTGTCCGTACATGTACTTTTCAAACTGACCCTGCCCTCTCTCCGTAGACTCATGCCAGCTTAACTTTTAAAAATGTGACCGTTGCTTTAAATATTGTTTTCTTTCTTGCATCGGCTATGTAGTGAAGTCGTGAAACTTGTTTCTCCTTAGGAGGGCAAAAAAATCACATTGTCAACTTTTAAAAAATCATATAATGCAGCAGTAAAAGAATGTCAGTCTTTTATTAAAGACAGTCAAATATGTTATTACTATCACACCTCGTTGTGAAATTGTCCTGATGCTCTGTTTCTGCGTACTACGAAGGCGACAACAAAAGCAGCACCGACTAGAAATAAAACGCCCATCACGACACCGACAACTTTGCCTGTTGAAATCCCGCCGGAAGATGCAGATGAGCCTTGTTCTTGTTCACCGATTCGCCAAGGCCCCCGATTAGGAACACCGTTTTCTGGGCCACCGTAGAATCCTGTGACTGCACTCATCCATGTGCCCTTTGGGTCGACATAATCCCATTGGGGCCGGTCTATAAAAAAAAATTAAAAGGTGATTCAGTAATGGTAGTAGTAGCGCTATTTTCGAATACAGACGAATAGCATAGGCCCTACTATTCTAGAATAATAGACTTGACATTTAGTACAGCTCAACTTACCATACTTTGCCTAACCAGACAGTCCATTCCAAAATTGTTACTACACCTTTACATTTCATCGAATCTCTTTTTGATGTCTGTCATTTTGAACATCATACTTGAAAGATGTATGCTATGTAGAAACTTTATTTTGCAATTTCATAATTTGCATATTATTAGCATATTTGCAAGAAAAAACATGAAAATCAATAAATACCTATATTTTTCACAATTTCAATATTTTATTAGAAATTAAGCATGTAGGCCGTTTGTTATGACTTGATGAATGAAACTAAGACAGATTTTGATATTTTTGCTTATTTTTCCTTTTTTGCCCCAAAATGTGTAAAAATCACAATTTTTTGGATGACCTATATTTTCTTTGAATATTTATCAAATTTCTTAATTTAGGTATAATACAGTGCAAAAAAAGATGTCAAAAAAATCTGTTAAAACAGATTTCCAATAAATTGTTCCATTTTCATTTTTGGGTTATACTCAATTTTCATAAAATGAAAACATGTCCATTGCACTTTTTCCTCGAGATGTACTATAATATCAAGGTTACGGATATATTATAATCCCTTCTTATCTTCACTGATCCATCAGATACCTATTGTTATGAATGATCAATGAAAAGGTTCAGAACTGGGCTACTAATGGTCTTGTCAAGTATCTATAGTTATTTTCATGAATGTGTCAACTCAAAAATCATTCAAGGTCGAATGTAGGCAAAGTACGGTAAGTTGAGCTGTATGGAATATGTTTTTGCAAAAGTCCAAGACTGGTCTGGAAGGGGTCGGCATACTTTCATCGTATTAAAGTTAACAAGAAATGTCTTTAAAAAAGACAACGCAGTGATTAAAGGAAACATGCTGCCTATAAACTGATGGATATGTCCAATTTCACACCCCTAGATATGTTGTAATTAAATAACTTTGCTCTAAATACTACAAGTACTACACTTCTATGCAGCGTTCACATATTCTAATAATTTTCACAATTTATGCACACTCACTCTTATGCATAGAAACAAAATTTTAATTAACTATACAACATAGCAACTTTTAATATAAAAGCAATTTCCCACATCTTTTCCAATGACTTAAAACAAACATATTAAAATTGGGAGTGGTGGGTGGGAGAAAAAAATTTCTACATGACTTGTCTGGATGAATTCTGTATAACGTCTGTTCAAGCAATTGTGTGTTTGCAAGAGGAAGGCTTTTGAAATATACCAACAACGGATGGTGAACAATCATTTTGATGCACTGTACCGCTGGAAACCTATGGCTACATAATGTCCGGGGGGATCGTTATATTGGCAAGCGTCATGTGCCTGTCAATAGACCCCCTCCCTTTTTTTCAGCAAATATGCCACCCAATGACCCCCTTTTTTCATCAGCTTACACCTAATGATTCCTTTTTTTGTATAGAAATTTACACTAAGTAAAACAGAAAAGGTTTTTCGCGCTTCGCACACAATGTACAATTTTGACTTTTTTGTACCAATGTTTGCTTTAAAATGGTAAATTTGTGCATAATTTCCCCAAGAAAGTTATTTTTCACGGTCAATGACACACAATTCTAAGCGTTTCCACACATAATTATTAATTACCCCAGAGAATGACCCCCTTTTTGGACAAAAAATAGCCACCGATAGACCCCTAGTCAGGCTAGTGTCGTACTCCGGTAGGCACGAGTAGAGTTCATATTTGAATGCCCCCCCGGGCATAATGTCTGTGTGCAAAAAAAAAAATCAGATTCATTCGCTTATCAAAAATATCGTCAAATTTGCATTTATGTTCTGTTTAAGGAATCGGTTAGCAACGTTTGCACAGTATTTTTTGTTACTAGTAAATATCAAAATATAATTTTTATTTAATAATTTGCCATAAAACTTGTATTGTATGCTAGAATCAAGCACTCCTCTAAGATATGCTAGAATCAAGCACTCCTCTAAGATATGCTAGAATCAAGCACTCCTCTAAGATATGCTAGAATCAAGCACTTCTCTAAGATATGCTAGAATCAAGCACTCCTCTAAGATATGCTAGAATCAAGCACTCCTCTAAGATATGCTATAGTATCAAGCACTCTAAGATATGCTAGAATCAAGCACTCCTCTAAGATATGCTAGAATCAAGCACTTCTCTAAGATATGCTAGAATCAAGCACTCCTCTAAGAGCATAGTATTAGGGGGCCATCCGTGATGGGCAAAATGACCTGCCAAAAGTGCTTGCCCTCTCCCCCTTTTATAAATTTGCCTGCTCCCCTCCCTTAGCCTGTCATAAAATCCTCGTCACCTTGTAGATTCCCCGGGGCAGATTCCAAAATTGTGAACCTTGAATGTGTGCCAAAAATCCCTTTACCGTCTTTTTCACCTGCTTGTCCCACCTTTTTTGCCCTGTCAGAAATTTGCCCACCCCCTCGTTTTGCTGGGGGAGGGCAGAGAGTGAATACAGATACACTTACCTGTTAGATCAGGAACACCATTCCCAAAATAATCCTTCCATGGTTCCATAGTAAATGGGTGATCGAACACACCTGGTCGTGATCCAGGTCGTGCACCAGGAGCCGCACCTGGGCCGCGAGGAGGGTACACACCTCTACCAGCACCTCTGCCATAGTCAGGGAATATACCTTGTCCGCGGCCACCAGGGACTCCGCGGCCACCAGGGACGCCGCGGCCACCAGGGCCGTTGTTTCCTGGCCACTGACCACCTTGATGTCCGTGACCGTAACCAGGGATATTGCCTCTTTGGAAATGACCACTGGGTTCTTGTGCACCTTGTTCGTGTTGAGCGGCAGCAAGAGCTGGAATGAATTGAAAAATTGAATTGATTGCATGATTGATCGATTGATTGATTGATTGATTGATTGATCGATTGATTGATTGATTGATTGATTGATTGATTGATTGATTGATTGATTGATTGATTGATTGATTGATTGATTGATTGATTGATTGATTGATCGATCGATCGACCGATCGATCAAGTGATATATTGATTGATTGATTGAATTTCTTCGTCTTCTGTGGTCTGAACCCTGGAATTATGGAAACTTTCGGGCCTCATAACTGCTAAATTATTAGTCTAAAGAATATAAAAGTATACATTTTAGAATGGAAATGACTTGATGAATTCATCTGTGAGGTCCAATTTGAGCTAAAATGCTCATTTTTGGAGAAAATCACAAAAAACAGGTTTTTTGGCCCAATTTTTTTTGCGCAACGTAACAAAAAAATTGTTTGGCCAAAATTTTTTTTTATTAATTTCTAATTTAATTGGTCAAAATTCAAAAAAATAAAAAAACGGTCCCTAAATATTTTTATCTAGTTTTTAAAAATTAATAAAAAACATTTTTGGCCAAACAAGTTTTTTTGTTACGTTGCGCGAAAAAATTTGGGCCAAAAAACCTGTTTTTTTGGATTTTCTCAAAAAATGAGCATTTTGGCCCAAATTAGACCTCACAGATGAAGTCATCAAGTCATTTACATTCTGAAAAAGTATTCTTTTATATTCTTTAGACAAATAATTTAGCAGTTATGAAGCCCGAAAGTTTCCATAATTCCAGGGTTAAGACCAACCTTAAGGACGTATGCAGACTTTTTATTAGACGTATAATATTTGATATAACATTAACATATCTAGTCCTACGTTAGTCTATTACCATTCTATTTCCAGTAATGTTTAAGTTCTAACGAATGTTTGATGACGTAAAATCAATAATATATTTCTACCAGATATTATACGTAACATATTATCGATTTTACGTCATCAAACATTCGTTAGAACTTAAACATTCCTGGGAATAGAATGCGGCTAGGGCTTGTAATGCACTCCGTTCTTTCTTATCTAGCTGGGGGTGTCCTGTTTTTCTATCCGATTCTTCTTTACCTAGGCTGGGAGGTTTACATCCCCCAGCTAGGTACTCTAATGCTATCCGATTCTGCTTCTTTCTTCTTCTTCTTCTTCTGGCAACAAACTTCAAAATGCTTCTCCTCATACATGTTACACCCTACAATTACGTCACTTGCACATACACAGGGTGTCCCAGAAAAAATTACTGGGCAAATGAGTTTGGACATAAGTCGAAAAATAGATATCAAAATCCAAAAATATAAACATCAACGTGTAGCACATCTTATTCTGCATCTTATATGCCAATTTTACTGGAATGTCTGATCGCGAAGAATTACATAACGCATATGTTAATTTAACTCATTCCAAGTTTGAAAGAAAGATCATTCAACACAATGCGCACAAGTGGTTAAACTGTCAATGGGCTTCATATTTTGTTCTATGAAATCCTTTTCGTTCTTTTTAAACAACCTGTTTCTTGCAAAGCATTTATTTTGTTCAAATTTGAAAACCCGCACGACTTTGAAAATGAAAGCTTGCATGTAAGACGATGCTCAGTATTTGTAAATAACTTTTTTCGTTAATGTTGATATAAATGTTTGACATTTGCTTTAAAAGTTACCTTTTTCAGAGTCATCATTGAGCAGCGACGTAGCTTGTTAAATAATTACTACATAAAGAATTCCAGCTGGCTTAAACATTTCTCACACACATTAATGTTTTCGGAATATTTCCAAGAAATTGTAATGCAAAGTTTAAATCTTTTAAAACTTCAACATTAATGTTGCGTGGTATCAACTATCACACGTAAAGCTGTTAGCACTTGATCATTGTCATTCTTGGCTCAAATGTTCTTTGTAAAGTATGAAAATAGCGCCTGTTGATCAAATTTGGAATGAACTGCATTGATGCACGCATTATGCAATCGTTCATTTCTTCAGAACCAGTCAACCGAATCAAATAACATTTTCGTATGTGATGCACAACAAAATATGATATGCGCTACATTTTGAATTTTTTGATTCTGATGTCTATTTCTCGACTTAAGCCTACGTACAAATTTATTCACTCGGTAATTTTTTCTGGGACACCCTGTATGTATCGTGTAAACAGAATTGGGGTCAAAGGTCATTAAAGGGGCATTTCTGGTATATAACCAAATACCTTCAAAATGATTCTTTTGCCACATATTACATAGCACAATGACGCCACTTGCACATATGCATTGGCTATACCACACGCCTAGGCCTATAACTTGTACACAGAATTGGGGTCAAAGGTCATTGAGGGGGTAAACTCTTACAATTGCATTATCTGTACATCTGTAAGGGGTATGGGGCTCAAACTCGGTGACAACAAATTTCATGACCAGGGGAACATTGCAGGGGTCGGGTCAAAGGTCATGCAGAGGTCAAATTTTAGAAATGCATTTCCTGGACAACTGCAAGGGGTACGAAGCTCAATCTTGGTGACAACAAACTTAATGATCAAGGGAATATTTTGGAACCTCAGATTAATAAGTTTGGAACACTTTGCAGGGGTCAGGTCAAAGGTTAAATAGGGTCAAATCTTATAATTTCATTTGCTGGATACCTGTAAGGGGTATGGGGCTCAATCTCAGTGACAACAAATCTCATGAACAGGGGAACAATTTGCAGGGGTAAGGTCAAAGGTCATACAGAGGTCAAATTTTCAAAATGCATTTTCTGGACATTTGTAAGGGGTACGGGGCTCAAACTATGTGACAACAAACTTACTGACCAGGGAACACTTTGGAATGCTGTACAGGGGTCAGGTCAAAGGTTATCTGGGTCAAATCGTAGAATTTAATTTTCTGGGCATCTGTAAGGAGTATGGGACTCAAACTCGGTAATAACAAACCTCATGACCAGGGGAACATTTTTAAAAAAACATTTTTTGTTTAATTTGTTTTGGGGGGGTTACTCATTTAGTGGAGGTTTTAATGTTATAATTATTTCCAGATAAAGTATAAAAATTTCAGTTGAAAACCCCTCCCGGTTCCGGAGCCACAGGGCTGCTGCTATGGCGCATGATTGGGCGGATGGCGCGAATGCGTCACCGGTAATCTAGTGTATACAAGTTTATTGATTTGTATTGATGCATGTAATATTAGAAATGAACTTTAAGACCAACACGCAATTCCTGTTGTGGTGGACACGTACAAAAATAGAGATGTTGCGTCATAAGGCTGTTGTAAAAAATTAGTACTATAAGCCTATGCTTACTCCCTACAGAAGGGTTCGGATCTCCAGGTTTTATTGTCTTTCCCCACAATCAAAACCGTTGAATTAAACTTTATTCCCAGTTTGGGTGGGTTACTGTGGGTTACTGTGCTGCTGCAAAATAACCTTCTTGAACAATAATCTATTGACTATTCATGGATCACGGGTGTAAGCTAGTGAGCAGTGGTAGGCCTATAGTCAGGACTTTTTTAGAGGGGAAGGGGAAAGGGGCGACTGGGGTGCCGAAAATGTGGCCCAAACAGCCATATTAGGCATACAGTTATACATTAATAATAATGGCGAACTTTATCTTAATCCAGGAGGTTTGAATGACTCGATCGTCGGTAAGTCCGGGCGGTAGGCCTAAATATAGAGTCAGTTTACTATTTCCTGACATTCTCCCGGGGACATTCTATTAATGCTAAAGAGCGGGTCACTGTGTCGCAACCCACAGAAGGCATCTTACCCTTAGTACCCTTACCACCTCATGGCACCAAACATGTTAAATGATAATCCTACTGGCTAACTGTGAAATATGCCTTTTTCATGTTGTGAATATTTATACACATCATCATCAGTTGACATGGCATTGTCTTTCATCAAATTTTTGGCTTTTGGCTCTGCTAACTCCAATAAGGCCGGAGTTAGCGAAACAGAAAACTGAAAGCGAGGCCAAAAATGTAAATTATAGGCCTACATACTCCCAATTATGCAAAGTTAATTTGCCAGATAACTATAGAACCACTTATATTGTGCTCCTATTTGTACACAGTCTCAGCTAGATTGGGCGTATTTAATTTACATCTTAGCCTCGCTTTCAGTTTTCCGCTTCGCTAACTCCGGCCTAATTGGAGTACGCAGAGCCAAACAGCAACGAAGTGGTCAATTACAAAAAAAAGTGGATATGTTTCAACATGTTTAATGGTAACGATATGCTTTTTGTGTGCAGTGTATAAACCATGACAACACGCTTCCTTCCCATTAATTGCATCAGGATTTGGCGAATTAATTTGGGTTGAAAAGTTTAGTCGGCAGTTCCCCCACGTATCAGTTCAACATGTTCAATGCATAAGCCTTCACACAAAGTAACGCATTCGTTATAAAACACGCGTAAAACTTCAGAACTAAAGTAATCGTATTCACAATCTACACCAGGCACAAAAAGAAACTCGTCAGTTATATTCATCCTTGCTGTTCAATAACTTGATAATTTTGGATTATTCTGAAATATACATTTTGTTAATTGAACTTTTCTTTCTCATTTGACACCCTGTTCGTGAACATTGAGCAAGAATTGACCAAGATATGCGCCTCCAAACTCTCAAACCCCAAAATGAAAAGTTGCAATTTTAACGATTCAATTGTGCCTGTTACACTGTGTGCTTTATTGATTGGCCCGTGGTGCCTGTGTGCAATACAACGATGCGTTCCCATTGAAAATCGTTGAAAATGCAACTTTTGATTTTGGTGTTTGCCCGGGTGTTTGAGGCTTTGGAGGCGCATATCTTGGTCAATTCTTGTTCGTTTTTCACGAACAGGGTGTCACATGAGAAAGCTAAGTTAAATTAACAAAATGTATATTTCATAATAATCCAAAATTATCAAGTTATTGAACAGCAAAGATGAATATTACTGACGAGTTTCTTTTTGTGCCTGGTGTATATAGCAATAATGATGGTTTATTCTCGCGCATTTGGATACATATGCACCATTTGTCCAATGTTGATATAAAATTGGATCGATTGAGCCCATTATTTATTGGTCGAGCTATGAGTTTTAAACGTAGTCGAGTCCAATACCAATAAATATTGGGCGTAAAGCATCCAATTTTATCATTATTATGTTTTGAATAATATCTGCCAATGAATTAAAAGTTGCATTTAAAACCTGTCGTTTTCGCGCGGAATTCAAATAAAATACAATTTAAGGGATCGGATAGCAACGTTTGCACATTATTTGTGTGGGATATACATCAGACACATCAAATTGCATTCTGATTACGAGGCCAGGGATGTCCTTCGGTATCAAATAATTTAGATTTTTTGAAATTCACGATATTACAAGTTTTATGACAAATTATCAAAAACTGATATTTTCTTCCATGTCCAACAACAACATGAGCAAATAGCCTAATGTGCAAACGTTGTTATCCGATTCCTAAATGCAACTTTTAAATTCGGGTATTTTTTTCAAAAACACTACTGTGTTGCTATATTATTGATATAAAATTGGATTGGTTGAGCCCATATTTATGGTCGAGCTATGAGTTTTAAATTACAACTCGTAGCGAGACCAATAAATATTGGGCGTAAAGCGTAAAGCATCCAATTTTATCATTATTATGTGTTGGATCCAATATTTTTACACACTTGGTTCCATCAAAACATAATAATAATAATAATAATAAACGATATATTGGATGAATGTGTATCAAAATGCGTGTAAATAAACAATCGTTCTTTCTGCGTTAAATTATTGTAAATAGGATTTTGAATTCTGAAGCTAAAGGGGGCCTGGAGGACGGTATTTTAATACGAAATAACGGTTATGTTAGTTTTAGTGAAGGCTTTCGATCCACCAGTACGTTCGTGTGCGGGTTCACATGGGCGTGGTGGTAATTACAAAATTGAAGTTGATATGGTATATCCCCAGTTAGGTTGATTAGTCCGGTAATTTAATAGTATATGTGACCAGCTCCAACAAAACCCGGAACAAGTCGCCACGCATGTTTTTGAGTTATAGGCCTTTAAAGATGACATTCCCATAAATAAAATAAAATTTTGGAATTCCTAATTTCATGGTGTTTGACCTTGGGACTGAGTGGACTTTCATATCCTTGAAAGTACTTTTTAAAAAGAGGATTATTTAATCAATAATTGCCAGTTGAACTATGATCATCTCTATTCAATCCTGCATGTGCAAAGCTGTAAACTAATTAACTAATTACTCAGATTAGCAGTTCGGCAAAAATATCAAGGTATCACTTACAAAATTATCCATCTTGGAAAGTATTGATGCTACATGTATGTATATAATTTTGCTATCATTTTGAAGCTTATTGTCCCCGTGCTTCCTGGTCAAATCCTTGAAAGAACTTAATAAAAAGAATAATTGACAGTTGAGCCATGATAATCCCTATTCAATCCTGTGTAAAACAGGACATGATGCAGTCATGTCTACAGTAGAATTCACCACGACCTTTGCAGGACTTAAACCCCATTAAAAGCTATTAAACCAAGATAACACTCATTGAAAACAGCTCAACTGATTAAATCATATCTTCTCTGGTTAAATCCACACAACATATGTTTCTGCTTTACTGTGCAATGGAGCAATGAACTGGTATTATAGTTTCAGTTGGGTGAACGATTATAAAGCGAACGCTAGAGAACAATTCTGTGTGGGCTTTTGTTTAAGAAATGAAACAATACTCTGCTTATTGTTAACCAGCGTTCTTGAAAATGAGAAGCATGGTGGTTTGCAGACTTAACACGGTTTGGAAATAATTTCTTCATATTTTTTGGTGTTATCTGTCGTTTATCCTTCCTAAAACACAAAAGTACGACTATTTCCAAACACCTAAATTAGCTAAAAATTTAGGACATGTTACAAAACTATATTTTCTAGAATATCAGAAGAGTACTTTTAATATTGGCCGGTTATTTTTCACACAGCGACGTTAACTAGGCAATGTACTATTACCTATATAACATACACTAAAACACCAAAGTACGAATATTTCCAAACATCTAAATTAGCTAAAAATTTAGGACATGTTACAAAACTATATTTTCTAGAATTTTAGAAGAGTACTTTTAATATTGGCCGGTTATTTTTCACACAGCGACGTTAACTAGGCAATTACCCATACTTCTAACATACGCTATTTGTAGAGGTTACGCGTCATTGGTAAGAGCATTGTGTATTATGTATAGGAAAACGGACAGTAACTGCAGTATGAACTAATTAGCACATTATATTCAGATTAGCAGTTCAGCAAAAATATCAGGGTATAATTTACAAAATTATCCATGTCTTGAAAAGTATTGATGCTATGTATATAATTTTGGTATCATTTTGAAGCTTATTGTCCCGGCTTACATTTTTATTCAAATCATGAAATGTCAAAAATACGACTTGTTCCTGGCTTTGTCAGAACGGGTCACATAATAGGATTAGAAATTAAGTGTTTGGTGGTTTTATACCTTACATTTCATTGAAAGTTATTTGAAAATTCCCTTTTCATTTGTTAATCTGTTTGCTGATGTTCTAATACCGGTTTATAAGTGTCTACAATTTGTAAAGATGCAAACAAGATTTTAGATAAATAGCGCCACCATTGTTCAACTTTTCTTTAAAATGACTCAGTTTTACATGCCATTAAACAACCGTGACCCACATAAAGTTTTATCTTTTCAGAATAATTTGCCTTTTAAAAGAAATCAGGTTTTCCAAATATGATGTTCTCAGAAAAAGTGGTACTTTTCAATATTGTACATGATACAAGCTCTTAATGCAGTAAAGATATCCGGGGAAGATGTTGACAACGATGTTAGTAATATTGGTAAATTAATATTGATTATTTGTTGTTGTTGTTGTTGTTGTTTTTCCGAAGAAATTTAAGAACACCTAAGAAACGAATTACATAAAATTACTAAAAAAAATATTTTAGATGAAGATTTTTTTTTTTCAATTTTAGATGAAGAAGAACTAAAACCTTTTTCTGTCGGTGCAGAATACAACATTCAATGAAAATGCAAAAAAAAAGTGCGCTGAGAACACATCAGACACACCAAATTGCATTTTGAATACGAGGAATATCCTTCTGATATCAAATAATTTTGATTTTTGAAATTCGCGATATATTAATACAAAAATTGTATGGCAAATTATCAAAAATTGACATTTACAATCCTCGAACTGTGGGGGACTGATGCCTTAAGTTCTTAAGTTAATTTGATTTAGAAAAATTTTGAATGACAAGTAAAATTACAAAAATGGTAATTGATCAATTGATTGCCTTCAGAGCTAAAAAAATTAGATGTTGAAAAGTGCAATTTTTCTGAAAACGTTCCATTTTTGGAAAATGTGATATATAGGCCTATTTTTAAAAACAGTTTAACAGGGACATGCAACCTCTGATGGGTAGCCGAATGTTTTCTCTTTAAAGGTTTTGAAATTATTCAAATCGTCGAAATGCGCGTTTAGTTAGGCAACCAAATAGTATATAGGCCTCCGTAAATTGATTAAATTATACAAAATATTGAATTAACAAAATACATAGTTAAATTATGAAGAACGAGGCGGCCTAGGCCTATGTACTTCTTGATCGTACATGATATAGTATTATAACATCAGATTATTTACGAACATTCTGTCAAAATCTTAATGTCACGGTGGCTAAAAAATCACGATTCGTCCCTATGCACACATACCCACTCCAACCCCACACACAAAATGACATGGCAAGAGTAAAATAAGTAACATAATAGAGAAAAAAAATAAAGATGTACAGTAAAAATAACAAAATACTTACCTGACAAAGCAGCAAGAACAAAAATACTATAATTCATTGTTGGTTTTATATAGAGTTCCTATTATAATTGTAATAAACTTCCAAAGTTGGTTCAGAAACCAAGAAGCCGCAGCTGCAGCAGTTACCGGGTAGGCAGAGTAGAGTTGTTGGACTGCCTGAGTTGATCTCCCGCAAAATGAAAACTAATCCACTCTATCCCCTCTCTGAACTGAAATGAAATTTAGAAGTAATATTGCAGGGTTCATAGCTGACAGCAACCTCGTTCCACATGGCGAAATTCAGATTTAACTTGTAATAATTGACGGCATCCACCGGATGACAGCCTGTAAAAGCTTGCTCGAATCTGCTTGCCAGGTTTTCCTAGGCAGGTTTTGAACCCTACGCAAGGTTAAGGTTAAAAAGAACTTTGCACTTTGTAGATGAGAGACAAAAAAGTTGGCAGAATTGCAGCAGGTTACTTCTATTAATAATACTCCTCCAGAGCCTACGCACCGTTAAGTTGAACAGGGTATGAGTCATGGCTTTAATACTATAAATAGCAGCAAAGATCAATATTTTTAGATTTGGCACTATTTCGTTACTACAAAATGAGTTCTTTTGCCAAACTTTTTAAATTAGCTAACATAGTAGTTAGCTGTAGTTCCCCGAAGGTACCAAAGAAATAGGTTACTCGTCATATTCATGCGCGCAAATGTTCAATTTCTGTCCTGTGACCACACCCACGTGCAAAAAATGTAAGTCTGCACAAAAAGTAACTCAGCTGTTATAAATACGCCTATAGATTCAGAACTAATAATTGTTTTCACAATATTTCAACATACCGAGAAGGATGATTTATTTACACGCATTTTGATACCCCATTCGTCAAATGTCGTTCAATATTATCAACACAGTAGTGCTTTTACACAAAAATACCCGAATTTAAAAGTTGCAGTTTACAGCGATCAATGGTTATATTGCCAGCACTGTAAACACGTAAAGCCCGCCATTATCTTCGCGCTTACATCAAATCAATACAAATATTAAACTGCAACTTTTAAATTGGGGTATTTTTCTTTCAAAACACTGCTGTATTGTCAATATTGAACAAAATTGGACAAATGGGGTATCAAAATGCGGGTAAATAAATCATCCTTCATTTTATGTTAAAATATTGTGAAAACAATTATTAGTTCTGAATCTATAGGCGTATTAATTTTGTGCAGACTTTAAATGGTGCGTATGATCATGTACATGTTCCTGTTTAAAGCGCCAGAGTTAATTAGATCTGCATGGTTGCAGCCTGTCATCACGTTAGGTATCATGTGCTTTTCTATTTTCTGTTTTTGGATGCATGTCATCCTCAAAATCAGTGTCATTCCCTTATTTTAGGCAGGTCCACACCACGGGTCCACACCTGCTATACATAAATGACAAGAACTATACCGATTCCAGAAAAATAAAATGTCAGGGGAAATTGTCCAAAGTTGACCAAATTGTCCAAAAAACGCCTGACATTTCGCAACATTAATTTTGATAATGTTATATACGTAAAGTGGCCCAAAGCTGATAACATTGTCTTGACCACATTGAAATTAAGATTTTCGGCAACTTAGCGCAATCCGTGTACACTTTACACAGTAGTACGCAGGGTGGAACAATTTTGAGTAAGTTTGAAAACTTTAATGAGCGTGTTTTCAGCTACTTAAAGTCATAATGTACGATCTTATAATATGAATTTGGTTAATTTTTTTCAAACCTGATTTTTTTTGCATATTTGTAATGTTTACACATGTCACAACTTGCACCTAAATGGAATCAGCCAAATTTGTTGTGTTTGTAGGTAAACAGAGCAAAGTTCGACATAAAGTCATAATTCAAGAAATTATGACTTTATGTCCTCCCATAGAACTGCGTGTTATACGGCAAAAATAACAAGCAGTGTTTCTTTCACGTTACCTCGTTATATCAGCTCAAAATGGACAGAAACCATTCCCGATCATTATTACTAGTATTATTTCAGCATTTTGAGTATATAATGACAAATTTAAAATTGGAAGGAAATCGTACATTACCGGTAAGCCTTTAACGTAATTTTGAAGGAAAAAAATGTTTGTGAAAATTTGAGCAACTGTATACTATTTTGACAACTTTGGGCAATTTCCCCTGTGACATGGGGCCTATACTGGGGAATTAACGAAAATGTGATCCTGGTTTACTAAATAAAACAGCCTCAATCTTAATCCTACGATTCTTGGTTCTCCGCTACCATTTGCCACTAAAATATAGATTTGTTCGCAGCTTTGGTATTCGTTTCTATGTTTGTAACTGCATGAACGCATAAAGGCGCAGGATTGGCCATTGCACAAATAGCCTATTGCAAGAAAGTGTGCAATTGGTACAAATAGCACAAATAGCCAGTTGCTCAAGCAATTTTTACAAATTGCATAAATAGCCACAGATAGTTACAATTGATGCAATTTATGTCGGACAAATTGTATAAATAGCCACAGGTGTTGAAATTTGTTTGATTTATGTCACTGCACGAATAGCCTACAGTTGCAAGAAAGTGTAATTTGTATAAATAGCACAAATAGCAACGTATGTAAGCAATTTTTACAAATTGTATAAATAGCCACAGGTGTTGCAATTTGTGTCATATGTCAGCAGTCACTTGCACGTTTAGCCTACAGTTGCAAGAAAGTGTGCAATTTGTACAAATAGCACAAATAGCCACGTATGTAAGCAACTTTTACAGCAATCCTGCCCCTTTCTCCGAGAACGTTGCCGTCGAGGTTTTTGTAAACTATCAACTAAAAAAGCATGGCCAAGTTATTACATGCATTAAACTATATCTTCCATCCAAAATCACATGCGTAGCCTATATGTGACCCGTTCCGACCAAACCAAGAACAAGTCGCATTTTGACATTTCATGATTGGAATAAAAATGTAAGCACGGGATAATAAGCTTCAAAATGATACCAAAATTATAATTATATACATAGCTAATACTTTTCAAGATATGGATAATTTAAAATTGCTACATGTAGTCTGGGTAATGTGCGAATTAGTTTCCTGCCTTACACAGGATTGAATAGGGATTATCACAGTTCAACTGTCAATTATTGATTTAATAAACCTCTTTTTAATAAGTATTTTCAAGGATTTGAAAGTCCACTCAGTCCCAAGGTAAATACCATAAAATTGTTAAAGAATTCCAAAATTTGATTTTTTTTATGGGAATGTCATCTTTAAATGCCTATGGTCCTGTGTCACAACCTGGGGTACCTTTGTGTTACATAGTAAACATAGGAACAACTTTAAATGGTTCAAACAATTTACCTACACATCTCATTTGAAGTGGTTCATCCTTCTGAGCATTTTGACACCTTTTTTTATGGAAATCGGTTACAAAATGAGAGAGTGAGGGCAAAAACAATCACAAAGTAGGGAGGATGTAACCCCACCTCTTTTTTCCACATTTACAATCATTCTGAGCAAGTATTGGTCTTTTAAATGAACTTTTGTATTTATTCACTTGGTTTATATGTCTGGGAGTTCATTTAGACATTTTTTTACTAGATTCAAATTTTGAAAGGGGGTTTTAAATCAAATTTACAATATGAATCCCTCCCCCTAATCCTCCTCCCCCTAATCCTCAGCCACCCTTGGCACATTTCATGCCAAACGTCATAAGAAAATAATTGAAAAATATTTGAAAACAGGATAAAAACATGAGTAATATAGAATAAATTAGCCTCAATTTAAGACCTAATTGAATCTTCTAAGTGAAGGAATACTCAAGAGACAGTGTTTTGAAATCCAAACTGCACATCAAAATGTAACAAAGCCACCTTTTTGTGTACCCCAGTATATGGCACAGGATCCTATACACCTATCCGACTTCGCCATTACTGCGGTGTCCCCGATGTAAAACTGCGGTGTCCCGAGGTCGGGGGTTCCATCCATTATTTATTGTGTGCTATACAGAATTGTACCCGGAATTGTACACAACAGTGATATTCAATACACAATCATGAGTATTGAATTACGAATTAAATCTCCCGCTCTGGTACATCTGTGTTGCCGTCAATAGAGGGCCAAATACAGTAAACGCTTCTCGGATTGGTGTATAACTCAAAAACTTGCCTGGGGACTTGTTCCGGGTTTTGTTGGAGCTGGTCACATATTCTACTCCAGCTATATTTTTTAGTGTTACCACCCATTTCTGGCATTTGCTCATAATGAAGCCGAAAATCACATTAAATTTTCTTAATGATGAAGTTCGACTTAACCGTCGCGTCGCCACTATAATATTGCCGTTTAAAAAGATGTAATGATTTCAATTCAGCATGTTATGTGTCCCCGGAAGTTCGAATCAACATTTAAATAAACCAGCAGTAAAACTATTTTTTCAACACGTCGATCTGGAGAACTCGATCTTATCATCAGGTCAATTTCACACTTGCTCAAGGATTATCAACACGATACGGGGGGGGGGGGGACTTATAACACAAATACCCATACGGGTATTCCCCGGAAAGACCCCTGTTTTTGCACCACGCAGCGCCGAAAGATCCCCGAATTTTACCAGAACTAAGCGCTGAAAGACCAGAACAGAGCGCCGAAAGACCCTTGACTTTGATAATTTCAGCACTATAAAGGCCCCTAAGGGATGAAATCAAAACTCGACCGCCCGGTTCCGTCCGGTTTACATTGTTCAGAACAATACTGAGAAACCGGAAGGAAGCGGCGGTCAACCGCCGGTTGAGTTTTGATTTATTCCCTAAATTGCTCAAGTTCCTAAATGATCACAAGAATGACCCGTGATTTTGACCGTTCGCAGCTCCGAAAGACCCTTCTATCGGTACGCCGTCAGCTCCCAATGACCCATCAACACTGTAAATTGGCCAGAACATATGGAACGCGTTCATTAATGCAACGGATTTTTAACACATGACACGTGTTCAACTTATTTAGAGAACACTAGTGTGAACACCTGAGACGTGTTCATAAGACACAGTTGAACACATGATATTTCAGAACATCAGTGTTCAAACTACAAGAACATCAGTGTTCAAATGAAACAAAGAAAGACATAAGGATATAAAAACACGTGTCAAGTGTTCAAAAGGTGTTACATATGTGTTCTAAGTTTTGAAAATGTTAATGTTAATCAAATATTAATGTAACAATGTTTCCTTTTTGTGATAGTGCTAGATAAGGAGACACTATATAAGGCAAATTCTATTATGGATATATGCAGACATCCTTTCATATAAAATAATCTTGGAAACAGAGACAGAACACTAGTGTCAAGTGTTCTATGACTTTTACAGTGACCCATCTCCGAATTCCGGGTTGAACATATACCCACTACACTACACTAAACCGAGTAATTTTAACCTGTAAGATAAAAAAAAACCAGATTTTTGTCTTTGCTGTGTTTCTTTAGCTTGGTCCCTCATGCAAACAAATCAGTACTATTAGTTTCCATCAAATATCTGTACACATCAGAGTAATTATGACTGAAACACATGTACCTTAAAAAGTACACTTTCTGTGAGTACGTCCGCAACGGCCCAGCAAACACAAAAACGTTTTAAAAACGTTTTAAATAAGTTATATTTTGGCTTTTGGTTTAGGTAAAAACGTTTTAATAACATTAAAATGTCGGGTTATATAAAGGTCACGATAACGTTTTAAAATGTTTTGTATGAAAACACACTACAACAATATTTTTAAATGTTTTCAAAAAATGTTATTGTAAACTATGTTTGCAAACATTTTTGCCAAATATTGTGTCAATACTTAAATAACATTATGTTAAAATATTTGAACCCAGCAAACACAGAAATGTTCTTAAAATGTATTTTTAAAACCTTTTAATAACATTTAAATGTCGGGTTATATAAAGGTCATGAAAACGTTTTTAAAACGTTATTGAAAATATTTTGTGCAAACATTTTTCGCAAAATATTTTTTCAACCTCAAAAAACCATTCTGTTTAGAATGTTTTGTATCAAGTTTTCAAGAATGTTTTTGGAATGTTATTAAAACGTTTTTATACCCTTTATATAACCCGACATTTAAACGTTTTCTGTAAAACATTTTTGTTTGCTGAGTAATAGATTATCAAAAAATGGTTTTTAAGGTTATGAAAACGTTTTATACTCTTAATATACCCTTTATATAACCCGACATTTAAACGTTTTCTGACCTTTTATAACCTTTTGCGAATGATGTCGAAAACGTTTTGTGTTTGCTGGGGGGGGTTGTGATGCAAACCAAGAATGGGATTGGAATTAAATTTTCAGGTTTTATACTTCTATTAGAAATACTTCTAATACAAGTTCAAAATCCATATTCCTCCATAAGTTAGAAGATCTGGGTCCTCAAAGAAAACGTTTTATACTCTTAATATACCCTTTATATAACCCGACATTTAAACGTTTTCTGACAACCTTTTATAACCTTTTGCGAATGATGTCGAAAACGTTTTGTGTTTGCTGGGGGGGGGGGGGTTGTGATGCAAACCAAGAATGGGATTGGAATTAAATTTTCAGGTTTTATACTTCTATCAGAAATACTTCTAATACAAGTTCAAAATCCATATTCCTCCATAAGTTAGAAGATCTGGGTCCTCAAAGATAACGTTTTATACTCTTAATATACCCTTTATATAACCCGACATTTAAACGTTTTCTGACAACCTTTTATAACCTTTTGCGAATGATGTCGAAACGTTTTGTGTTTGCTGGGGGGGGGGGGGGGGTGTTTTTGTGATGCAAACCAAGAATGGGATTGGAATTAAATTTTCAGGTTTTATACTTCTATCAGAAATACTTCTAATACAAGTTCAAAATCCATATTCCTCCATAAGTTAGAAGATCTGGGTCCTCAAAGAAAACGTTTTATACTCTTAATATACCCTTTATATAACCCGACATTTAAACGTTTTCTGACCTTTTATAACCTTTTGCGAATGATGTCGAAAACGTTTTGTGTTTGCTGGGGGGGGGGGGGTTGTGATGCAAACCAAGAATGGGATTGGAATTAAATTTTCAGGTTTTATACTTCTATCAGAAACACTTCTAATACAAGTGTTCAAAATCCATATGCCTCCATAAGTTGAAGATCTGGGTCCTCAAAGTCTGTGAAATGTACATCCGCAACCAGATGATGGTGGATGCGATATCGCGATTTTGACGTCGCCATTGGATTAACACATAATCATGAAATCTTCACAAACAATTCTAAATTTGTTATGTGGTGTCAAAGCAAAATTATCTTACTCTAAAACCGTTGGGGTTCTGCAAAGTACCCCACTGCAAGTATGTTAATTGTCCATTTATAATCGCTAACCGTGTATTGTGAATGGGGCTGTCAGCCCTGTATCTTCGCCAGCCTCGTACGTCCGTGTTGCGTGTCCTATGCCGCCTGCCGCAACGCCGGAACTGCCCCCATGTGTTGTGATCTTGCAAAGTCTCAAAAAGGTCAGGTTACCATAGTTACAGTCCGACGTCTTACATCAGGTGATCAGTTTCCGTTGTATCAGAAACAACGGCAAATACCGTAAAACCTCGTCTACAAGCATATAGAGTGCTTTTGATGAAAGCTAAATTAATCCAGGCGCCATATCCATCTACAAAATTACAACATTATGGAGTTTGAGCTAATAAGTTACTGATACGAACATATACAGACAAGTGCAGGGTGTCCCAAAAGTCTCAACACCATTTTGAACCGTCATATCTTTCACAAGGATGGCCCGAGGGGAAATCAAAATACATATTTGGAAAGAATAAATTCATTCAATTATTTTGATACTAAACATATTTCGCTTTGCTTCCCTATTTACAACATACACTGTAAATTGGCCAGAACACACGGAACGCGTTCATTAATGTAACGGTTTTTTAACACATGACACGTGTTCAACTTATTTAGAGAACACTAGTGTGAACACCTGAGACGTGTTCATAAGATACAGTTGAACACATGACACACGTGTAATAAGTGTTCTAAAATATTTAGAAGAACACCAGTCAGTGTTCAAATGAAACCAAGAAAAACATAAGGAAATTTTGAACATATGTCAAGTGTTCAAAAGGTGTTACATAATGTGTTCTAAGTTTTGAAAATGTTGTCTTGTTTTTCAAAATCAAATATTAATGTAACAATGTTTCCATTTTGTGATAGTGCTAGGCAAGGAGACACTATTTTGAGGCAAATTTTAATTTGGATATGCAGACATCTTTTCATAACTAATCTTGGAAACAGAAACAGAACACTAGTGTCAAGTGTTCTACGACTTTTACAGTGTACAAGACCAATTAAATGTATACACCTGCAACATATCAATACTAGTAAGAACAACGTGCATTTCTCATTGGATCTTCGCCTTCTTTCTGAAATTTTGACGTAAATCATTATCTTATTCTGTTGTGATATGTGATGCGATCAAGCAAAATCAGTCGGAACTCGGCAATAAAAAAATTTCACTTTCTGATATGATAGTAAAAAGCATTTACAAAGCTGGATTTGCAGAAAACCCCACTGAAATTGAACAACCAGTTCCAAAGATATCAGCAATTAAAGAGCTTCCAACATTATAGGCTTTTTCATTGTGACACACGTCACGTTCTTCGGTTCTAGTTCTCTGCTCAGAGTTTTGCGGCAAGTTTTGGTTCGTTGTTGTGATTGGCCGCTCAATGAAGATTCGGGATTTTCGGGATTTGTGTTTCTTTCTCGACGTTTTTCTCGGCGTTTGTCGCTCCGAAAAACGCTGTAGTAAAATTGCTCTTGCGTTTATGGCAAAGGGCAACGCGGATAACGTCAAACCGGCCCTATTAACATGATTAATACACATTGATTGATTGATTGATTGATTGATTGATTGATTGATTGATTGATTGACTGATTGATTGGTTGGTTGATTGATTGATTGGTTGGTTGGTTGATTGATTGATTGATTGATTGATTGATTGATTGTGAAAGATTTTGCATCTAAAACAGAGCTTGGTCAAAACTTTACATTTTTATGCAGCAATCAAAGGGAATCTTGACCCCACCCTCCTCAAGACTTCACAATTTCGTTGGTGACAATGGGCCTATGTTTACCTTGCTGGACAAATCCATAGGTAGACTATGCCACAGTCGATTTTTGATAAATAAAAATATGTTATTAATCATGATGAACGCATTCAGTTGAACTCTGAAATTATTCTGATATTTATTACATCAAAATACTAGTATAAAATGGTTATGAAAATGTTTATATAATTATATTTGTGACAGTAAGGTATAGGCCTGCGTAGGCTTATATTATTGAATGCAACATATCATAATGGCATAACTATAATGGCACTTCAATATTGAACAATCCTAATTTTAGATTCTGCCAGTTTATTATTCCGAGTTAAAAATCTGGAAGCTAACAAACAGAGGGAGTACGGTGACTGAAAAGATCAGATATGAAAATCTATCAATTGTGCACAAATAATTGAATCGGAGTTTTAAGCTTAATGTAATAGCCAGAGTATGCATAATTGGCAAGTGGACTACGGAGAAGTATAAACCATAGGGTGAATATTGACCCAATGAGTTTTCTGATGCTGTGAATCTTCAACCGAACAAATAATGGCAAAAGTGCATCTTTGACTAATCTGTACACTCATAGAAATGACTTGTTCGCCTTGTTGGCGCAATTCAAAAGGAGTAAGTTTGGACAACTCAAAAATAGTGTAAAGGTTGCCAAAACAAAATTCATTTTAGTTATCCGAACTTAAAAATGCTGAAAAAGCTCAAAAGTTCCGTCAACTAATCAACTTTGTTGGCATTACTTAAAAGTTGATGTAAGTCGTTGCGTCAACTTTTTAAGTAATGCCAACGTCTGAATTCAAGTTCAGGGAACTTAGAAAAATAAACAAGGTTTAAAGAACCAATTAGTTGAGTTATTGTAACTCAACATGTAAGTTGATGTAACTCGTTCATATTAAGTTACTGGTACTTATTGTTTTGAGTTATTCCAATTTGGTACTTTGTTATTTAATTCACGTAATTGGATAATTTTCTGCACAATTAGCAGTATTCAAATATTTATTTTTGTAATCAGTGCAAAATTTTGTATACTATAGCACACCTCTAGAAAATTATGCTAATCTAGGCTAGTTTCATTTTCTGAGTTGTAACGACTCAATAAAGTAAGTGCAAATGAGAGCGATCAACATAATGATATCGAGTCAGCGTTACTCAAAATTGTACGCGTTGGCATTACTCGGAAAGTTGACGCAACGACTTACATCAACTTACTGAGTAATGCCAACGAACAATTTCTATGAGTGTACCCTCGTGTAGATGCTTTTTATAGAAGCAGCACCCACAGATCAGGTGAATCTTGACCTAATAATTTTTTTCTTGTGGTGAATCTTGAACTAATATTTTAGACAGAAGGTGAATCTTTGCCTAAATATACTTTTTTGAAGTGTGAATCAAGGTGAATGGATTGAGAAGAGCAGGTTCAGGACTCCCTTTGACATGTTTGACGCCTGCACTAAATCAAAGATACAAATGAGACTGTCATTTTTTCCGGAAGAGGTGCCGTGCGGATCATAATTTTTTTGTTGCAGGTGCAATCAAAATCATCTTTCTAAGTAAACTATAGGGCTAGAGCAGGCCTTCTCAACTGGCGGCGCGCGCGTCACTTGTGGCGCTTGGAGTCAGTGCACGAAGTGGCGCACGGTTATTTTAATATATTTTTCACATGAATCTTGAACAAAAAAGGGATGAAAATATCAAATCTGGGCCTTTAATAAACCCTTAAAATCCAGGAGTTTCCGGGGGCGCTGCCCCCTGGACCCCCGATAAAGCTTCATCACTGCACCGCACTCGCTATGCACCCGCTCAGGCTCATGCTCCCTTAACATGTTAGCACTTCATGATCACTGAAATTTTCCAGTTGGCACTTCAAATAAACTAGTTGAGAAGGCCTGGGCTAGAGAGAACATATAACTTATTACACATATTTCCTGACATGTGTGTACGGTCTTGTGTACGCGGAAGAGGGGGTACATAAAAGTTTTCAACGCGAAAGTCATAACATAAAAATAACTGTACATGTAGTTACTGTCATATTTTAATAATATACCCCCCTTCCGAAGGAAATGACATTCGGTGTTGAATGATGTGCCCATACGTTCCTCTGCGTCACGAAGGATATACCCGAAGTCAAGGTCTCGATTAAGCGCCTGTCAAATTAAGAGAGACTGGATTCGTTTATAAATAAATGATAAATCCACGTCAGAAAATGATAATCTATTTTGATCTGCTAATCTATTATAAATTAGGCAGTTTGGTCAAATTGTAAGGCTAAAAAACTATATTATTTCGGGAAATACATTTTTGTGATGTGAAGAATAGAGTTATTGTCCGCGCCCTAATAAAATATCGAGTTATGTTTTTGTCTACTTTAAGGGATGGGGTATGAACGTTTGGACAGTATTTATTGTGGGATATTAGAGCACATCATACATATCGAATTGCATTCTGAATACGAAAAATATCAAGTAATATTCATTTTTTCACAATGTATACACATTTTATGGCAAATGATTAAAAATTGGTATTTTTGATATTTAACAGTACTCGTAGTAAACTTTATAATCTGATGATTTATACTTAAAGTGTATGTAGGTGGGATGAAAAGCCGACGATCAATTGAAAATTTTGACCGTTCGTATTGAAGATATGGATTTTTTTTCCCAAAACACAAAAAAAATTAGGTCTATAAAAAAATATAAAAGGTCAAAAGTTTCAATTGATCGTCGGCTTTTCCTTCCAGCTATACATACACTTTAAGAATATAGGCCTATCATTAGATTTATAAAATTTACTTGAGGACTGTTATATACCAAAAATGTGAAAAATATCAAATTTTAATAATTTGTCATAAAATTTGTATTTTATCGTGAATTTCAAAAAATAAAAATTATTTGATATCAGAAAGACATTCTTCGTATTCAGAATGCAATTCGATATGTCTGATGTGCTCTCATGTCCCACAAAAATACTGTCGAAACGCTCAAAACGCTCTTTTCATTCCAGATCCCTTAAGGGTGTAAAATTAGTTTCAAAAGCACTGGAAGGGCCTTTCGGACTAACAACATTCAACGAGGTTGCACTATTTTTCACTCGCAGGTCATTTTTTTTAGTCTGATATCCATCCGGTCACTTATGTCATTACACAGGAGCTCACCAGTTGTTTATTCAATTTTATGGTGATCGTTGGCTAAACATCTTAAGCCTAGTGGCCATTATCTTATTTACATTATGATGACAACGATATAATTTGACCTCTATTCATGAGTGGTGATTCCATGGTTGTTTTAATATGTAGTCCTATACAGGGGAGATATTATTTAATGTAGTCCTACTGCGAGACATGCTAACGTGAAATCGTATGGGGAAGCTTTTTCTCTTTTTACTGTGTAGTCCTACAAGGATGGGGGTAAAAGTAGTCCGAAAGGGCAGATTTGATTTACCGTGTACACTAACCAGTGGGGAAGGGGGTCGTTGTTACGGTCAATGTAGTCCTACAGTAGAATGGGCATAAGTCTTACGGGGAGGAGATTTTACAGTCGGCCTATTTTTTCAGTCACTGTGCAGTTGTAAAGGGGACTTTTATTCTTAACGGGGAGGGGGATTACTCCCCTCACGCAATTTCATCTTCCAATGACCAACTTGCAAAGATTGCAAGTAAAAATTACTAACAAATAAAGACCAACTATATGCGTTTGCGAACCGCGAACTAGTAACGCATAAAAGACAAACAAAAAAAACCACCCATATACGTTATTCTCTGGTGAAGTCTTATAATCATAATAATCACTGATAATGATGAATCGAAACGCACATTCAAAGTAACATAAGAACTATTTGCTTCCCCATTTGCGAACCGCAAATGACGGGCGATCTGCTAGTATAGTACAGTGTATAAAAGACGGAAATAGCACCCATCCGTTATTTTCTGGTTGGGGCTGAAGTCTTGTAAAAATGGTGAATCGAAACGCACATTAAAAGTAAAATAAGAACTATTTGCTTCCCCATTATATTTTTATTTTAAGTTGTTCAAAGATTCTGCTGTCTGATCCCTTTCAATGATCTATGGTCGTTCAAATAAACGACTGAAACCTCTTCAGTATGCAGACTCCGTGTATTAAATATTAGACGTACAATATTGTATGTAACATATCTACGTTATTTAATCTATTGCTATTCTATTTCCAGTAATGTTTTTAAAAGTTCTAACGAATGTTTGATGACGCAAAATCCATAATATGTTACGTATAATATCTGGTAGAAATATATTATCGATTTACGTCATCAAACATTCGTTAGAACTTAGACATTACTGGAAATAGAATGGCAATAGATTAAATAACGTAGATATGTTACACCTAAACGTACGTCAAATAAAAAGTCTGCATACTGTTAGAGTCGAAAATCAACCAAGTTCAGTGGCGTGACGTAATATGGCCATTGGCGATGAAGCCATCTGATGACGAATGATACGAGCAAAAAAATTAAAAAGAATCTCGAAGATACAGATCTCAAAAATGCCAATATGGACAGACTTTGTTTCTTTATAATCGGTCCGGATGGGCACACGCTTGGGTCCTGCGGGACCAGACTTATGCTAAATGCTCAATCTAATAAGCTTTAAAGGTCATATATTGCTCGGACCACATCATATCATTGGTAAGCTAATATTATGAGGACAATGAAAATTACTTTTTTTTGAGAAAATAAGACGTTTAAAATTGATATTCCGCAAAAACCAATTTAAGCGATGAGTTCCTTCGAACGAGACAGATTTGACCTAGAAAAAAGTTGACGTCATGAAATGACTGTTATGGTAAATAATAGTACAACTCATTGTTGCTAATGTCAAACTCGTCAAAGTGATTGTGATTGTGTCACACAAGTAAATGAGAGCATGATATAGTGTCCGCTTCATTTACTTACGTCATCAGCCAGCTACCTAGAAAATTAATTTCGCTTCAAACGTACGAGCCCGAACTTTACCCACACAATTTCTCTTTATGGTCAGACTACTATATAACAGACAGAAAAATAATTAAGGTACCAGCCCGGCCCCACCAGTTGTTTTTTTTATCTCTGTAGGCCTACACTCTCAGAAAAAAAAAGGTTCAACTTAGAACCTTTTTTGTCCTGTATGCAGAACCCTAAGCAGTAATAAGGTTCTATAAAGAACCTTAAAGATTTAAATAGGCCTGGGGACATTCTAATTCATTCATTCAGGGACTCATCACAAAGGTAAGAAAAGTAAAACGCAGTGTTAACCCTTTTTGGTACTAAAAATCATTTTCTTGGATAAAGAACATTTTTTTCTGTTCTACTTAGAACCTTTTGAGGGTTCTTTCTTTAAGTTTCCTTAAAGGTTCTTTAAGCTTAAGGTTCTACAAAGAACCTTTTTCTTGGCTACAGAACTTTTTTTGGTTCTACAAAAAAAAACATTGGGTTTCAATTTGCTTCATTGCATGCCCTATTGGATTCCCGGGATTGGATTGTACAAAAGCGTTCTCGGACAAGAAAACTAACGCCGTATACTTTCACGTTCAGTGCTTTCCATTATTACAATATTAAAATACAACTTTTTATTTCGTTCCTTGATCACCATATTTTTAAATCTTAACCGATTTAAACAAATAAGGTCTTATATATAAAGAGCCAAAGGGTAGTCCTACATGTAATGTCTGTTTTAATTTTGACATATTTGTCTTTGTTTAGTGGTGAACATAACTGGTATCTTAATTCTATTGCTGTCTTTATAGTCTAACCATAAATCCGGCAAACACAAAAGTTTTGGACATCATTCGCAAAGGGTTAAAAAAAGTTGTCAGAAAACGTTTTAATGTTGAGTTTTATAAACATGATAAAGGGCATATAAAGGGTATAAAATGTTTTCATAACATTCAAAAACATATTTGATAACCTAAAGCAAATACACAATGTTATTTAAGTGTTTGCAAAATATTTAGCAAAAAATGTTTGCAAAAATATTTTACAATTAACATTTTGAAAAAATATTGTTGTAGTCTGTTTTCATACAAAACGTTTAACCATTATAATAACCCGACATTTAATATTATCAAACTGAACGTTTTTATTTAAACCAAACCCTAATTCAAAATATATTGCTGTGGTAGTCTGTTTTCATACAAAACGTTTTAACCTTTATATAACCCGACATTTAATGTTATCAAAACGTTTTTATCTAAACTAAAACCCAAAATATAACCTGTTTAAAACATTTTTAAAATGTTCCTGTGTTTACAGGGGAGCTACTTGCTTTATGGTCCGATAATTATGTTAGCATCCAGTTCCGTGCGGACACAAGTTTAAAGCCATATACGATCTTATAATATGAAATTGGTTAATTTTTTCAAACCTGATTTTTTGGCATATTTCTATTGTTTACATATGTCCCAACTTGCACCTAAATGGAATCGGCCAAATTTGTTGTCTTTGTAGGTCAACAGAGCAAAGTTTGACATATTATCATAATTTAAAAATTATGATAATATGTCCTCCCATAGAACTGCGTGTTAATTGGCCAAAATAACCTGTGGGGTTTCTTTCACTTGACCTTCTAATTTCAACCTAAAATGGACAGCAACCCTTCTCGTCAGTTATTACTAATATTATTTCAACATTTTGAATAAAGAATAACAAAATCAAAATTTGACGGAAATCGTAATTTAATGCTTTAATGCTGAATGCAGCTTGTTAATTAATTGACTCTTCTTTCCAGACACGTAAATGATAACGGTACAGGGTGTCCCAGAATGATTTGTACCGTGTTTGCAAAAATAACTAAAAATAGAAGACGGGCAGTGTATCTATTTTTGATACCTGTATTATAATGTTGGACATGTCTCCTACTTATTCTGTTAATTTCAGCACGCTACCTTTATTTGTTTTGGCGTGGCATGGAATAATGTAAAATCGATGAAAAACCTGCTTTTCATTTTCAGCGCAAACGACTCGCATACCCTTGAAAAATGGCACAACACACTTGAACAACTCATGGATCATTTTTATGTACATTTAATGTCAATCAAACAACTTTCATTCTTTAACTGATTCGTAACGTCATAAATAATAGATGGATATCGGATATTTAGTGGAAATATGAACGGGGCACAACTAAAATACCTGCATAACTTTTTCCAAATACCTTTGTGTGGGCTTTGTGCTGAACGGTTAGTAATTTTACAGATTTCAAAATAGGTTGCATTGTCAAAACTTAGAATTCACCATTTTTACGCAATCTTCTATAACTTCTACTAAAAACGTCCAATCTTTAAAATCTAAAAAATCTGAGAAAGCTAAATATATGTAGAACTTAAAATGCAAAACAATATGACCAACAAACATGCCCTTCATACCTAAAAAATTCCATCTTTTCCGGTATAGATCATTCTGGGACACCCTGTACAATATTACAACAGATAATGCCAATACAGGTAACAGATTACATGTGATTTAATTATTCCGGGAAACAATTAGCAGGATTAACTACTTCCTAAATTTGATTATAACAGAAAATGTAGCTGTCAACTACATGCCGGTACATCATGTAGACATCCATCATTTTCCTTTTAATCCCCGGTTTTAATTTTGATTCTTTCCGATAATGTACAAATGGATATAATAATCATTGATAATGTTTCGCACGCCATAAGTCTATATTTTGAAGACTAAATCTTTAGACATGAGCTGATATGGATCTCCTTTGAAAGATATTCTGCACTATGCATATACAAAACACAACAATTAACGGTCGAGTGTCGCCCACCTTTTGCCCGGGCCTTTGCCCAATATTTTTGTGGAACCTAAGAGTACATCACAAGCTATCAGACACACCAAATTGCATTCTGAATACGAGAAAATAATGTTCTTCTGATTGTCAAATATTTTGAATTTTTGAAATTGATAATGACTTTCATTTCCCCTTCTTTTATGTCCACACAACACTGGGTCTTTAAAAAGCCCACTCTAGACAGTCTGATGCCTATAGTCTCCGGCAATCACAACATTATGCCTTGTATGTTAGAAAAACATTGCCCTAGATAATTTCGGCGTGGGCATTTTGAATATCGCATGTTGAGAGACGACTGCTTTTATTAGTTATTATGGTCAAGTTTGTTTTAAATAAGACCATAATTAAAATTCGTGCTTGATAATTACTTTTCTAAAAGAATAAGGCATAATGATTGTCGGAGACGTCCATAAATCACAGCAAACCACATACAGGAAGGACGATTCTGCCACACAGGGGCCAAAACACACGTAGGTCTTTGTGTAACATATTGGTCGTTGACCACTTTTTGTCCTGTTGTGGCCACTACTTTACTGATTTTTAAGTCAACATAACACCTTGCAAACATCTGTCAGGCATGCCATATTTCAGATGATTACAACCTTATAAAAGTCTATTCAGTATAAGATGGCACATGAGAATAATTGTGGCAACATTCACTAAAGCTACCACACATTTTCCAAAGGTTTTGCATACAATTTGATCTTTGTCTCCATTGTAGACCTGTGTACTTTCCCAAAGGTCATGTGCCATAGTGGACGGACTATAGCCATGGGGCCCTATACATCCACATATCCAGGATCTGTGGTACAACCGTCACAGGTCATACCTTTCACAAACGTGTCATATTTTAGGTTAACACATTTATGCTTCATGTCAGAGAAATGGGCCAAGAGGTCCAGAGTTTAAATCTCGCTCAACTAGATATGATATGCATTGTCATCCTCAATAAATCATCCCAATAACTTTTCAGTATAACTGAGCTGCATATAAGTTGAAGGAGTATTTTGTGATTCAAACATACTGACCTTTTCAGTAGATATCCGCAACAAATGCTTAATCCCGATAATCATTAAGTTGATTGAGATTTTATGTATCATCCTTGATGACCTGAAGCCACAAGGTCTTAACATTAACACCTGTGCTCTTGCCAAATAAGGTAAAGGCAAACAAAACGCATCTTCCTTGATGACTTGAACCTGAAGCCACTAGGCCTAATACCCTTGTTTGCCAACTGAGCCATCAAGGGCAGATAAAACGTATCATCCTTGATGACTTGAACCTATAAAGCCACTAGCACTTAACACCTGTGCTCTTGCCAACTGAGCCATCAAGGGCAGACAAAATGTATCATCCTTGATAACTTGAACCTGAAGCCACAAGGTCTTTACACCAGGTCTCTTGCCAAAAAATCCATCAAGGGCAGACAAAGGGCATGAGTTAAACCTGAAACCACTAGGACTTTACACCTGTGCTCTTGCCAAATAAGCCAACAAGGCAGACAAAACGTATCATCCTTGATGACTTGAACCTGGAACAACAAGGACTTAATACCCGTCCTCTTGCCAACTGAGCTATTAAGGACAGACAAAACGCACCATCCTTGATGACTTGAACCTGAAACCACTAGAACTTAACACCTGTGCTCTTGCCAAATAAGCTATCAAGGGCAGACAAAACGTATCCTTGATGACTTGACCCTGAAGCCACTAGGCCTAATACCCGTCCTCTTGCCAACTGAGTCATCAAGGGCAGACAAAACGCATCATCCTTGATGACTTGAACCTGAAGCCACTACGACTTTACACTCGTGCTCTTGCCAAATAAGCTATCAAGGGCAGACAAAACGTATCCTTGATGACTTGACCCTGAAGCCACTAGGCCTAATACCCGTGCTCTTGCCAACTGAGCCATCAAGGGCAGACAAAACGCATCATCCTTGATGACTTGAACCTGAAGCCACTAGGCCTTAACAACTGTGCTCTTGTCAACTGAGCCATCAAGGGCAGACAAAACGTATCATCCTTGATGACTTGAACCTGAAGCCACTAGGACTTACCCCTGTGCTCTTGCCAACTGAGCCATCAAGGGCAGACAAAATGCATCATCTTTGATGACCTGAACCTGAAGCAACTACGACTTAACACTCGTTCTCTTGCCAACTGAGCCATCAAGGACATACAAAACGTATCATCCTTGATGACTTGAACCTAAAGCCACTAGGACTTCACACCTGTGCTCTTGCCAAATAAGCTATCAAGGGCAGACAAAAACGCATCATCCTTGATGACTTGAACCTGAAGCCACTAGGACTTACCCCTGTGCTCTTGCCAACTGAGTCATCAAGGGCAGACAAAACGCATCATCTTTGATGACCTGAACCTGAAGCAACTACGACTTAACACTCGTTCTCTTGCCAACTGAGCCATCAAGGACATACAAAACGTATCATCCTTGATGACTTGAACCTAAAGCCACTAGGACTTCACACCTGTGCTCTTGCCAAATAAGCTATCAAGGGCAGACAAAAACGCATCATCCTTGATGACTTGAACCTGAAGCCACTAGGTCTTAACACCTGTGCTCTTGCCAAATAAGCTATCAAAGGCAGACAAAACGTATCATCCTTGATGACTTGAACCTAAAGCCACTAGGACTTCACACCTGTGCTCTTGCCAAATAAGCTATCAAGGGCAGACAAAAACGCATCATCCTTGATGACTTGAACCTGAAGCCACTAGGTCTTAACACCTGTGCTCTTGCCAAATAAGCTATCAAAGGCAGACAAAACGCATCATCCTTGATGACTTGAACCTGAAGCCACTAGGTCTTAACACCTGTGCTCTTGCCAAATAAGCTATCAAAGGCAGACAAAACGTATCATCCTTGATGACTTGAACCTGAAGCCACTACGTCTTAACACCTGTGCTCTTGTCAACTGAGTCATCAAGGGCAGACAAAACGCATCATCCTCGATGACTTGAACCTGAAGCCACTAGGACTTAACACCTGTGCTCTTGCCAAATAAGCTATCAAAGGCAGACAAAACGTATCATCCTTGATGACTTGAACCTGAAGCCACTAGGTCTTAACATCCATGCTCTTCTCAACTGAGCCATCAAGGGCAGACAAAACGCATCATCCTTGATGACTTGAACCTAAAGCCACTAGGACTTAACATCCGTGCTCTTGTCAACTGAGTCATCAAGGGCAGACAAAACGCATCATCCTCGATGACTTGAACCTGAAGCCACTAGGTCTTAACACCTGTGCTCTTGTCAACTGAGTCATCAAGGCCAAAAGGGCAGACAAAACGCATCATCCTCGATGACTTGAACCTGAAGCCACTAGGACTTAACACCTGTGCTCTTGCCAGATAAGCTATCAAAGGCAGACAAAACGTATCATCCTCGATGACTTGAACCTGAAGCCACTAGGACTTAACACCTGTGCTCTTGCCAAATAAGCTATCAAGGACAGACAAAATGCATCATCCTTGATGACTTGAACCTGAAGCCACTAGGACTTTATTACACCAGTTCTCATGTCAATTGAACTATCAAGAAAACCTATGATATTGGTTTACTTTATGTATAGGCCTATGCTCCATTCTATAATTATTGATATATTTTTTTCTTCAAAAGTCATCAATACAAAAGCTGATAAGGCAACTAGGTGGCTTAATGAAACCATTTTGGAGCCGAAGAAAAGGAAAGGACACTCACTCTAAACCTGAGACGAATATAAAAGAGATAGGAAGCAATGCACTTTTACCATTGACCACTGTGAATCATGTCTTACGTGGCATCATTAATACCTCAAATTCTTAAATTAAATTGTCACAAGTTCTATTATGCAATCATTAAAAGAACATGTTCAGTACATGTGGAGAACTTTTTTTCTCGGATCGACTTGGACCTCTCGGAGAATTTTACTGGAGTACATACTACTACTGTGCTGAAATATCAGTAAGATCAAAGCATGTTTCACCCAGGCAGTAAATTGTCACAAAATCCCTACTTTTTTGTTATTTCTTACTGCATGTATAACTCTATAAAGAGAAATCAGTAGACACACCAGGTGAAAAAGTAGGCATTCGGATGACATCATAGGCAATATTAAACAATTTGGGTAGTTTGTTTGGACCCTCTAGAACATCACCAAATAGCAAGCAGTATTCAATTGGCTATCATTTTTTGTGCTAAAGATATGTTTGAAAGTTAAATATTAATGATATTTGAGTTGAAATATTATGGGGTAGAGGTAGCATTATGGGGCATTTTCCCAGTTATACTCAAATTTCACAATTTTGGCATTGTTACATAGATATGAACTGCAACATTGCCAAAAATAAATCATAAACGATTTTCGGCTGGCTATGTTTTGACCAGATGTCAAAAGATCACACAGCCTTAAAAATTACTGCAAATCAGACGTCACATGACCCTTTAACCCCTGGATAAGTCAGAGCTGCTCTAAATCATATCTCATGTATTGTTTGTACTTTTACAGTTCATATCTACGCAACAAGACCAACATCGTGTAATTTGACTGAGGGTCAGACCAAAGACCCTAAATACAGGGATATCCAACTCCATCATTATGGAGGCCATGTATGAAATTATCGATTGGCTCCAAACAAAGGATTTGAGCCGGTGTCCTTCACCGTAGTTATGGCGGAGTGCAGTCCATTCAATCAAATGTTGTCATCAACCTATTTGATCGTAGTGCAGGGTTATGTGTGTGAGACAAACTGTCACGGTAGATTGCAATCATGCTTTTGTTGAATGCATTTGAGTAGTCCGCCATATTTACGGGATGATAGTCACATGCAAGGCCTCTATTCAATACAATATTGATTGTGTGTGAAGGGATTACTGTTTCACCTACACCTGTTGCATTGGCAGTTTAGAATTGTTTTTAGGAAATTGAAAATCTATAACACAACTGGAAATAAACGCCATGGTGAAATTTGAAATACTTCCTCCCACACCTTGAAAGTAATAACATTAATGCACGTTTTCACTGTAGCAGCACTAACGACTATTCCCTCATGTATAGCAGCTAAACACAGATTGCTTCCAAGGAAGTGCCGCTGTTGGATATCCCTGCATTTAGGGTCTTTGACCAGACTGAAGGAGAAAATCACCCAACTCCCTGAAGGTAGAAAAACTGCACACACTGACAGAATATCATATAGATTTCTTATGGGTGTCATATATTTAATAGAAAAGTTCTTATTCATCAAAGATAAATTATGTAACATCAATGGAATTAACAGTAAATACACTCAATTATATTGAATCAACTTAAATTTCACATAAATCTCTTTAAGGGCTGGGGTATGAACGTTTGGACAGTATTTATTTTGGGACATTAGAGCACATCAGACATATCGAATTGCATTCTGAATACGAAGAATGTCCTGATATCAAATAATTTTGATTTTTTGAAATTCGCAATTTAATACACATTTTATGGCAAATCATTAAAATTGATATTTTGATATTTAACAGTACTTGAAGTAAACTTTATAAATCTGATGATTTATACTTGTAGTGTATGTAGGTGGGCTGAAAAGCCGACGACCAATTGAAAATTTTGATATGGATTTTTTCCCAAAACACCAAAAAAAATTAGGTCTTTTTGGGAAAAAATCCATATCTTCAATATGAAAGGTCAAAATTTTCAATTGATCGTCGGCTTTTCCTCCCTGCTACATACACTTTAAGAATATATCATTATATTTATATAATTTACTTCGAGGACTGTTATATATCAAAAATTTGAAAAATATCACATTTTTATAATTTGTCATAAAATTTGTATTATATTGTGATTTAAAAAAATGAAAATTATTTGATATCAGAAAGACATGCTTCAGATTCAGAATGCAATTCGATAGGTCTGATGTGCTCTCATGTCCCACAAAAAATACTGTCGAAACGCAATAAACGCTCATTTTGGATCCCTTAATACTACTGATAAAACAAGTTTTGTTTTTGTTAAGAAAAGTATATAAGGAGTAACTATTACACATTTCAGCTCTCTCTATACACATAACTTTCCACTGAACATGAACATAAAGGTGGCCAGGAAGGTGACACATTAGGCCAAGAAAAATAAATTGTTTGTTTGCCCTTTCATGAAAAAGATCAGGAGGGTCGGTAGGTCGATTTCTTTCTTTTCTTTTTTTTTGTCTTTTTTTTATATGATGTAAACTGCAGATGTTGAAGTCCCACATTTGTTTAAAAAACAAAACAGAAACAAAGAAAAATGAGAACAGTCACAGTCATGGAAACACTGATGAGGTATCATTTGCCAAAGTTTGGGGTTTAAAACGCTCAAAAATATCTTAGAAAAGTATCAATTATCTTTTTAATGTTTTTTTTTTTTTACAAAAAATTCATAATTTTTGAGGTTATAAAAAAAGGTAAAAAAGAAAAACGCGACCCAAGATTTTCGTGATTTTTCGGTCGGTCGGGAAAGGGCAAACAAACATTTTTTTTTTCTTGGCCTTATGACCCAGCACAGATCCTGGACCTGTGGACCCAGCAAACCCAAATTTTTCCCAATATTATTTGCAAAAGGTTATTTTGGCATTTAAAAAATGTTTGTAGATGTGTTGTCATACAAATCTTTTTAATATTTGTCATGACCTTGCATACTTGGCAGTGGGGTTTGACCCCCACCCTTTTTATTTTACCCCCACCCTTTTTATTGAGGCACCCTTTATATTGAAAATTCCTGACCCCACGCTTTTTAGTGAGGCACCCTTTATACTGAAAATCCCTGACCCCCACCACTTTTTGCTTTTCCCCCTATTTGTATACATTGATGAAGTCACAGGCAATTTGGTTTGAAGTAAATCAAGTACGCTGAATTCTGCACCTATCATCACACGATAACCTAGTGGATGTAAACATGCATCAAATGGAATTTTATCTTATGATGCCTTTGCTGGCAGTGGTTTGGCACTTATTCTTGTGGTTATTTTATCATTCAATGAAAATATATTGTAAGCTGGCACTCCCACCCTTTTTATTTTACTCCCACCCTTTATATCAATCCACCCTTTTTACCAACAAAGTTTAAACCCCCACCCTTTTAAGGATTTTCCAAATTTCCAAGTGGCACCCTTTAAAAAGGGTGCCCTGCCAACAGTGTACACAGGATGTATCAAAATGATTGGTGCCCTTCAATTTTGATGTTTAAAATCACATTTGTATCATTAATCATGTTATTATGATCTCATGCATTTTGCTATCTTTATTGTATATATTTTGTTTCACATTTGCATTATTGTATTTTTCATTGTTGCTTGTTGCGCCGTGGTCTATATGAAATGGCGCATTATAAATGCCTAATGTATGTATATGTATGTATGTATGTTTATTGAACAGCCTGCATCTTCCAAATCTAACATTGGATACTCTTGACATGTCCAGAATATTATAGTTTATGACTCATCCATTATCAATGGACCCTAACAAGTACCAATCATTTTGATACAGCTTGTACAATCCAACACTTAATGTTATTAAAACGTTTTTACCAAAACCAAACCACCAAAACATAACCTGTTTAAAAGCGTTTTTAAAATGTGTTGTGTTTGCCGGGCATGCATCATGATGCATTATGTCAACACAACTGTATAGAGATAATGTGGACTGTCCCTGCTTTATGCTTAATGCTTTCAGGGAGGGCGAGTTAGCGCAGCGGTATTTCCCTCGCTTTGCACCACTTTGCCCAAGGACTCATGTGCATATGGTTTATCCCGATCCATGCTCGTCTCGCAGGTTTTCTCCGGGATCTCCGGTTTCCTCCTGCTTTCAAAATCGGTGATTGCAGTTGTTTCGTTATCAAAAACTTCCTTCTCCCAATGGAATTTGGGGAGCTGCAGAAAATGGGTGGATGTTACAATCTAAGTGCGGATAGGTTTGCGCCTGGTTCAGCTGCAACTAGCCTAGTTGATGCGATCTGATTGTGATGATTCACCACGCAGCGAAATTACAGCACTTTGAATCCTCTGGAAAAAGCGCTATATAAATTCCGAAATTAATTAATTAATAAATAATTAATTAAAAAAGTGAAAATGCAATGTCCCAATTTCTTGAATTATTAAAGGACAAAAAATATCATTCATGATACAATTCTTCAGCACACACACCAATATAACCAAAACCAAAATTATGTACATGTAATTGTTGTAGCCTAAACGATTTTAGGAAACTGCTCCCAGGAAATTCTGACTGGCACTGGGATTATGTATAGCCAGACTGTGCAAGGTATGCCTGGACTTTTTAATGTTGGCAGGTACCCATAATGAAGAAACTGTGATGATCTAAAAATAGACTTGTAAAGATTTTTATCAAATCTCTCGATATAAATATAATGTCAGTTTGCACAAGCTCAAATTTAAATCTAGGGACCTAATACTTTCAACATTGGGCTATTCCGGTTGAAATTTATACGCCCCATATGGAAGACATGACCTTTACCTCCCGCACAGGGGGTTTATATTTGAAAGGGAGTAAACTATTCAAGTTAGCCTGTACATTAAGATTATGTCTTCCATAGGGAATGTATGGATTTCAACTGGAATAGAGCATTACATTTCTCTAGTTCACTCTTTCACAAGCCAATTAAATTGCAGACAAATATAAATGAAGTAAATCTATGGATTAGTACAAGAAGAGCCCCAACTGTAAAAACTACAATAGCTGCCTGGTGTTATTTTATCAGATGTGTACAATACAGAATATAATTCAGATTCAACAACTCTTCCTATACTGTTGTTTTAACAACAGTTGGCTCCTGTACAAAATACGTAACAAATCCACAATTTGCCAGTACTGTATACGCGAACGCAATTTAATGGAAGTGTGTATATGCGCTACGCATTAGCGAGTAAAATTTGCCATGTCTAGGACGTGTGTGCGCTACATGTTGTTTTCATTATTTTGGAAGAAACGGCTAAACATTGCCTTTTTATTCTGTAATTCTATTGCTGATATCACAAGAAAAATCATCTATCTCCTTTTAATGTTAAGTGGTATTCAGCATCGAAGTGGTTACGTAATTCTCTTGGTTACCGGATCACGCTACTTTGGTATGCCTTCGAGTGCCATATACTTTATGTGGTGATCATTTTGATCGTGGTTCATTACTCTAGCGCGTGATCCCGTTGACATAGTAACATTACGTAACTTCGATACTGAATTGACCAGGGACAAATGATTTTCGCGGAACTTTTTTTCCGCGCAATTGGCTATTTTTTTCCAATGGGCAGGGATACATGATTTGCACTGAAAAAAAATGAAACTGGACATTCATTCCACACGAAATAATCCAGTGAATTACACAATATTTAGCTTGTTTTCATTGTTTAAAGGGATTCAATTATATTTGGCTGTTATTCATCACCATTTAACAACTCATGTCCTGCGCATTTGCATGACTTCAACAACACAGACGCATCATTATTAAATGGTGATAAACAATGGTAAAACATGGTTGAATCCCTAAATGTAAAAATTACCATGTTTATAGGGCAGCTTTGGCAGATAGGGCCTTTTTGCATAAACCCCATGCAAGAATCCAATAGAAATAATAATTGTATATGGCACCATAAATAAAAAGACAATGTTAACTTATCGAAATAATATATGGCACCATAAATAAAAAGGCAATGTTATTCAATTACCATAGTTTTAAAATATCTTAAGGGGTCGGTCACCCACCTTTGCACAATATTTTTTGTGGGTCCTGAGAGCACACTAAACACACCAAATTGCATTGTGGATATGAGGAGTGTCCTGATGATATCAAATAATTTAATAAGATTTTTTGAAATTCACGACATAATACAAATTTTATGACAAATTATTGAAATTGATATTTAACAAAAGGATACCTCGTATTCAGAATGCAGTTTGGTATGTCTGATGTACTCTCATGTACCACAAAAATACTATGCAAATGTCACTATCTGAGCCCTTAAAATCAATATTATGTCCTTATTACAACATAGAAGATAAGGCCAAAAAAAAATAATGGTTTGTCTCAAAGCTCACGAATGGTTTGAAAACAAATTCAAATGCGACTTTTTCATGGTATTTGGAAAAAAATCTGATTTATGCTGAATTTTCTGGAAAAACTAAAAAAAAAAAATTTGAAATTAAAAAAAATTCTGCATTTCTTTTTTTCCAAATCTCACAATTTTACAAATGCGCGCGTGAGCTTTGAGACAAACCTTTTTTTTTTTGCCTAATATACAATATACATATACAGGGCCTACTGAATCATATCATTGGGTTATTCCAATTGAAATCCACACTCCCCCTGTGGAAGATTTTGGAAACATGTTCCACAGAGGGAATATGAATTTTAAATGGAATTAGCACATTCCAGCTCCATTTATATTTCATACACCCTCTGAGAAAGCTCCAACTCGAATCTTTCACAGAGGGAGCATGTGTTTCAAATGGAGCTGCCTAATGTGCTAATTCTATTTGAAATGTGTACTCCCTCTGTGGAACATATTTCCAAAATCTTCCACAGGGGTAGTGTGGATTTCAAATGGAATAGCCCTTATTGCCTGCATACTGACAAATACCAAGATTACTATAAACTGCCCCTTTGAAGTGTCTTATGTGATTTGCAGAGAGTAGAGTCAGAGAAGATATCGTACCCTTCCCAGAATCCTTTGCAATATGACGCATTACCTCATTTACATCAAATAACACTCTTTGTACAGATACCATTTGTTTTCATGTTGCAAATAGACTGACTAAACATGGGATTGATAGTCAAGAAATAAACATTTTTTGCAAGTTTTGGATGTGCTCAGTTCATTGTGGAACATTTCATCACTATCGACCCATGCTGCACTAGATAGCAAATCAGTAGAGAAAATCAAAATGGGAGAAATGCATTGTGGGAAGTGTAAGGTATCTTCTCTGGAGTAGAGTGACCATGGCAAAAACATTGATAACATCACCCTCTATTAGGCCTAAAGATTGTTTGATTGGCGTAACCCGACCAACCCTAACAGTAGGCCCGACCGTTAAAAAAAAATATTTAAAAAAAAACATTAAAAAAAAAAATTTTAATTAAAAAAAAAAAGATGGAAAAGTTCCAAGGCCTTCATCAAACACAATTTACAGCTTTAAAAGAAAAAAAATCCCTACCCAACTACCCTAATTTTTATTTTATGTTACGACAATCAAACAATTTTTTTAGGCCGTATCTGTATCATACATCATACAAGGAAAGAGTTTCTAGTTATTTTGGGTTGGTCAGTATTGTGATATGAATCAAGGATCATCTTACAACAATATTACAATATTATAGTATGCATGCCTTCCGAGAAGGCAATAAACATGATAAAGTTTGTTGTCTGTTTACCCAGGTTGGTCCATGAGGGACACATGCTATAATTAAAGACAGAGATAAAAAGAATTTATCGCGTCTGACGTCATCTGTCAATCAAATTCGAGCATGGTTTGTTTACAAGTGTCGTGATGATGACTTGCTGAACGCGGCGGTATAACCGGGCGCCTTATTGTTAATTTTGCACCTTCAAACATGCAAACCATCTCGAAAGTTAGGTCTTTATAGTAGGAAACTTTTTTTCGCGAAGGCACCATGTCAACAATGCCTAGAAAAGCTGCTTTTTGCCTTGTAAAAGTACGTAATTTTTTGCCATTTGCTGCTATTCCTTTTCTCCGATCAGCACCAGATAGATTGGTCTTCCTTTTACTCGATATTAACCTGTGTAAACCAATCAAGGATCATAATTGACAGTGACATCAGACGTGATAAATTCTTTTTATCTCTGTCTTTAATTATAATGTGCTAATCCATGGGAAATCCATGTACCGTTCCAAGCTCATTCAATAAAAATGCACAAGCCTGGATTGCGGTGTAGACTAAGATGATGCATGCTGGCCCAAATAGCTTTGGTAAACAAAAGCAAGAAATGGAAGAAAATAGTAAGGAGAAAGGAGAGAAGGCCACTCCCAAATAAGTAAATTAAAACTTTGTAATTTTCTCAAAAAATTGCTATTTTTTGCAGGAATCTGTTATGCTAGTTGGATTCCTTGTGTCATTTCCTCTCTGAAAATGTACATTGTTTTAAAATATTTATCATTGTCACATTAATTAACAAATTTACCCAAACATTGTTCCCATAAATACTGATATGACAGCATATTTGGTCAATTTTATTTAAATATAATGAAATGGATAAAAACTGAAATTCATCGGAATTAACAACGATTGTTATCTCATGTTTTTTGAATTTTACTTTTAAAACCATAAAATAAGATTTATTTAATTCAATATTATTTTATTGAACAGGGTTCAACTTTTGTTGCACATTGCAATTTTTTGCAAAAAGAATTTTCGCACACTTTGAAAATTGACAAGAATCACATTTGATCCACTTATATTTTTTTCACATAAATCAATCAGCAATCCTGTTGAAAAATATTTTTTTATCATTGTTTGAATACATGATTATTATATTAACACCAATCCACACCATAACGCTCACCAGTGGCAACACGAGGGGGGGGGAGGGATAATTCCCCCAGTCTGTCCCCCAATAAAAACCCCAAATTACAAAAATGTCCACTTTTTGCGGCAATTTTTGCCTCACCTGAAATTCACTTTTTCCCCATTGTCCCCCCACCCATGAAAAAATTCCCAGTGCCGCCACTGTCTCTCACTCCACCTTAATGATACACCACAAAGTTTTGAAATTGCACATTTCAATTGAAAGCATAGTATACATAGTCGGAAGTAGAAATGACAAAATGTATGTATAAAATCTATACCCAATACATACTCAGGATAGCGTACATATGGCATTGGACCATTCCATTCCAAAACATTAAAAACATAATGTTACTTGTGTTGACAAAATGTTTTGCAAAAATGTTTGCAAAATAATATTTGTCAACCTTAAACATTAGTGACAGAGAGGGCGTAAGTCTAACTACATCACACAAGGGGATTAAATATTCATACTTCATGATAAGGTAAAAAAATTGTTTGCTTGCCCTCCAGTGGGATTTTTGGGGTAGGTCGGTCAGTCGGTCGGAAAAAAATATATATAAAAATTTTTAATGATGACTGACATGTGGAAAGATACATCAATACTTCACTTCCGACCTTCAATAGCAATGGCTTCAATTAGAACAACTGCATACTTACAGGCATAAGACTACAAGTTTATTGGAAACATTGATGCAGGAATGGATGTTTATAAATGTTATAATGAGTTTACAGTAATGATTTTCTTCTTAAGAAAAATGTTGTTGGCCAAATTGAGATTTGAAATGAAATTTAGACACAGAAAATGCAATAAAAAAAACCCATTAAAATTATAAACTAAAAAAAATAAATTTTTTTTCAAAGAGCCAACCCTGATTTTGGCCAATTTTGGGTCGGTCGGTCGGTGGAGGGCAAGCGAGCAAACAATTTTTTTTTGGCCTAAGGGCCCAACAACTTTTTAAGGTCATACACAAATGTGTGTAATCGCCAATTATTCTACGGTTTCCATTTCTTTTCTGCAGAAATTGTTGGAACCTTCTCATGTCATACGGAGTAGACTAAAATACTATACAAACAAAAAATATTATTTCTTACTCATATTCATTATGATCAGCATCAAAATTAAAATGTATAATTATTATCTTTTTCTTCAATTTATACAAATATGCTATACAAATTTTTTTGACATACAAATATTGTATGTCAATTAATATGGCACAAATCACAGATGTGAACAATTATACACATACAACATCACATGGGCGTCAATCCTGGGAGAGAATGTGTCCATCACCTTCCAGCAAAATGACAAATTTTACGTTCTTTTCAGCCATTTTTTGACGAATCAGGCCGATTGTATCCCCACATTTCAAGACGGATTGACACTAAAAAATATGCGAAACATTACGTTTTGTTACCTGGAGAGATTTGATCACGTCTCACCTCCTTTTCAACCAAATCAACGGTAATAACTGTTGTAGTGAGGGATCAACATTTAACCACAAATTGCCTCAGGCAAAGTTCACTTCCCGGGAACTAAATACCACACAAGGTCAATAACTCATTGACCCATTTGTGTTATATGCTGCCACTAGCTAGAATGACATCCTTGTGATCTGGTCAACTTCATTGACAGATACGAACCTCAGGAGTGAATTGGATTCTCTCCAGGTAGTGAAACGTAATGAGGCGAGGCAAACAATGAGCATGATGCAGCATGTGGGTAACACATTTTTTCATAATTATAGCTACATGGACTGTGTGGTGCTACACCTCTTGACCAAACTTTTGAACCGCACCTACATGTACTTACATAATGCGCATGCATACTTGTACTCACACAATTTATTTCGAAATAAGAAGATAATGAAACATAATTGTCCTTTTAAATGACATACTATGTGCAAAAAGTTCACATTTGCTATCTGCTTATAACATCATTACTATTACTAAAAATATTTCACTTAAAATAATTTCAACATAATTGATTATATCAATATCATCACAATCAAATTCGATACATTATTATAAATTGTATGAAACACAAAGATTGCCTTAAACCACAAAAATTGACAGGTCTACCAACTGTATAGAAGCCAGCAAATCCCCCATATTGAGTTGCATGACCATAGACGGTACATGGTGAGTTGCATGACTATTAATAGACCATAGATGTGTACATCCGTATCAAAAGGATGCACTTGGCACCTGCTACATATGTCTTTATAGCAAGGAATAAATACCAGACTCATCTCAAGTGGAGGTCCCTTCAAATCATCCCCAAGTCACATGGTTTGGGTATACAGAGAACATTCCTAAACCATGTCATTTTGGGGTGATTTGAAGTGACCTCGACTTGAGATGAGTCTCATGCCCTCCAGTGGCGCGCGCAAAGGGGGGCCATGGCCCCCCACTTTTGTTGGTCATTCGGGGGATTTGGGGGAAAAAACCTTAAAAACATCAAAATTTGCCCCAAATCAGACTCCATTCGGGGGAACTGAACAACCTGCCCCCCCCCCCACTTTCAATGTACTGCGCACACCACTGATGCCCTCAATGAGCCCTGTTCATACATTCCAATACATTTGGTGATTGTATTTCAAATTATAAAATAAGACGCATCATTCTTAAATCACAATTTTCCTGCGTTTTTTTGATACCAGAATTATCATTCTAAAGCAGGTAGCACACCATTAGATAACACCTATGTATGAACCAAAGTTTACACCTGCTACCACAGAAAATGTTCACGTTCAGTAAATTTCTACAGAAAAATTTGTAACATAAGTTTTAAAAAATAAGACAATTAAAAACTAACCCAAGCTAGTACTGAGGCCATAACTACTTAAAAATATAAATGTAGCCATGCACACTTGAAATGAAGTTTATTTGTCACACTGATTGTACAAAAAAGTATCAAAATACATATATCAGGTTTATTGATTAAATAAGATTTTTTTTGTATTTTTGTTTGACAAAACCAAGAGAATATTTACTCATTACAATACTTGTCTTTAGCATCGGACAACAGATCTGGCCATACTCCTTAGTCTTTTTTCCAGTTTTAGGAAGTATGTGCCATTCTCTTTGTGGTCTTACTCCCTGTTCTTGTTTTCGTAAGAGACTACTGGAAACTAGCTTCCCTAAGAATGTGGATCAAATGACCATATCAGTTACATTCGTTCTCTGATATGAAAGACAAAATATTATAGTGAGTAACAATTTGCATACCTGCCAACATTGTAAAAATAAAAATCTGTACAGAGTGCGCGCGAAGCATGCGCTCACGGTAACGGCGCATACTTGCCAACCTTTGGAACTAAGGTCAATGTCTAATTAGAGTGAAGCGATAAGCAAAACAAATTTTTGGAAAAAAAGAAGAAGTTATAGACCCTAAATTACTTGTTATTCAAGGTTGGAAAAAATAAAAAAAATAAATAAAAAAAAATATTTTTTTTTAAATTTTTAAACTTTTTTTCAAAGTTTTTGGCAACTTTAGAGAAGCACTGGACCTATTCTGAAGTGCTGGGAACATTCACAAGTATTTGAAAAAAAAATTACGAAAAAATCACAGTTTGTTATTCTTAATATGTAAACCATTAACTAGTGTTTACCTCTTCATGTATCACATATTATAGATGCATTGGTTTTCCATGCATTTATAATATGTGCTACATGAAGAGGTAAATATTGGTTAATGGTTTGCTTATTAAAAATAACAAACTGTAATTTTTTCGTAATTTTTTTCCAATTTTTCTAAAAATTAACTGTGAATGATCCTTATGATCCTAGCACTTCTGAATAGGTCTAGTGGTTCTCCAAAGTCGCCAAAACTTTGAAAAAAAATTCAAAAATTCAAAAATTTTTTTTTTTTTTTTTTTTGCATTTTCAAAAATCGGATTTTTCCGATTTTTGTGAACTTTGACCTCAAAAATCGGAACGAATCCGATTAAATCGGAACGGTTGGCAGGTCTGAATTTGTTTGGTTTTGTCAGCAAAAATGCACAAAATATGTATCAAAATACTATTTCAGGAACAATTTTGCATCAAACAATTACCATCCACTACATGAGGAAATGTCTTAAATTGGCAGGAAAAACCTGTGTCATTGGCCCCTGAACATGTTTAAACCGCAACCTCCTATGTAACCTGTTGGCAGTTTTGTTTTAAACATATTCAGGGGCCACATAATCATCCATAATGCTGTGATTTTGACACAATGCAGAATAAGATAAGAATAGCACACTGAGCTATTCCAGTTTACATTCATACACCCCCTATGGAAGACATGACCTTGATCTCGCACACAGGGGGTGTGAATTCAAAATGAGCTCATTTGAATGGGTGACTACATTTAAAATTTACACCCCCTGTGTGGGAGATTAAGGTGATGTCTTCCATAGGGGGTGTATGGATTTCATCTTGAAAAGCCTAAAAGGCTACAGTCAGGACTCTTATTTCTTATTATATTTACTTTCCAAAAAACCCAAAAACGATTGTTTCAATTCACTGAGCAAGCTTTGAACTAGGCCCATAGTCAGGAATGCAACCCCTGCTGAAAAAGGTCAACATTTTAGAACAAAAAAATGTTAAAATGTACTCAAGATGGTCAAAATTAGAAAGAACAGTTAACAGAGGGACCACTTTTTCATGCTAAACTGTTCAAATAAGGCCTACATTTTTTTTGTTTGATTGGCGTAACATAACAAAATAGTATAGGCAGGTAGGGATTTTTTTTTTTTTTGCAAGTCAGGGTCAAGCCTATATTTAGAAATCTTTAGTCATCTTTAGAAATAATAATGCTTACCAATTACATTTGAAACAAACATACTCCCTCTGTGGAAGATATTTCCAAAATCTTCCACGGGGTGGGGGGCAAGGTCTTAGCCAGTCAAGCGGCTACCTGTCTTTAAGATGGGTTAATCTAATTTTAGACGGGTGGATTAAATCGATTTTACAGATGTGATAGCTCTAAAACAGATGATTTTAAGGTTATATGAACTTGAGACTAATTCAGGGTGACATGTAAAGGCCAAATCAGGACATATTTGACCCCAGTGACCCTTCCATGGGTATAGACAAGTTGTTTTATATTTGAGGGTCAAATTTTGGTATCTGCTTGGACGGGTGGTTTCTGATTTCTGGCTAAGACTCGGGGGGGGGGGGGGATTTCAACTGGAATGGCCCTTTAGTTAGTGTACTTTATAGCGGCATCAGTCTTAGGATTTCTTTTTCATATCAACCAGATGTTCACTATCACTAAACTTTATTTGACGCATATCTGACTCCTCTACTTGAAATGGCTAAATATACATATTACACACACAGAACACTATGCAACAGGACATGACTAATTTATGTAACTGCATCAATGTCATGGATAGGGTCCTGTCTGTTAAACATCTGGGCTATTCCAGGTTAACTTTACATACCTCTTATGGAAGGCACGATCTTAATCTAATACACGGGGAGTGTGAATTTTAAATGGGTTTATCTAATTGCATCAGTGTCATGTGTCATGGATAGGGCCCTGTCTGTTGTCACAACTTCTGGGCTATTCCAATTAAACTCCACATACCCCTTATTGAAGACATGATCTAAATCACACACACAGGGAGTGTATATTTTAAATGGGTTCACCTGGATGGATGACTAAATTTTAAATTTACACCTGTGTGGGAGATTAAGGTTTTGTTTTCCATAGGGATTTCAATGAAATCTATGAATCAGTGTTAAAAGGTCATGACAATTGGTTTCTTTAAATTGTTCATATCATTTTGCGGTCTCCTCTAAAAACCATATATTATGAGACCCATCGTAACAACACAGAGTAGTTGTCTTTAAAAAAAATGACAATGTGGTTTGTCCCAGGAACCGCCACTAGCACTTGCAGACTGGCACTCAATCAAAATGAGCTTCCATAAGCTTCCTTCCGACCGTTATCATGTATTATATCACTCATACATAAATTCTAGACAGTTCATTGGTTGATTACCATTTGCTACCATTTGCCATTTTTTACTATCACCCACTCCGTGTGATAGTCTTTACCATCATGTGCTTTGTCAGTAGTGCGCCTGCGCCAAACCGTCGCTGACTCTTGGACTCGCCGATTTAGTTATGGGGTGGACCCCAAAATGTGAAGTATATCACCGCAAAACATGGTGTTATGTTGATGAATAAATGTATTTCCTACCTTAAATAGTATTTTAGTAATAGAATTTATGCATGAGTGATATAAAACAAATATTAACTGTCTATGAGTGTAATGGTCGAAATATAATCACTCGGTGAAAGATGTATTGTTCCATTCCACTGCTGCCGCTCGGGAATGGAACAATCCATCTTTCACCTCGTGATTATATTTCACCATTACACTCATAGACAGTTAATATTTGTATACTGAATTTAGTAACTATCAAATATCTAGGCCAAAATAATCTACAGTTTTTTTTACGTCTACATGCATATAAAACTGCAATATGCAGCGTCATACACCATCGCTGTAATATTCACTCAATCGTTGATGGCGCACCATTCTTGTTGCTGTAGTTAACAAAGTTTCATCAACAAGTGCACACTAACACATGCCCCAGACAGGTGTTTTCCTGTACGGCCTAAAAAAGAAAATTATTTGATTGGCGTAACATAAAAAAAATAGGGTAGGTAGGTCGACAATTTTTTTTACACACACATTTTTAAAAAGCTGCAGGCCCCTAAATTGCACATGATAAAGGCCTGGGAACTTTTGTTTCTTTTTTTAATTTAATTTTTTTCAATTTTATTAAAATAAGAAAGTCTAGGGTCAGGCCTATTAGTAAGGTCAGTTGGATTATGCCAATCAAACAATCAACAGGTGGCAAATTAACACATGTCCCAGACAGGTGTTTTCCTATGAGTAAAATATCTAGCACTCAACTTGGTCTGCTGATGACAACCCTGATGTAAATTTGGATTTCTAAAGACTTGCTTCATTGCTTTAACCCCATGAGACCTATACCTGCCTATTGGTCAAAAAGAAGTGTTCATTATGAATTGGACCAATCAGTAACATTGTTAGAATAATTTCACCATGCAAATAAATTGGGATGAATTATTTTCAAAGCTCCATTCTGATTGGTGATTAAAATGAAGATATCACGTAATTGACCAATCAGAGGCAATGTTAGATCGGCAGGTAGTTTTCAGGGGGTTAAACGACACCTCACACATTGATATCATACACAGAATATTGATTTAAGGAACAAAAAAGTACACATTCCTTGTATTTTCTTCATTTCTCATAAAGCAATATTGTAACATTTCCATAAATATTTTTATTTAAAAAAAAATTGATTTGTATTTCTTTTCCATAAAATGTGTAGATTTTAATAGCAGATATTATGTCACCAAATCCCTAATTATAATTCCAATGCAGATGTTGCCAAATGTTATAATATTGCATTTAGTACAAAAACCAGTAATAGTTTAATAAATATAAAATTTAGTGGTATATCTAGAGTACAAAAGGATGTGGGGTGGGGGTGTGTGGGGGGGGGGGGGGGGGGCTGTCTTGTGTGTATGAGTTAGTGTATTGGCAGGATTTAACCTGGATTTTAAAGTCACTCCTGGTTCACAGTAATTTGGTGTAAGTTAGGCGCTATTTAGATCAATAAAGTTTATGGCACATATACCAATTTAAAACCAGTTCTTAAATCTTCTGTGAGTATCAAAAATCACTAATGTACATGCAATCTGGCATGCATGCAAGTATGAGATAAGACTTTCTGTCTTGAGAGTGAGGAGATAAGGTTAGAAGTAGCTCCCGGTCCTGTTATACAAGAGGCTAACCAGGAACAGTACTTGTAAAAGTAGCTCCTGGTCATGTTATGTAAGAGGCTAACAGGGAACAGTACTTGTAAAAGTAGCTCCTGGTCATGTTATACAAGAGGCTAACCAGGAACAGTACTTGTAAAAGTAGCTCCTGGTCATGTTATGTAAGAGGCTAACCAGGAACAGTACTTGTAAAAGTAGCTCCTGGTCATGTTATGTAAGAGACTAACTGGGATCTATACCTGTAAAAGTAGCTCCTGGTCATGTTATGTAAGAGGCTAACTGGGAGCTATACCTGTAAAAGTAGCTCCTGGTCATGTTATGTAAGAGGCTAACCGGGAAATTGCTGTAAACCTCTAACGAGAGCGTACTTCCGCAATATTGACAAGGTGGAACTCGCAACACATATATGGCAGAATTAACAACACGTTAAGCACACATACTACATACTGTATCTATGCATGTCAAGATCGTAGAAGAATGCTCCCGTCAAAGGTTTACATCAAAATACTATAATTGGGTGACAATTGGAGCCTGAGAGCCTGCTTATTTACACCCTTGGTATGCATACATATCTGTGAACACATTGGTGTGCATGCTCATACAAGGTGAGAGTGTAGTGAAAGAAAGACTTATTTGCAATAGCTGCCAGGTGTCATATGTGCCCAAGATAGAATGCAGAAATTGTTAAATTGTCTATAGGGCAGCTATTGCAGATATGCCTTTCTAGCACAAAACCCTTGATGTGTTGTTGGTCTTCATCCACTTCTCCCTATTCCAGAAAAATACAGTAATAATTTTTGTAATTAAAAAAATATTATCTTGTTTTGCTAAATGAAACATAGCTAAAACATAATCCACTACTTAGTTCTAACTGGCAATGAAAGTCAAATTTGAATAGTTTTGCAATTTCAGGGAAAATTGGCCAAAAAACATCTAATTTTGCACAATTGTAGTCATAAAATTCTAAGACGTGGCACAAGTCCAAGCATTTAAAATCTTCAGTATAGGCTACGAGTAAGGTCGTAATTTAATTTTTTTCTGTCATTTTAGATAATTGGTTAATGAAAAGATTAAGATAATGTGTTTTCCAAAAATTAGAATGCCTAACTTGAAATTAGTCTTTGTACAAGTCGTGGGGCTTGATTGTCACAGCAAATGAAGAACACCCTAAAAAAATTGACCAAACATTAAAATCTGACCTTTATTGCTAGTTAGAAAAGGATTAGGATTGAGCTATGTTTCATTTGGCAGCAGAAGGTAATTATTTCTTTAATCTCCCCATAAAATAGTGCTGTATTATCTGGAATGGGGAGTACATCCACTAGCCCTAAGGATCACTAGTCCTAAAAGTCCAAATAGTCCAAACCCTCACCCTAATCCTTTCACAGACTATAGAATCCTTTCAATTATATTTCTGATTATCAAACAATTTTTCCAGGCTAGCAGACCATCAAGGACTATAATATTTACAGTAATTTCTTGGCCAAACTGGAACATGCGCGTTGCGTCCATGTAGCGTACTAAGCGTCTACGCAATGTAAGGCGCGTGTATGCTTTCTTCTGTACCACGCTATATTCGCGTGTGTTTATCGCGGAGCCACTAGCGTTTATAGTGTTCCAGTTTGGCCAAAAAATTACTGTAAATATTATAGTGAACTGTAGGATTAGCACCTGCACATTGTGTTACTAATCAAATGGAATGACTCATCTGACAGTCTGATACTATCATTTAATCCTACCATAAATCATTCATCATCATCCGTAACATGCTGTACGGGTCCTAGATTATGCTTATCTGAAAACACAATCTCTGAGCTGCTTTGATGAAGTTCAAAGATGATTATCTGGAAAAGAATGAAATATGAGCTATTATAAAACCCACTGTAAAGGTTATTAAACAAATATTATGTCTATGATATGTGTGTGTGTTGGTTGATATATAATCATGAGCTGAAAGATGGATTATTCCATATAATGAGCCAGAACAGCAAGTGGAATGAAACAATACATCTTTCACCAAGTTATTTTATTGGGGCTGGGTGGAGGCACCTTGCAACCCCCATAAGCCTTTTTGAAGTATGGCGTGCACAAAAGGAGAGGGCGTACTTTGATTTGAGTAATCTTTTGTATGCTTTCTCATCTGACAAATGATTACTCAAATCAAAGTACGCCCTCCCCTTTTGTGCCTGCCATACTTCAAAAAGGCTTATGCTATTGGTGACTCCTAGTTCAAATTGCACAAGTTGGGGGTAGGTGGGGCAAGGCAACATTCCACCCCCCCCCCCAATGCTACTGGTGACTCCTAGTCCAAAATACATGATCAATGACATCGGCCTAATCAGTAGAGGATATTAACTAGAATTACGTGGTTCGTATTAAGGTGGCCCCCACATCAAAGGTTGGAAAATACAAAGAAAATTGATCTTGATAAATCTGGTAATAAAATGTTAGTCAAAATATGGGAATAAGGTTAATCAGTAGAGGATATACAATTTATGCTTTGTCTAGCAGACCTAGCATGTTGAGCTACAGAGGATCATAATAAGCTCATCAGTTCTAACCCCATGGTTCCCACCCTTGAGGGCCTTCTATGGAGGGGTACCGCTAGAACTAAACACTCCAGTGTCCGCAGGGACCCCCGAACTTGCAGAAAATTTATAAGTCGGGGTCCGGAGTAGAGTTTGGTGAGTCCGAGTTGCAAAATGCAGCATAAATAGTATGTCTGCAATACAGCTAGATCGAAAAACTGGGGGTCTGCAGGGACCCCTGAACTTGCAGAAAATTTAAAAACAGGGGGTCCGAACTCTATTTTGGTGGGTCCGGGACCCCAAAAAGCAATCTAGCGCTACCCCTGCTTCTATATGCTATACATTGGGCGTGTTCAGATGGTCTAGGATCGCCATACTCAAGAATTGTAATTCCTACGGCTTGTTCATATGGCAGTAGCACACAAAGATCACTTGGGGGAAATTGGGATAAATCTGGGGATTGGAATCACATAGGGGATTTCCCAAAATTTTTGATTGAGAACTGCTTTGCTCAAGCAAAAACTTCTCTGTGTGGACGTGTCTATTATTAGTAGGATAGGCTTTTATGAAGGGAGTTCGTAACAATTAGTCAGTTTTTAGCGGATTCGCCGTCGGACAAGTTTAGAACTGTCAAGCTTTCGTTAGGCATAGCTGACTTCTTCAGGACAAATTACCTAAGACTTCAGTGAACAGCTCTTTTCAGAGCTAACAAACCTTTAAATTTAGCAGATAGGCGAGGTCTACTTGTTCTTTGTTGAGAAGGGGCAGACTTTGCAGTACCACCAAACCTTTTACATTAGCAGATAGGCGAGGTCTGCTTGTTCTCTGTTGACAAGTGAACGGCTCTTTTCAGAGCCACCAAACCTTTCACATTAGCAAATAGGCAAGATCTGCTTGCTCTCTGTTGACAAGGGACAGTCTTCAGTGAACAGCTCTTTTCAGAGCTATCAGTAGGCAAGGGGTGGCCTACATGTCTCATTCTTAGTTCATTTGTCCTAAAGAATTCAGAGCTACTCCTGACGAAAGCTTGACAGTTCTAAACTTATCCGACAGCAAACCTGCTAAAAACATACTATTAAATTGTGCCTATTATTGACCCAATCAAAGAAACCATGTCAACCTTACCTCATTCTTTCCTGTTTTTAACAATGGTCCTGGTAGATAGTATGTGACTTGTGGTCCTTTCTTCCAGTATCTGCCTAGGTTGAACCCATTGATGAATATAACACCTTTCTCCCATTGCTAGAGTAGGATATCAAATGGACAAGAAAGAAATGATTTCATATATTGTCCCAATGGGCATTATAGTTGAAATCCATGCATCCCTAATGAACCCACTCAGGGAGTGAGAATTTCAAATTGGGCTACTTAAATGGGTGATTCCATTTGAAATCTACACCCCCTGTGTGGGAGGTAAAGGTCATGTCTTCCATAGTATATGGATTTTTCAACAGGAAAAGCCCAATATACCTGTATAACCTGTGAAAGGCCATATGCATTTATCCCACAGCAGCTGGAGGGAGTATCCCATCATCCATTGCAGTCTATCTGCTTTCTCCATAGTAAATACATACAAAATACAAGTAAGAGCTGCTTAAATATTGAGAGCTATGGATAGTTTCACAATACTTTAGAGATCATATTTTTTTCACACAAAAATCTAAAGCTCCTCTGATATAAGCGAATAATTGAAAGTTGAATTGAGGAATTTGGTGTACACTTTCTATGGCATGTGCATTTCTACTATGGTACCGCAGAGCATGATGGGATACACCTATCAGCTGCTGTGCATTTAGCCAAGCATTTGTAGTGAAAAGGTAAAAGACAACATCACACTGTAAACCAGACTCATAGACAACAAAATCAACAAATACCGTAAAACCCTGTCTACAAGCATATATAGTGTTTTTTATAAAAGTTTAATTAATTCGAAGCAAGCGTTAATATACCAATACAATAGATCGGTCTTAAAATAATAGGCCTACTTGTTTTTATATGCTTGGATCCGTAATTTATTTGCTCAAACTCCATAATGGCGACTGGATTAATGTAGCTTTCATCAGTAGCACACTATATGCTTGTAGACGGGGTTTTACGGTATGTCACATGAACAATATGTCCCATATTGGGCGAAGCTTCCCCTATAATAGTTATGCTATGCATGATTTTGAGTTATAGGCCTTTAAAGATGACATTCCCGTAAAATAAATCAAATTTTGGAATTCTTAATTTCCTTGGGACTGAATTAACCAAGGTATCATTTACAAAATTACCCATATCTTGGAAAGTATTGATGCAACATGTATGTATATCATTTTGCTATCATTTTGAAGTGTATTGTCCCGTGCTTACATTTTTATTCAAATCATGATATGTCAAAAATGTGACTTGTTCCTGTCAGAACGGGTCATATTGTGTTATACCATATTCAACCTTAATTAGCACCCTCCCCTGATAAGCCTCTGTGAACTTTTTTAACTTGCATATGTGTCAGCACCCTTTTCAGTGCATGTGTTGCATTAAAGAATCTGGAATGAGCGTTTTGAGTGTTTCGACAGTATTTCTTGTGAGACATGAGAGCACGTCAGACATATCGAATTGCATTCTGAATACGAAGAATGTCTTTCTGATATCAAATAATTTTCATTTTTTGAAATTTCCAAACGTTCATACCTCATCCCTTAAAGAAGAAATAAATGCAAGTTTAATCACATCAAGAATCCATCTTGGCATAGAGTTTCCGGAATAAAAACATAGTTTGACATGAAATATTATCCACTTTGAATTTCAAAATATGGTACTTATTTAGCGCCTCCTTTAGGCGACTCACTGAAACGCCTGGGCAGAGAAGAACGGTAGTTGCTTACATTTTGAGAGCGTGCAGAGCGTAAACACGGAAGTGGGTTCTGATTGGCTGAATCAATTGTCTGACAATCATAGCAACAGAAAACGTTGTTCGGCGCCCTTGAAGGGGGCACATAGCTCAGCGTATGTCGCTCATTAACAGGGCTCTCCCGTCAATCTGAGCAAGGAACCGCCATTCTTCTCTGAAACCGATTGAAGGTTGAATACGGTAGTGTTTTTATGCATTTTCATACCTACCTTCATATCTATAAAAGTATCTTTGGGTGGGTTTTCTGTGATATCTATAGTTGCTTTATATAATGCTGGTCTCTTCACATCACTAGCATAGTCTTGCCACTTGGAAGATGCTGATGCACTGAATAGAGGAAGAAAAAACCAATACGCAAAATTTCAAATATTATTATACAGCTCTTAACCTCTTGGACATTACCACCTTCTTGAAAAGTGCATCTTGAAAAGTGGCACACAGGCCCATATGTAGGACATGTTTTTTTAGGGGGGAGGGGGTGCATGACTACTTCCACTTGAAATCCATACACCTTCTATAGAAGACATTGCCTTTATCTTCCAAAGAGGGAGCATTAATTTCAGATGAGGTTGCCTGAATGAGTGCTCCATTTGACATTTACAGTAAATTTTACACCATATGTGTACAGTCTGTCTAGTCTGAAGTACAAAGTACCGACGTGGACGCACACATTGTGCCGACTTTGAAGGCACTCATACCTGCAGCAGAGACGCAGCAATGCGCATTGTTTATGTGCTGTGTACGCACGTGTTGTCACTTTGTACTTCAGAGTGGACAAACTGTAGGAGATGATTAAGGTAATAGCTTCCATAGGGGGTGTATGGATTTCAACTAGGTATAGCCCAAATCATTTGATTGCACCTTTACAGTGTTATAAAATCACATCTCATATAGCATTGCATGAAAACTGATCATAACAAACACACTGAAATCAAAATACTGAACAAATGAAATAAAAATGCTAAAATCCAAAACTTACGCTTGTATAAATGGTTGTTTGAATTCCATAGGGTACATCTCCCAGTTGATTTGCTTCTTGCCATCTATGAGTACATCGCCAACAAACCTAGAAAGAAACAATAACAGTATCACCATGGTTACCTATGAGTACATCACCAAGCAAACCTAGAAAGAAACAATAAAAGTATCACCATGGTTACCTATGAGTACATCACCAAGCAAACCTAGAAAGAAACAATAACAGTATCACTATGGTTACCTATGAGTATATCACCAAGCAAACCTGGAAAGAAACAATAACAGTATCACCATGGTTACCTATGAGTACATCACCAAGCAAACATAGAAACAATAAAATATCACATTGATTATCTCTCAGACACTTTAAATTCATATTTAAAGTGTCTGAGTAAACATTTCCTTTGGCAGATTCCAAATTAGGTGTAAGTTGGGACATGTATGTGAAAACATTACAAATATTGCAAAAAAAAAATCAGGTTTGCAAAACCAAAACCAAATTAATATTAAAAGATTGTACATTAACCCTAACCCGCCAGGGGCTTTTTGATGACTGGAAGGGAAAGAAGGAAGGAATAAAGAGAGAAAACAAAGAAAGAAGTTTTTTGCTCTGTGTGGGATTCGAACCCGAGACCCTCGCATGCCAAGCACTGGGTCGGCGACACTTTGTCACAGGTCTTGGGATTCGCTGGCTAGCAAAACCGTGCCTATATATCACTTAGGGCGATTATGTCATCACACCATGTGGGATGCACGAACAGCGCATAAATCAAGTAGTATTTTGTAGTACTAAGGCGTGTTAGGGTTAAGCGACAAAAAAAAACACCACCCTGTCTTACAGGTCCGACCAACCCAGACTTTTTTTTCTTCAAATTTTGCTAAAATCATGTAAACATCCATTTTTTGACCAAAATAAATTGATTTAGACTGGAAAGTTTTTGAAAAAAAATTCAAAACATTTTCAAAATATGCTTGCAAATTTTTGGCAAACATATTTTGAAAATGTTATTTCTGCCCGATTTCTCAACATTTGGGTGATATTTCGGGTCATTTTAGCCTTAAAAACACCCAAAATTACATGTCTTTAATTTAAAGGGACCTCACATTTCCTCAGTTTGATTTGCTTCTAGCATTGGCACCCTTAAGAAGAACTTGAAAACATTGAGCTATTCCTATTGAAGTCCATACACCCCCTATGGAAGACATGACCTTAATCTCCCACACAGGGGGTGTAGATTTCAAACAGTCACCCATTCCAGTAACACCATTTGACATTCACACTCCCTATGTGGGAGATTAAGGCCATGTCTTCCATAGGGGGTGTATGGATTTCAAGTGGAATAGCCCATTTAACAATAATGCATATTATATTTTGTTTAGTTCATGGGCACCTTCAGGCTTTTGGCACTATACCAAGTGTCAAATATTGTTATTATTATTTTCTTTCAATTTTACCTTTTATTAATGCAAAAATGCACAAGTAACTTGGAATGACCCAAATTACACTTTCCTAAATCCATTGTATGTGAATACCCCTGAGCCTTGCTGGTTTCATATATAAGTAGTCTTTGCACAGTCATTTATAATGGTGACATATGTGATATGGCAATCATACAGACTGCATGAGGAGGTTGTGTGTTACCCTATTGTTGGCCATAACAACAGAATGCCCTGGACTTGCTCAACCATGCATTTTGTTATGCATTAAGTTTTAACACTGAAATTGCACTGAAAAGTTTTTGATATATCATGTGATGCTAGCCTGCCCTGGATAGGGCAACACGGCTATGGCGGAAACAAGTACTCTAGCATCAACGATAGACAGACATTTTCTGGAGTGTGTGATCTGTTCTGAGCCTTTCAATGACCCAAGAGCATTACCATGTCTCCATCCATTCTGTTGCGAGTGTTTGGAGAATTGGGCCAAATCCTGCAGTAATGATAATAGCATTGTAAGCTGTCCTCTATGTAAAAAGATCTACCAAATTCCAGAAGAGGAAGGAATAAAAGGCTTTCCTGTTCATTTTCTTGTGACTAATTTGCAAGACACTGTTGATAAAGCAAAGCAGGTATGTAGTGCACTCCACCCAGTATTTGTAGCACCACATTAGATAGAGAAATGTTCAATGTTTGCTTAAAGAGGAAGACCCAGCAGAGCAGTTCTTCTGGGGTGAACCAAACCTGTCTGGTTATCAAATTAATCAGTGACGAGGTTATCTCTGAATTTGACTGGTGCTAAGATGCAATACCATTTTAAAAACATCAATTAAAAGCTGTCAAATTCAAATTCAGAGAAAACCTTGGGATTTCCCCCGCCCCCAACACCGAACAAAATGAGGTCTTTGGGGGAAAAATGTATATCTTCAATAAGAGAGGTCAACATTTTCAATTGATAATTGGCTTTTCATCCCAGCTACATACACTTTAATAAGTACCGTATTGTTTGTAATAAACGCCCTGGGGGTGTTGCATTTTTCCAAAAGGGGGCGTTTATTAAAGGTGAATTGTCAGTGAAAAAAACTTAAAAATCAGGTTATATTTCCCGATGGTGCTCCTGTAGAAAAGAGGGATTTCCGGCTATACTAATGGCGATGCCCATGGAAAATATCATTTTTGTGGTAAATGCATCAAAATTACACCCGTAAGTACATCATCAAGCAAGAATCTAATGAAATTCTACCATAATTAGGCAATGGAATGGATGGAAGTGGGAGTCATAACAGGTTTTGTCCATGCAATTTACCGATCTTCCCTGACAAGACTGACTGACTGATGCCAGTTTTAAGCTTACTCATGCGATATAGCATATGCCATGGAATTTTTGTCAAATTTTCACAGAAAAATTGGAGGGGGGGCGTTATTAGAGGGGGAGTGTTTATTAAAAACAATATGGTACATATTATTAAATTTATAAAGTTTACTTCGAGGACTGTTTTATATCAATAATTTTAAAAATATAGTATAATTATAATATGATAATTTGCCATGAAATTTGTGTTATATTGCGAATTTCAAAAAATCTAAATTATTTGATATCAGAAGGACATTCTTCGTATTCAGAATACAAATCGATATGTCTGATGTGCTCTCATGTCACACAAAAAATACTTATGAATTGTTGACCTCCAATTTTTTGATGTATCAACGGTCAATGCTTAGCGGGGGGTCCAACCCACTGGATATGCCACTGTATAGCAGCAAGATGTTGAGTTCCTTACACAGCAAGTAGTTTGTTAAATTATAACATACTTTCCTGTATTTTCTCCTTCTGCTCTTCATAATCATTCTTCAAATTTTGATCCTTCTTCTTAACAGAAAAATTCTACCACAGAGCTCTGTGACAACCACGGTCAGGAGAAGAAGTACTTCTGTGAGAATTGTGGCTGTGCTGCATGTTCAGATTGCGGTATCCTTGATCCTACTCATAGAGGCCATTCACTCATCCGGTTGAAGGAAGCATCACAGCGACAGAGCAGCTCCTTGGAAAGCCTCACCAGAAGAGTTAAAATTGTAGAAGAGAAATATACAACTGCAGTCCACCAAATACAGCAAGTAAAACAGAATCTTGACCGTGATACAGATGTAAAGGTACAGGCCATAGATGAAGCAAGGAATGAATTTGTACAGCAAGTGGACAATCTTGTTAGAGCTTACAAGCAAGATGCCTGTAGTAAGAAAGAGGAAAATCTGCGAGCAATTGAACAGATTGAGGAAAAGCTCCAGGTTGATCTAGCCAGCTTAAGAAGTTCAAATGCACTAGCAAGCAATGTGATCGAGTCTGGTTCTGATTCCGATATCATCTCCCTCTACCCATCATTGTCATCATCACTACAACAAAGCGCTGAATCACAACCCACTCTAGTAGATAGCAAACTTGGTAGGATAAAACTAGAGCGCCCTCAACCTACTTCCACGGATTTGCCTTCTTTGGAGCAGCTGCTATGTGATAAGTTGCATATCACTACTTCTCTTACCCAACACCCTCAAGTAAGCCATCAAACCAGCAACTTGTCAGCAAAAGCAGCAACAGCAGAACTCTTACCATCAGCAACAGCAAAATACTTGCCATCATCATCAGCAGCAGCAGCAACAATTAAACCCTTGGCAGCATTTACAGCAAAGGCGCAAGTTAATACAGTAACAGCATCAGGACAAGATCATCAACAATCCACTAGTAAGCATGAAGCCTCTCAAGACCAAAGTTTCAGCTTATTTTCAAAGTCTCAATCTGTGCCCAATACCCAGCCTAGCATCCAGCCCATTTTTGGTAAAAAGTGGAAATACTGTGGACAAATTAAAACTACCCCACAAGTAAGGTATCCAATGGGTATTGCCATTCATCGAAATAGGGATATTATTTTGACCAGTATAAGCACACCTGTCACAGTGTTCTCTAGGAATGGTGATTTCAAACATGTCATCAAAGGCTCGCCTTCTGAAATCTTTGATATTGCCATTACTCCCAGCAACCAATACATCATACCTGGCAAGTGCGATAAGACTGGCTTCTACATATGTGACAGTCGTGGTGTCCTAGTCAGTACTATTCCCACGTATGATATGAACAATAAGCCATCCAGCCCTACATCAGTTGCTGTAGATTCAACAGGTAGAATCATAGCAGGATTAGGTTCATATGGTGACAAGAAGACCGTGTCCATTCATCAGCCCAATGGGACACTGGTATCCAAGTTTGAAACAACATCATCTCCGAGCAGGCTAACCTGTACGCCAGATGATAAGCTTATCATATCATTTGAAGACAATACGCTGCAAGTAATGGATCAATCAGGTCACAATGCTAGCCTCATTCAGCCCCCTCCTAGCATTCAATCATGGAAGCCTTACCACGTCTGCTGCAGCAAACAAGGGGAACTGTTTGTTGGCAACCAGGGTTATCCGGATACGGTTGTGAGTAGATATGTGTGTACAGGTGGAGAATACAAGTATCTAAACTGCATCACTACAATGGAAAGCTATCCTTGGGGTATTGCATTGTCAGCAGATGAACATGAATTGTTTGTAGTTGATTGGGGGTCCAATTGTGTCAAAATATTTCGGTAAACTACAAAATACATTTACAAAAGTTCTTATGCCAAGTTAGAAGTACAGTACTAGCATAACATATACAACTAGTGTAACTGAATAACTTGAAAAAAAATCCAAAAAAACATGATAAAAATAAAAAGAATGAATAAATAGGAAATTATGAAACTATTCAAAATGGACTCACATTATGAGTGGGTATGGTATAGCACCATATCCTATGTACATATTCAGGCAGACTGATAATCTTGCGGTGATTGTGACCCTTGTCACAGGTCAATGACCTGTGACAAGGGTCACTGACCAGTAACAAGAGGGTACAAGTTACGTCAGTTCACCAAACTTTCTTATACTAACAGATGGTTCCATAGCCACTTAAATAAATACAAGTCCAGTTGATTAGTTTCATGATTTCTAATTAATGTACAATTATACCTGAATGAATGTAAACCCATACACACGTAATGACAAGAACAATCATCTATAACAATATTTATTTAATAATAATATTATTATTCATGATAATAATACCAACAGTGAGATAATGTCTGCTTTTACATTGTGAAAACTTTGATTTTTTGGTGAATGGGGCTCAGAATTTGTATGTAGGGTATCTCAGAAACTGCTAGGGTATATTTGGAAGTGAATCTGAAAAAGTAGTGTGAAGGTGATAACCAGGTAGACCTGTAGCAGTGTCTAAAAATTCTGGATCAGTATGATTTGCAACTAATTTTAGCTATGAAATTCAAGCGTGAAATGGAAGCAAAAATATTTGATTATTACGAACAATGATTGACTGTAGGATTGGTGGCCCTTTTGGAATTAATGAGTTGTCAAGATATTACACCTGGGACTGTAAATAACATTTAGCATGGTTTTAGATACATTTTGTACCCAGCGAAAAATAACATCGAACAATAGAAGTCCAGTGTTTTAATGTTAGGTGTAAATATAGTCTCGCGGGAGCATCTGTTATTAGTCTTCTTTATCAGTCTTTTTTTTTAAAAACTTGCTGGTCACGGCTACCGCGTAACTCTAATTTAACAACATTGAGCAAATGTGACCATCCTCCACAACTGAGCCCGGATGTTGCCAGTGCCACTATTGAGATATGCTCCATTGAACTTAACAATAAACAACAGGAAACAAAGCATTTATTGACTGTTTTGATTTTTTCACTACTTAAATGTCAAGTACTATAGACATGATATACATCATTTTAAAGCTAATTTCAAGCAGAATATTTTGGTTGAATATCTCAAAAATGATGATTGGCGACTTCAGGGCTCAGTTGTGCTGGATGGTCGCAAATGGGGTATCAAGATGTGTTTAAATAAACCATCTTTTTTCCTATGTGTAAATAAAATTAATAGTTCTAATGCTAAAGCGTATTTATAATGGCTGAGTTACTTTTTGTGAGGTTGTGGGGGGTATTTAACTCAGCTGAAGTGGAATCTTCTTCTGCACAGGATATGTGAATTTCAAATAGAATCATTAATCTATTATCAACTATTTATCCTCAGCTCATTGTACACGGATTTTAACAAATTGTACAAATACGACTTTCTGTTAACAAATGTATTCTGCATTAACTTGAAGGGAAAAGTAAGGTTTAATAATGGAAATCCAGCTGAAAAGTTTGAAATATTTACTTAAATATGTTTAAAGAAAATTTATGAATTGTATAAATTTATGTTTTGCTTCAATAATTTGTAGTAGTGTTTATTAAAATCTTTAATTCCCAATGTTCAATGTTTACATGCACAATCTATCTTAAAGGAGGATTTTGTGATCCAAGCATTCTCTTTTTATGACATTTTTCAGTAGATATCCACGAAAAAAGCTTATTCCCAAAATTTCAGTTGATTCCGATTTTGCGAGTTTTTGAGTGTTTTGACAGTATTTTTTGTGGGACATGAGAGCACATCAGACTTATCGAATTGCATTCTGAATACGAAGAATGTCTTTCGGATATCAAATAATTTTCATTTTTTGAAATTCACGATATAATACAAATTTTATGACAAAATTTAATATTTTTCACATTTTTGATATATAACAGTCGTCGAAGTAAATTTCATAAATCTAATGATATATTCTTAAAGTGTATGTAGCTGGGAGGAAAAGCCGACGATCAATTGAAAATGTTGACCTTTCATATTGAAGATATGGATTTTTTTCCCAAAAACACCTTTTTTTTTTTGGTGTTTTAGGAAAAAATCCATATCTTCAATACAAAAGGTCACAAGTTTACTTCGAGTACTGTTAAATATCAAAAATATCAATTTTTAATCATTTGCCATAAAATGTGTATTACATTGCAATTTCAAAAAATCAAAATTATTTGATATCAGAAGGACATTCTTCGTATTCAGAATGCAATTTGATATTTCTGTGGTGCTCTAATATCCCACAATAAATACTGTCCAAACGTTCATACCCTGCCTCGGATACAACACCCTTGCAGAAAAATAGCTCCTGTGTCTGATCAATCAGGTCTATTCATTTAAATCTTTAACATAACAAAGAAAAGTATTTTCCCCACCTATTTTAAGGTAGCTGTGTACTCTCAGATACGCATGTAGTAAAAGTGCCATAACTTTGTAATTATTCACGCAAGACATATAAAAGTATACATTTTTATAAAGGCAAGACATCAATGAATCTCAATATAAGTACAGTTTTGGTGTAAAAACAACAATTATGAAGAAAATCACAAAAAAGTGAATTTTGGCAATATTTGTTCGGTACATCATAACAAAACTAGAACGTCATGGTTTTCGACGCATAGGCGTCGAATGGGATGCCTCCACCATGGGGCAATTTAAATGTGTACAAATCCATTTTTAGTAATTTGACCTCAGATGACCCTTGGGTGACCCTGGATGACCCCAAAATGACATGCCAAAAATTGGCTCTAAATGTTGACTGTACCCACCAAGTTTCATGCACATACCACCAATTTTATTAATTTGACCTTAGATGACCCCTGGGTGACCCCGAAATGACCATCCAAAAATTTAGCTCTAAATGTTGACTGTACCTACCAAGTTTCATGCCCATATGACAATTTTTAGTAATTTGAACTCAGATGACCCCTGGGTGACCTTGGATGACCCTGAAATGACCTTCCAAAAATTTGGCTCCAAATGTTGACTCTACCCACCCAAGTTTCATGCCCATACGATCAATTTTATTTATTTGACCGCAAATGACCCCTGGGTGACCCCGGATGACCCCAAAATGACCCTCCAAAAAATTGACTATAAATGTTGACTGTACCCACCAAGTTTCATGCCCATAAGACAATATTTAGTAATTTGACCTTAGATGACCCTTGGGTGACCCGGATGACCCCGAAATGACCTTCCAAAAATTTTGCTCTAAATGTTGTCTGTATCAACCAAGTTTCATGCCCATACGACAGTTTTTAGTAATTTGACCTCAAATGACCTTTGACCTCAGTATATGACCTTGAACCTCACCCAAAAAAAAGTATCCAGAGTTTTTGACCATGACCCACCTATCCTGAAAATCTGAAGTCAATCCGCCCATCCATGCCCGAGATACAGCATCCGGACGGACGGAAGCACGGAAGGGCGGAAGCTCGGACATTGCAAAAACAGTATGCCTCATGGTGGAGGCATAAAAACACTCTTTCCAAAAATTTTTGTTTTGCTTTTTTCTTAATCTTGAGGCACCATTCCAAAAATGTTTTTTTAGTTTTTTGATATTGGCCTTATCTTTTTAGATATTGACCATATAAGGCATCAAAATGAACTTTTTAAAATTCACAAACGCCTATTTGCACAAAATGATGCCTAAAATCGGAAATAGACCAAAATATAAAAAATGAGAAAACAGTTTCTTAAGTCGATCATGCTTTTTATGATGAGCATAATTGCTTACCTATAGATGCTGTATTTATTGAGTTATCGTGTACCTAAATCGTCATTTTACCGAGAAAATGAACATTGAAAAAAAGACCGTTGAAGTTTAAAGTGGTCACATTTTGCACTTTGATCGAAGCTTACAGAAGAATGCGACAGTTCTCGTTTTTCTACCTTACATTATGTGAACATCGGGTACAGGCCTCCAGAAAATTTTCTGCTGTCTGGGAACTTAATGACAAGTGCTGGAAATTTTCTGTGAAATAATTGAAATAGGCCTATGTGCGCGTAGAGCGAACATCACGAGCGCTGAAGCGGGAAGTCCTAACAGCTCTCAGGGTTTAGATGCTCTCTCGTGCAATCTGAGCCTTATTTTGGAACAGTTTTCTATCAAAATTTACATCCTTTTTCACAAAAAAACACAACTTAAAATTTCAAAGTATTAGCCTACTGTCAAAACTCACAAATTTCCAACAATGTTGTCATTTTGTTGTTGTAAGTCATAGTACATATATATATAGTATATGATTGATATAATCACATCTAGGGCTCAACCGATTATTGGATGTCGGATGTCGGTAAAAAATTCAAAAAACAATTTTTATTTATTTTTTAACATTTTTTAGAAGTATTCTGCAACTTTGAAGAACCACTGGACCTATTCTGAAGGGCTAGGATTATTCACAGATAATTTGAAAAAAAAAAAATGACGAAAAAATTACAGTTTGTTATTCTTAATATGCACATATTATAAATGCATGGAAAACCAATGCATCTATAATATGTGATAGATGAAGAAATAAACATTAGTTAATGGTTTACATATACAGGATAACAAACTGTAATTTTTTTACCTTTTTTTTTCCTTTTTTAAAATTAACTGTGAATGATCCTGAAATTTCATAATAGGTCCAGTGGTTCTCCAAGGTCGCAATTTTTTTTTCTGTGACCTCTGTGACCTTTCTGGGAACGCCGTTCCCGCGTTTTTTGGAGGCCTGATCGGGTAAATCCACAGCCCCTTGAGAAATTTGGGCGAAATCTATTCATATCTTGATGTTTAAATCGAGGGAAAGATCTTGACAAAATTCACATTTTATCAGCTAAAACGGAGCCATTTGACCGCTAGGTTTTTGTGAAATCAGTGCTCCGTGGTGTTTCCATAAGATGCGCCGCACATGCAGATAAGCGTCAGCGTATGCGTAAGCGTATTTGTGCGTTACCAAATTTCGCGATCGCATAACGCGATGCGTTCTTCTTGCCGCGTGTACCCTGCTGGTACAACAAAGATTTTCTTTCCTTTTAAATTTCAAACACGAGTGGAATAGTGAAATAAAATCCTTCAAATATTGCAGTTGGAGTTTACAAATCTGGATTTTCATTCCTTGTATTTATAAAAAACATAACAAAGTACAAACATATAAAAAAAACTCAATTTCGCGAAAGAAACAATGTCTAGAGTACACAGTCGCGTTAAGAGTCTTATAAGAATTGTAACAATTCTTATGTTTTTCTTTATTTTTTGAAAATTACCTTAATTTTGACAGTTTTTGATTTTTTTGCCCACTTAGGAAGGAGCTATGGTTACCAAACTTTCAGGGATAGTAAATAAGCTTAATACCTAAATTCTCTCGTCAGTTTTTTTGGATAAAGTGTTTACTTTTTGAAAAAAATTATTTTTTTCCATTTTTAATTTTAGGGAATGTTCAAAACACTGTAGCTTAAAATAGAAACACTTAATTGGAAAAACTGACGAGAGAATTTAGATATTAATCTTATTTACCATCCCTGAAAGTTTGGTAACCATAGCACCCTTCCCTGTTGGCTAAAAAATCCTAGAATTTAGGTAATTTAGTGTTTCTAGAAAAATCAAAAATCATAAAAAAGTACCAACATTCCTGTTAAATATATACTTAAGTAACACTAAGTCAGAAAATAAACTTAGTTTGTATTATTCTGTGATATATTGGCAGCAAAATGAAACTTAAAACTTTTATATACAACTGCTATAAAGGAGAGAAAATCAGTTTTAATAAAATCTTTGTTTTCAAAAATGTTGCTATTTTGAGAAATTGGCAAAGTGCCAAAAGCCCTTCCCTGAAGAAATTCAATGGGATTTTGAGATGACAAAAAAATTGCGTAACTCGAAAACGCTTTGTTGGAAAAAATTAAAACTTGGCAAGTAAGGTTTTCTCATCAATACACACATCCTATATTATTTTCAAGGAATTCTGAGCATGACACCGTAGCCGATACAGCCACCTTAAGCAGAAATAAATTTTTAACAACATCAATATTTTCAGACTAGAAACGCATGCTATAACGTAATTAATGGACTTAGGCGAAAAAGCTGGCGAGAGATTTTAGATAACATTTATTTACAATTTTTCCAATAGTAAAAGTTGGAATCAGAGTTGAAGTCTTTGCTAGAAATAATTATTAGTCGTAAAATTAAGGTTATTCATTAATTAATGCAAATTAGCGACTCAAATATTGTGTTGTTTCAAGCATTGGGATGTGTAGTTTACTCATAAAAATCAAGGTGTGCACTCGTAGGCGGAATATTTTTTATCATTTTTTCCTTGCCGACATGTGGGAACCAAGTTTCCTACCTTAAATGCCTTTTTTAATCTGCAGGTTGAAAGGGGATTATACATGTAAATATTCTTGTAAATATTCATGTTAATATTCTTGACAAAGGTCTATGACCGAAAATTCATGTCTAATTTTGCTACGCAAATACATTTATACAAATGTGGTTTGACACCAAATATTTCTGCTCTTGGACTCTTTTACTTGTAAATATTCTTGAATATAAAGAAATATGATTGTGTGTGTGTGGGGGGGGGGGGGGGTGTCGGAGAGACCCACTGTAAATTCCCATTCCAATTTCCAGCAAAAAAGATATTTTTGTCATTTGAAGACATGGATTTAAGAAACAACAGCAACTGCATTTTGCATTTGACTTGTTTGACCTGCTACAGGAGACAAACACATTTTTGGGGGGCCTTAAGTTGTACATTTTAATTACTGTTGCTTCTATTGGCCAGCAAGGGATGTGTTGAATTAGTATATATTCCTAGCTGTTCAATAGAAGCAAAAGTAATAAAAATGTACAACTTGACCCAGCTTTGACAAAGACACTTGAATAACAAGTAGTTTAGGGCCTATAACTTAATATCAGATCGGTGGACAAAAGTCAGCTCTAATCAGCAGTAAATAGCTAATTCATCAATACCAATATTGACGAAGTAGCTATGTACTGCTGATATTGGTATTGATGAAGTAGGTATCTACTGCTGATATTGGTATTGACGAAGTAGCTATCTACTGTTGCTTTGGGACGATGAAATACCCGTATCAGCAGTAGATAGCTACTGCATCAATACCAATATCAGCAGTAGATAGCTACTTCATCAACAATATCAGCAATATCATCAACACCAATATCAGCAGTAGATAGCTACTTCATCAATACCAATATCAACAGTAAATAGCTACTTCATCAATACCAATATCAGCAGTACATAGCTACTTCATCAACACCAATATCAGCAGTAGATAGCTACTTCAGCAATACCAATATCAGCAGTAGATAACTATTTCATCAATACCAATATCAGCAGTAAATAGCTAGTTCATCAATACTAATATCAGCATTAGATAGTTCATATTTGAAACTTAAGTGCAAAGGTAATAACTTTCCAAGTCACCAAATACTTGCACACATATAAATGCAAAGTTTTGGGGGGAAATTCCAACTAGGCCTCCCTGAAAATTGCATCTTGGCTTATGAATCTTGCACCTTCAGTTTCAATATTAGTTCACCTAAGATTCCAGTGGCCATACTCATAATTGAAAGTGCATTATATGTAAGGGTTTCCCTTAAATCACTCCAAAGATATAAGTACAATCCTGAAATAGCAAGGTGTTCTCCTGAAAAAGACATTCCTTTAAACTTAATCATTTAATTTGAAGTGACCTCATATTTCCTTTAAAGTGTTTTTAATGCAAATATACAAGTAATTAAACCCGACCCAAAATAATGCTTTCTTATTCAATATTCTGTAAATATCACTTGCATGATCAAGTAGTCTTTGCACAGTCTTTAACAGTGACATGCATGATATGGCAATCAATACAGACTGCATTATGAGGTTGTGTGCTAACTCATTGTTGGCAATACCCATGGCCTGCTCACCCATGCATTTCCTAAAATGTTAACATTGAAGTTTCAATTGAACTGTAAGTTTTTGATGTGTGGTGCGACCTGCTATATTGGGCAACATGGCGGAAGTCAGTACCCTGATAGATCGACATTTTCTAGAGTGTGTAATCTGTTCTGAGCCTTTCAATGATCCCAGAGCATTACCATGCCTCCACCCATTCTGTTGTGAGTGTTTGGAACATTGGGCCAAATCCTGCAGTAATGATAATAGCATTGTGAGTTGTCCTCTCTGTAAAAAAGTCTACCAGATTCCAGAAGAGGAAGGAATAAAAGGTTTTCCTGTTCATTTTCTTGTGACTAATCTGCAAGATAATGTTGATAGAGCAAAACAGGTATGTAGCATTCTCCACCCAATGAGCCCTGTGTCAGTTTGGGCAATATTCAATACATCGAGGGCTCAGAATTTGAAAGCTGTAACTCACAATGACCAGCTCTCACAAAATGAGTATAAAGTTGGTTCCTTGCTTTGGTATTCAAAAATCAATATTTCCTCCACAATCTCTTTGTGTTTTCTATTGAATATTGTTATGATTTATGGACTCTTATCTTCTATAATTCAAATTTATGATACGAATCCCTCCTCCTAATCCTATATAGGATAAAAACATGAGTAATATAGAATAAATAGACCTAATTGAATCTTCTAAGTGAAGGAATACTCAAGCGACACTGTTTTGAAGTCCAAGCTGCACATCAAAATGTAACAAAACCACCCTTTTGGGTACCCCAGTGTATGACACAAGATCTTATTTGTTCAGTTTTACACAGCAAACCACAAGACCATCGCAAGGTTAAAACATATGGGGGCCATCACAAATGTGGGGCAACCAAAACATATGCTCAAATTGAAATTAAGAAAAAACATTGCAAATTTATTAAAAAAGAGGGCCGGGCATGGCCTCCCTAGCCGTCCTGCTTGCTACACCCCTTTGTCATCATTTTGTTTAAAAAAATCACAACTTGACACAGTATGTACCATTATGCTTCTTTCTTCTTTACAGAAAAAATCTACCACAGGCCTCTGCAATAAGCATGGTCAGGAGAAGAAATACTACTGTGTGAATTGTGGCTGTGCTGCCTGCTCAGATTGCTGTGTTCTTGATCCCAGTCATAGAAGCCATTTATTCATCCAGCTCAAGGAAGCGTCAAAGCAACGGACCAGTTCCTTGGACAAGCTCACCAGAAGAGTTAAAGATGTGGAAGAAAAGTTCACAACTGCAATCCAACAAATACAAGAAGTAGAGCAGGATCTTGAAAGAGCTACAGATGAAAAGATTCAGGCTATAGATGAAGCAAAGAATGCATTTATGCAGCAAGTAGACAAGCTGGTTGAGGCTTACAAGCAAGGTGCTTACAGTAAGAAAGAGGAAAACAGGAGAGCAATTGACCAAATTAAGGAAAAGCTCCAGGTTGATCTAGCCAGCTTAATAAATTCAACTGAACTAGCAAATAATGTGATCGAGTCTGGTTCTGATTCTGATATTATCTCCCTCTACCCGTCATTGTCATCATCACTTCAACAACTTGCAGAATCACAACCCACTCCAGTAAATGGCGACCTTGGTGAATTCAAACTAGATCCCCCTCAACCTACTTCCATGGATTTGCATTCTTTGGAGCAGTTGCTATGTGATAAGCTACATATCACCATTGTGCCTACTGAACACACTCTTAGTCATCAAACCAGCAACTTGTCAACGAATCCATCAGCTGTAGCTAAACCCTTACCATCAGCAACAGCACAACTGTTGCGATCACCAGCAGTAGAAAAACCCGTATCATCAGCAACAACAAAACTGTTGTCATCACCAGCAGCAGAAAAACCCTTACCATCAGCAACAGCACAACTGTTGCCATCACCAGTAGCAGCAAATTCACTACCGTCATCGGCAACTGAACCCTTGTCAGACATTACACCAAAGGCCCAGGTTATTGCTGCTGCAGTATCAAGACAACTAAAATCCACTGGTAAGACTGAATCCTCTCAAGGTCAAAGTTTAGTCTCAAGTCCTCAGTCTAGCACCCAGCCCTGTATGGGTAAGAAGTGGAAATACTGGGCTAATATCAAAATGACCCCACAAGCCAGCCGACCAATGGGTATTGCCATTCATCCTGATGGGGATATTGTTTTGACCAGCATGTCTTCACCTGTGACAGTGCTCTCTAGGAATGGTGATTTCAAACACATCTTCAAAGGCTCTCCTTCTGAGATCTTTGACCTTGCCATTACTCCCAGCAATCAATACATCATACCTGGCAAGCCTGGTAAGAATGAATTCTACATATATGACAGTCAGAATGTTCTATTCAGTACTACTCCCACATATGATATCAACAAGCAGCCATCCAACCCTACATCAGTTGCTGTAGATTCAGCAGGCAGAATCATAGTAGGATTTGGCTACAATGGTCACAAGACTGTGTCCATTCATCAGCCTGATGGGTCTCTGATATCGAAGTTTGAAACAACATCACCGCCACGCAGGCTAACCTGTACACCAGATGATAAGCTTATCATATCATTTCATATTAATGATACCCTACAATTAATGGATCAATCAGGTCACAATGCTAGCATCATTGAGCCCCCTCCTGGCATTCAATCATGGAAGCCTTGTTATGTGTGCTGCAGCAAACAAGGGGAACTATTTGTTGGCAACACAGGGTATCCTAAGGCTGTGTATAGATATGTGTGTACAGGTGGAGAATACAAGTATCTCGACTGCATTACTAAGATGGAAAACATACCATGGGGTATCGCATTGTCAGCAGATGAGCAGGAATTGTTTTTGGTTGATTGGAAGTCAAGTCTTGTTAAAATATTTCAATAAAAACATACACCCATTTGCAATATTGGCAGTTTAGTATTTTTGCTATATTTATACATACATTGTAAGAATATAACCATAGATGAACTCCTGGATGGGGCAGCTTTAATTAGCATGAGGCCGCATTGATATGTAAATAGCGTATTGTTATTTAAATTTGTGCCCAGACGTATTGAGGGCGACAGTCATGTTATCCAGACGGAGAATGGCTGCATATGCCGGGCATGTCAATTTGCTGAGTGAAGGCTGATAATCACCTTTCTGTATAGGTAATAAGCTAGTATATTTCGTGTACCAGTTGGTTAGAACAAAAAATTAGTATCATATTAAATATATTAAATGTATAAACTTTGAAATTTACATGAATTTGAACAGCAGAGCTTGAAATCTAGCTAAGTCAGGTGATGTGAAATTCTGCTGCATGTGACCCCTCTGCGTGGTAGAATTATATTCATAAAACATTGAATTTAACAGATATCATGGGCAGCCAACCACGATTTATCAGCATTTAAAATATATGTTAATTAACAGAGATAAATAATAAAGAGTACAAATGGCAATTAACTAGTAAACAATCCTGAAATCTTAAAATGTTGCCACATGATTTCCCGACCACATGATATGTTAACATATGACCACTATTCAGATTTACCGTAAATATTTGGAGTATTGTTGCCTTTGTTGTACGGCTTGCACATACACTGTGCATTTCTTTACCTCCGTATAAAATCAATAATTCATGCTGGGAGCCAAGTAACATTCTGTCTGCTCAGTGCATATTGGTATTTTATTTTACTTGAGAGCATAATAGAAATACATAAGACAAATAGGGCGCCATGATGGAAGGTCAGGTCGGGTATCAAAGGTTATTATAACTTAAATACTACTTGTATTTCACACCTTGCCTCTGTCACATATTTCCTTCATATTATTGACAGCAAGTCCTAATTTTGACTTTGCTATTGCAAAATGTCATTTCATATTAAATTAGTAGACTTTCTTTGCAAAAACATATCACTGGTGCCTGATGGGAATACCCGTCCGCCATTTCATTAAACTGGATAGTTTTCGCCTGGTTTGTGCCCAGATGTATTGGGGCGCGCTATACTCTCATTGAACAGGCAAAGTTCGCAAAACTAACAATGTTGTTATTTGCCAAACTCAATTAACATGATCCAAGGGGTCGAACATGAATTATTCATAACGAGCTATAACGGATCGATAACTGGCCTAGCTAGTAAACCAGCTGAATATTTCATAGATTTTGTGTTGCTAATAGAACAACCGTGAATTTAGTGTCACCCCCTTGATATAACTTATAAACTTGTAACGTTTCATAATAATGAATAATAATATAAATTTTGGGGAAGAGTAGGGAGAAGGGTAACATAGAGTGCTGCCTGTTTCCCCTGGGAATTATTTTGGCATGGACTTGGCTCAGTGGTGTCCAAACTGATATGACTTATTAAATAAGGACTTGCATGGCTAGGTTATGTGTCTGAATATCATAAAAGTTATATCAAAATAAATGAAAACAATCAATTTAGAGAATACCCTAAAACTATTAAGTTTACTCCAACAAATAAATAAACACAACATGGTACTGTAGACCGGATATAATGTGAACAACTTTTATGGTCAACCTGGCCATAAATCTTGGTACTTGTGGGCCTGAGACGGCATCACTTTATGGTCGACCTGGTAGAAACCAGTTACGATAACATAATGTGGTCTACCTGATATTGATAATATTGCATTTTGATTTTGCTGACAGTTCTGATTTTCATTCTTTCTTTTGTGCTTTCATGCTGCTGACGAGAGTGTTTTTCCGTGACGTGGGTCTTCATGTGCAAGTGTTCTGTTTCCTAAACATATTGAATGAAATGACACTCGTCTGATTTACAAGGTTAATGCTGTTTTTGAAAAATGCTAATAAATAAGTCTGATTACTTTTTAGCAGTGTAATTCAAATAACTCAAACTCATTGGTTGTGAGGGTATCGCTAAACCATTTCTATTTCATTGTCAACTATTTATCCCCAGCTCATTTTACTCAGTTGTTGTATGGAAAGTTTGTACAAAGTTATTTTCTGTTAGAAAAAAAAGTTCTGCAGAAAGGATATGTTTTGTGGCCAATAACCAAAACCGCGCACTTCTGGATAAAACGACTAAACTCAGTATGATCATTTTATTCCTTACAGGGTAAAAACAAATCTCATCAGGAGTGCCCAAAAATTTAATCACATTTAATAACAACATCACAGGCCATGCCCGTTTCTTCATGGGTAAAACAAAAGAGGAATAATTTGACAAGTTTCATGCTTTTATCCAGAAGTGTATGATCATGATGACAATATGGAGTTATTGCCCACACTACTAAAAGGAGTATTTAGGAAATTATTGAATAAATGTACTGATATACATGTATACCTGGATTGGCAATATAAACACAATACAAAAAGAAACTCCACACTTATGTAACTCGTCATAAATCTAAACCTGCTTATGTTGTTACGATTTGATTGACATAGTCGTGTCATGGACGAAGAATAGAGCACGAAGTGCGATGGACTTGCAACTCCGTTCGTCGATGTGAGGTCAGCACTTGCAACACGTAGGTGGCAGCAGCATTTTTCTTTAATTAGCACCAGCCCTCGAATTAAGGATCTGAAGGGGCACGGCAACTTTTTTAGGGCAAGTTGATAATTGCCTTGGATTTTCACTGAAAAGGCAAGGCAGCACAGCAGTTTGTAATATTTCAAGAGGGCATCATGGCAACTGTTGCAAATTTGAGAAGGGCACCAAGGCAATTTCTCAAAAGTGAAGAAAACACACACAAACATAGATAGATGATTTTATAATGAAGGGGCAGGGCTGGGGCACCGACGGCAACTTCATTAGAGGGCACGGCAAGTGACTGCCTTGGGTAAAGGTCACATTTTGAGGGCATTGCGGCAGCGGGGTTGGGCACCCACGGCAAAATGCCATGGGTGCCGTGGGTTAATTCGAGGGCTGATTAGCACAGCACTACGCATATTTTTTTTACGTAGCTTTTAGTACTATCGTGGTGGCAGCAGCATTTTTCTTTACTTTTCCAATATGGCACCGCCCGTGAATCAATTTGGTGCCTGTTGGCGACGCCATTGGACGCCATTTCAGCGCAGGGTAATACACAGGGAAAGCTGACGCTGTCGCCACCTTTTTGTATTGCGCTAGTATATGAGTTGCAACGGCCTGGTCGTGTGCAGCATCAGATTGGAGATAACAAGATGCTGCACATGACCATGTCAATCAATATGTCATGACATGAGCAGGTTTAGTACACTGGACCTGGAATCGCCTTCCACACAGGATGTGTGGATATGAAGTGAAATACTTAACCCCATGAGAACTACCTGCCGATTGGCCAAAAAGAAGTTTTCATTATCAATTGGCCCAATCAACAACATTGTTAGAATCATTTTACAGAGCAAAAACAAATGGGGTGAATTATTTGCAAAGCTCCATTCTGATTGGTGATTACAGTGAAGATATCATGCAATTGACCAATCAGAGGCAATGTTAGATCGGCAGGTAGTGCTCAGGGGGTTAACCCATCATCACCAGTTATCATCCTCAGCTTATTTTACTCAGATTTTACATGAATAAAATGTAAAAATATAATTTCCATTAACAAAAATATTCTTCATTGTTGACTTCTATTAAAATTGTTGATGAAATTTTGTTTTGGCTCATTATTTTTCTTCAATGAAAATTAAACTGAAGGTTGGTAATAACTTCCCCATGTATAGTTGTATCACTTCTTGTCCAATCAAAAAGCTGTAACACAATGATTGTTACTCATCATCCTTTTTAAGTGCTTTTGGAAAGGCTGCCTCTTCCAAACACACCATTAAAGGCCAAAAAAATAAATTGTTAGCTTGTCCATAGATCACTTTCAGAAGTTAAGTTGGTCAGTTGGGAAAGTCTTTTTTTTTTCTTCTTTTTTCCATTATCTTTTGTTTTTTTAAATCAAATATCAAAAGTGTAATGTGAAGTACTTGTATGCAAAACACTCATTGACCACAGAATTTCCAACTTGTGTAGATGCTGAGAACAATAATACAAAATATCGGAACCCTCAGCCAGGTACAACTGGATAGGAAGAATCATGAAGGCAGTGGTATTTTACATTTCTTTTATATCTTCAGTTTTTCAGATGAAAAGTTAATGACTTTTGTGGGCAAATTTTGGGCAAAAAGACTACAGTCGGGACTGCCAAGATGGTCGGAGAGACGGACAAGCTTGGCCCAAAGATCTTTAGTAAAGCTAGATGAGAATAAGTATATGTGTTCACGTAACCTCCTTCAACTCATTTGCATAGAATTGGATACCAAGATCGTATTCTGATTCGTCCAACTTCGAATTAACATACTTTTGGATACCTCCATATTTGGGTTTACCTAATTAATTATTAATGACGATTACATTGTTTACATCATGACGTCATTAGAGCTTGTCACTTGTCCGATTCGAAACACGAAAAGCATTTGCACTTTTCTTCCCATTAATGTTATATCATGAAATACCATATAGCGGAGGTGTTAGTTTTTTATATAAGGAAAATATTCAAACCGATGACCCCATGTTGACAATGGCTAAATATGCTGCATTAGTTCTGGAAAGGGTTCGGCGACGGTCCGCCATTTTATTCTTCAGATTTTGATGTCATTTAGTAGACTTGCTTACCAGTCGTTTTCATTATCCTAACTACAGTTTGCACATTGAAAAGTGAACTTTGACGTACGTGATGCGAAAAATTCTTGCCGTACCTATTTTGATTCATTTTTCAGCCGGGACGGTTTCGTTTGCGGCCTCGCATCGGTATAGGGATGACCAGTTCTTGTGTATATAGAATTCTGTGGCTTGGCCTTGGATCCACCTGAAATTACCATACTTTTACATATTAAAACTGATGGGTAACAATTATTGTGAAACAATCTGTTAACCAAAACTTGGTCAAGTCTCCACAAACACAAATGACGTCCAATAGAAAAATAATCACTGACCATCCAGAATTTGAGCCTGGGACCTTCAGATCATTGGATCGATGCTCAACCAACTGAGCTAGTGAGTCAGATGGAGAGGAGCTGTGATATTATATCTGTAAGCTTTCAGTCAATACCCATCATTAAAAGTTATTTTAAACACATACAGAATAAATACTTGTACACAACATTCCAAGATCAACAGTGGATAGCTACTTCATCAATACCAATATCAGCAGTAGGTAGCTATTTCATCAATACCAATATCAGCAGTAGATAGCTACTTCATTAAATACCAACATCAGCAAAAGATAGCTACTTGACTTCATCAATACCAACATCAGCATGACATAACTACTTCATCAATACCAACATCAGCAGTAGGTAGCTATACTACTTAATTAATGCTAAGATCTTGTTTGCAATGAGTAAAGGCATAAATCACTTTGTAACTTTAGAGGGGATGGAGGTTACTGTAAAACCCATGAAGTTTTTTTCTCCGATATTCATACGCAAATGGCAGTTTCAACTTCCACATGTATATACTTTAAAATTGTCCAATGCTGGTCTGTTCCTTTAACGTACCACATTTCTCAGTTTAAATTTCCTTTAATTTGAAGGGACCACTAATTTCCTTTAAAGTCTTTATCAATGCAATTGAAATGGTACAAGGGGAATACCCAAAATGACAAATTCCTATCCCATTATCATGTATATCACTGAGCATAGCTATTCAGCTGCATACACGAGTAGTCTTTGCACAGTCATTACTAAATGTGACACACATGCTATGGTAATCAATAGACTGCATAAGGAGGCAGTGTACAACTTTATTTATTTAATTGTTGGCAATGCAATAAGCCCTTGACATGCTCACCCATGCATTTACACAGAGAAGATCGTTACGCTGATTTATCAATACATTAATTGTTAACATGAAGAGTAAATTGAACTGAAAGTTTTTAATATGTGTGGTATGAGCCTGCTTTATTGGGCAACATGGCGAAAGCAAGTACCCTGGCATCAACAATAAACACACATTTAGAGTGTGTAATATGTTCTGAGCCATTCAATGATCCGAGAGCTTTACCATGTCTACATCCCTTCTGCTGTGAGTGTTTGGAAAATTGGGCCACATCATGCAGTAATGATAATAGCATTGTGAGCTGTCCTCTATGTAAAAAGATATACCGGATTCCAGAAAAGGAAGGAATAAAAGGTTTTCCTGTTCATTTTCTTGTGACTAATTTGCAAGACACTGTTGATAAAGCAAAGCAGGTAGGTATCATACTTCTTCCAGTACTACTTCAATAGGAAATGGATGTGAGACTGATACACATATTTCAGAGTTTAGGGGAACAGAGTGCAAACAATTTTTTAAAGGGTATTTGGGCAAGAGGGGCAAGATGGATTTTGGGTTAGAACATAATTTTTACAACACGGTTGTTTGATGGGATCATTTATTAATTTTTCTAACAAAATATTATTATAATGCTCAATTATAGACCTGAATAAATACCAACATCTATCACACTAATAAACTATATATAAACATATATTTTGTAGCAATTTTAACATAGATTATCGTTTCTATATCATATTATTCATCTTTTTCTGTTTTTGTGGTAATTTTAATTCTATAAACTATATTTGGGAGCAAATTGAGGGCGCTATTTACATATATTTTGAATTTAAATTAGCCAAATAATATGAGTTATACCTTACATTTCATGATAAAAAGTTTTATTGAAAATTACCTTGTCATTTGTTAGTATGTATGCTGATGTTCTTATACCATTTTTCAAGTGCCTACACCTTATAAAGATGCAAATAAGATTTTAGATAAATAGCGCCATCATTGTTCAACTTTTTTTTAAAATGACTCAGTTTTACATGTCATCAAACAACCGTGACAAACACAAGGACTTTTGGTGGAAAGTCAAAAATAGCCCCAAAGGGACTGAATGGAAGTTGCCATTCAAGAAGTTTCTAAGTGACATCCACTCCGATTGTTAATCTTTGCTGCTCTAACACAACAAAGACCTCACTTGATCCCTAAGTGACATTTGATCAAGTTCAATACCACACTGCACTGCCCTGACCAACCTCTGAACATGCTGGGGCATTGTTAACATATCTGCAGAATTACGTCAAATGACTACCAGATGACTTTTGACCTCACATATGTTAATTGGCATCAAACATGTCACTGATGTACCTAAGGGCCATTGTGTCTGAGTCCCATTGAAATCCATAAAAGCATGTAGCAGAATGACCAAATGTTAACCTTTGGTGTTGTAAGTCAAAAAAACAAGCTGTATCAAAAACAAGCTGTAATGCTACCCCTACCCATTAATTTAGCAACTTAAATATCATTAATATTTGAATACATGACCTCACTTGACCTCCAAGTGACTTTTGACCCCTGATTCCATACCACCCTACATTACCCTTTGTAATAAATAAATCAAATAATACATTCTCCTTCTATTACCCCAACAGAAGAAATTCACCACCAACTACTGTGAAAATCATGAAGGCAAGGAACATGAGTACTTCTGTGAGAATTGTGGCTGTGCTGTCTGTTCAGATTGCTGCATCCTTGATCCTACTCATAGAGGCCATTCATTCATCAGGGTGAAGGAAGCATCACAGTGCCAGAGCAGCTCCTTGGAAACCCTCACCAGTAGAGTTACAATTGTAGAAGAAAAGTACACAACTGCAATCCAACAAATACAGCAGGTGAAGCAGAATCTTGACCGCGATACAGATGTAAAGATACAGGCTACAGATGAAGCAAGGAATGAATTTATACAGCAAGTGGACAAGCTAGTTGGAGATTACAAGCAAGATATATACAGTAAAAAAGAGGAAAATGTAAGAGCAATTGAACAGATTGAGGAAAAGCTCCAGGTTGATCTAGCCAGCTTAAGAAGTTCAACTGAACTAGCAAGCAATTTGATTGAATCTGGTTCTGAGTCTGATATCATCTCCCTCTACCCATCATTGTCATCATCACTACAACAAAGCGCTGAATTGCAACCCACTCCAGTAGATAGCAAACTTGGTCAGATCAAACTAGAGCCATCTACTTCCATGGATTTGCCTTCTATGGTTCAGTTGATATGTGATAAGTTGCATACCCCAGTCACAACTACACAACATATTCAAATAGCGAAACCAGATGCAGCAGCACAACCCTTACCACCAGTAACAGCAAAAGACTTGCTATCAGGAGCAAAATCACTACCATCATCTGCAATTGAACCCTTGTCAGATGTTACACCAAAGGCTCAAGTTATTGCAGCTGCAGTATCAACACAACTAAAATCCATTGAAAAGCCAGAGTTCTCTCAAAGTCCAAGCTCAAAATCTGCACCACCTATCCAATATAAAGCCCCGCCTAGCACTGGTAAAAAGTGGAAAGAATGTGGACAATTCAAAACGACCCCACAAGTGGAATATCCAAAGGGTATTGCCATTCATCCTAATGGGGATATTGCTTTGACCAGTCGTTCTGCACCAGTGACAGTGTTCTCTAGGAAAGGTGATTTCAAACATGTCATCAAAGGCTCTCCTTCTGATATTGATGCCATAGCCATTACTCCCAGCAACCAATACATCGTACCTGGCGAGCGTGGTAAAAATGAATTCCACATATATGACGGTGAAGGTATCCTAGTCAGTAGTATTCCAACAAGTGATATCAACAATCAGCCATCTAGACCTAGCACAGTTGCTGTAGATTCAACAGGTAGAATCATAGTAGGATTATTTTATGGTGGTCACAAGACTGTGTCCATTCATCAGCCTGATGGGACTTTGGTAGCCAAGTTTGAAACAACACCTATGCGAATGCTAACCTGTACACCAGATGATAAACTTATTAAATCAGTTACTGACAATACCCTGCGAGAAATGAACCAATCAGGTCACAATGCTAGAATCATTCAGTCCCCTCCTAGAATTCGATCACAGCCTTGGTATGTATGCTGCAGCAAACAAGGTGAACTGCTTGTTGGCAACTGGGGTTCTCCTAAGGCTGTGTATAGATATGTGTGTACAGGTGGAGAATACAAGTATCTAGACTGCATCACTACGATGGGAAACAGTCCATATGGTATTGCAATGTCTGCAGATGAAGAGAAATTGTTTGTGGTTGAAAGTGGAGCAAGTGTTGTCAAAATATTTCGCTATTAAGGGATGGGGTATGAACGTTTGGACAGTATTTATTGTGGGACATAAGAGCACATCAGACATATCGAATTGCATTCTGAATATGAAGAATGTCCTGATATCAAATAATTTTGATTTTTTGAAATTCGCAATGTAATACACATTTTATGGCAAATGATTAAAATTGATATTTTTGATATATAACAGTCCTCGAAGTAAACTTTATAAATCTGATGATTTATGCTTAACGTGTATGTAGGTGGTACGAAAAGCCGACGATCAATTGAAAATTTTGCCCTTTTCAGTATTGAAGATATGGATTTTTCCCAAAACACCAAAAAATTAGGTCTTTTGGGAAAAAACCCATATCTTCAATATGAAAGGTCAAAATTTTCAATTGATCGTCGGCTTTTCCTCCCAGCTACATACACTTTAAGAATATGTCATTAGATTTATAAAATTTACTTCGAGGACTGTTATATATCAAAAATGTGAAAAATATCAAATTTTAATAATTTGTCATAAAATTTGTATTATATCGTAAATTTCAAAAAATGAAAATTATTTGATATCAGAAAGATATTCATCGTATTCAGAATGCAATTCGATATGTCTGATGTGCTCTCATATCCCACAAAAAATACTGTCGAAACGCTCAAAACGCTCATTCCAGATCCCTTAAACAAGTCACCATTTCCAATGTTGGCAATTTAGTATTTATGATATTATGAAGTGTAATGATAATTAATAATGATAATAATAAAAAATAATTATACCCGGTAACAATATTAACCCTTTGATCCCTGAATTTAAAATAGGCAATGATGGCGCCCCCTGAATTATCTGCATAAATTACCATACATTTACCTAATTGTAGGCATTAAATTGTCCTTTCACTGTTTTTTTAATGATTTATTTATGCCTGAGTGTTTGTTCATTCATTCATTCATTTATTTAATAGTGACAACATTTCTCACTTTTGTAAACTGAAAGTAAGCTTTCCGGCCGTTGTTGTTGTGTGTGTATATTCCCATTGACCACACTACACTGCATATATTATCCACATAGCATTTATACACTCACACGAACATAGTATCCAATGCAGTAGGCCTATGTCAATAAAATCCTCATCTTTTTCACTTTCAAAGTCACTTTCAATCTCACAACCTGAGGCATCCATATCTTCATCATCATCGTCAAGTACGGCAACCAAAACATCGGCCACTGACATGTGTTTTGATGCCCCATTTTGGTGGTTTTGTTCATTATTTTCACTGTAAAGTTAGCAGAAACCTTGACCTGACCCTGTATGTCTAACTCCCGCTATAACAAGCTACCTGATTGGCCCAAATGTCCAAAGGGTCCAAAAGGTTGTATTGACATCATCTGTATGTCAAAAAAATGGCATTTCAGGTATATGCAATACTCTATCATGCCAGAAAAACAGCATTTCGGGTTGTAAGGGTAATAGTAAGTAGCAGTAGTTTTCATGCAGTTTGCAAATGACTACTTCCAACCAAACCCTTAGGCCTAAATATACAAAATCAAGTTCCTCATACATTTTAAAATCTACAATCAAAAAAAAAAAACCTGCATCTAATCAATTTAAAATCCAACTATTATGTATGAACAAAAATCATATTTGTGGAACTAGTTTTGGACACTCTGTATAATATAACAATAATAATACTTATATCTATAATAAAGGGGAAAAGATAAGGTGTATTGAAGAACATTGTTGAATTGTATGAAATATGTTTTGGCTCTCTAATGAAAACTAAATTAGTAAATGAAAGTGGATTGGTATATTTCTTAAATCTGTGACCAGATCTGGCTCAATCAGGCTAATGTCGGCAATAATGAAACTGAGATATGAGCAAAAATTGAGGCGGAAAAAACGTGAATAAAAAACAAGAAAATGGCATAACTTTGCAACCAAGTAAGTATTCAAGAGAACTGGGGATTCAACATCAGTAATTGTAGGTACTGAGCAAGTTAGAAATGGTAGTAAGTAACTAAATTTTCAATATTTCCGACTTTAGCCTGAGTGGATCACATTGGGTCACATAATCCTGTCCACACCAAATTGGCTGTAATTGTTGTTTTCACTTTTTGAGATATTGGACAGGCCAGTTCTCCTTAAAGTAAGTTTACAAATATTATATGTCTCTGTTACTTGTTTGCAAGGTAGTAAAAAAGAAGGACTTTGGGAAATCCTTTGTTCTCCATTGTTTTTTGTTTTTTTGGCAAGTTTAATGGACGATATATCCTTCAGTGTAAGAACACAACAACAACAACAAAAACATGGAACACACAGACAAAAATACCGTAACTACTCGGGTATAAGCCCACCTTCAGGTATAAGCGCACCCCCTATTTTTCAGAACATTCTGGGAACAAGGGTGCACTCGGCTATAAGCCCAGTACTCAATTTTGGCCAAGTTCTTAAACAGGCCTAATTACTCCCCGATTTAAATCGGTTTTCCGATTTATTTCTACTAAAAAATAAATAAATAAATAAAAATAAATAAATAAATAAAAAAATTATTTTTATTTTTTACATTTCTGGAAGTGGATGATGATATTTCATCATAAAAAGAGCAAGAAAATTTTTGTTAGTGGAGAAATTAAGAAAGTGTTAATTATAAACTTTTTAGGGGTTGCATCCATTAACAATAGCATCATTTGCATTGCAAGTGTGCTAAAAATGAAAAACAATTTTAGAAAAAACCCATACAATTATATGCCTCAGAAACCCAATTTTAGGACCACAACCAGGCCTGCTTAAATCAAATCAATGCTTTTCTCTCACATTTAAGAACAAATATAAAACAAATCAGTTGATAATTAACATTCCACACTTAAAATTTTAAGAAATTGACAAAGATGATAGAAATTACTGGTACATTGGGCATATACAAATGGGGATGATTTTTCTTATTTCTAAATTCAAGTACTAGCCCACCCCCATTTTTGAAGGGAAATCTGCCATCTAGGGGAGGTGGGCTTATACCCGAGTGGTTACGGTAAATAAAACATTACCAATGCTACTCTTACCTGTAAATTGAGATGTCCAAATACACAGAATGTTGAGAACACATGAAAAAGAAAAAAGACAAACAAAGTACATTAAATTTATGTTCAAGCAAGCAAGTTGGCTCAATCGATAAGACGTTTGATCATGGTGCGTGAGATTACAGCTGTTAATGCCTTGATGTCTTCACATAAAAAAAACAGTCTTAAGGAACAAACCAAATTTCAAAATTGGGTGAATATGGATAAAAACCATCTATTTGTATTCCTCTCCATATCTAAGGTATTTCATTACCTGGCTAACAGGGCAAAAAATCAATGTCCATTAATTCATGTTAACCTTGACCAATCTTGATGTTACCCAGGTAACAAAATACCGGAGATATGGCAAACTATTCTTTGTTTAAAATGTTTTTCCAAGCAGAACAATTTGAGACCACTTTGATCAAAATCGGTGCATTTTTGATTTTTTTTTACCCCTGTGGACAATGGTGGAGACCAAAATTTGCTTTTTGAACTTTATACCTAATAACTCATACATTGGTTTGGGTTTTACCTGAAATTAAGCAATTGTGAAATTTGGGTCCTGCATAAGCAGCCATTTTTGTTTTATGCAAATTAGCATGTTATCCCTATTCCCTTTTCTTTAATCTTTTTTGAATATGTTGTTGGGGATGCCTTTTAGAGACTCAAAAAACACTGATGTTCCAATTTTGTCTAACTCAAACATAAATTGATTCTACAAGGGCATCACTGAGCATACTGGGTCGAAATATGGTACACCGACAAAACATGTAATTTAGCCCCCCCCCCCTCCATGGCACAACTGATCCCTGCTATGCCAAAGCTACTGATATGAAGAACTGTTTTTAAGCAGATGGTTTGCAAATCATGACTACTGCCCTCATCTATTTGTCTGGTGTAAGAGGCAACCACATCTGAACAGACACTTGATGGCAGTATACCAAAATTATGGAGTAATGAACATATATCCGTCATGACCAGTCAAATATTTGCATATATTTGATATCAAAAGTGAAGAGTTTCTAAACATGATTACAATATGCTACTAATAGTTGTGGTCCATGAAGTGTTTTAATTTGGAAAATTAATTTATAAAATAGTAAGGCCTGCAGCTGCTTTCCTAGGCAATTTATTATTATCTTTAACATATTTGCAAGAATTTGTTTTCTAATCCTTGAAATCTACATGTAAAATGGTGAAGTATTTTCGTCTTGATCCTTACAAAAATATGTAGAAACAAGTAATGTATAGAATGATTGTACTACATTCTGTAGTTAACGCTCCAATAATAAGATAACACATATCATGCCAGGTGCTCAACAGAGCAACATGGCAGAAGCCAGTTCCCTGGCATCAATGATAGGCAGACATTTTCTAGAGTGTGTGATATGTTCTGAGCCTTTCAATGATCTGAGAGCATTACCATGTCTCCATCCATTCTGTTGTGAGTGTTTGGAACGTTGGGCAAAATCCTGCAGTAATGATAATAGGATTGTGAGCTGTCCTCTCTGTAAAACAATCCACAGGATTCCAGAAGAGGGAATAAAAGGTTTTCCTGTTCATTTTCTTGTGACTAATTTGCAAGACACTGTAGATAAAGCAAAGAAGGTATGTAGTGTATTTCACCCGGTATTTGTAGAGCCAGTATAATGGTCTAAAGTTTGTGTGTGCATTTTTCAATTGCGACAACTGCTGCACAGTATCTTTAGTTACTTTGATTCTTGGTTGTCAACTGGACATTTTCATTTAAATGATAGCTTTATGTTGGGCTTTGTTCTTTTAGGCAATTTACTCATAATATTAAGCAAGTTCAAAAGTGCAAGATTATGCATTAGAAAAAACATGGTGAATCAAGATTACTGGTACACAGTGTCATCAACCCTATATCTTCATGGCAGAAATCGCCATGGTAGGTTGAATCCACAGCCACGATTGGCCATTTGGTTCAGACCTTTGAAGCTCTTTGAGACGAATAATTAGTCGAGGGACATGACTAAGGCTACTCACAATAGCCGGGTAATTGATCTTGGTTGTGCGTGAATAAGCTTGTATACTGGCAACACTGGCCTTGAGAGACTAAAGACGTGAAACGACACGGGCTCCCGCCTTTACATTGATTTTTAATAGGACTTTTTATACACGAGTGATTTTACATTTTCTTCTCTGAATTCGGAAGCCTTGGTATAGGCCTATACACAGTCATGGCAGGACAGAAAGACGACACACTGGACGAAATATTACGCACAGTACAAGCGCTATCTGCGCTTCCTACTGATGTAAACAACCTATCTAAAGAAGTAAGTTCTTTCAAAGATGAAATAAAACAGTGGAAAAGTGATATAGATGAAAAAATGAAAGACATTGACCAGAGCATGAACGACTTGAACACGGAGGTTGACAATCTCAAATACAAAGATGCACATAATAACTATGCGACTATTAACAGGGTCACTGAGCTTACGTGATCAATATGAAAAAAGAAGACTTGAGGCGCAGCATTACAGCTACAGTGCAAATTTGTTATTTACGGGCATTCCAGAAACGGAAATGAAAAAACCCGAAGAGCTACTGAAGAGGTACTAAGACAGCATTGGGTTGAGAACATGGACATGCTGGAAGGAGATGCCTATAACATATTTATCGCCCGATTGCCACCGCATGAAAGGATCTGCGGTTGGTTCAAAACCACGTACAGTCATTGCAAAATTTGTGCAGATGAGCGACAAAGACTTTGTTCTAAGCCATGCAAATTATCTCAAGAACCACACTATTCCGACTAGAGACGGAAGAAAGAGACAGAAATTTACTGTTCAACAGCACTATCCACCCAAACTGCAGCAACAAAAACGAGAACTCTGGCCATACTACGTTCAAGCAGCGAAAGCAAAGCTACGTCGCACTTTTCGGGTGATCGACACAGATCTTGCCCTGTTCATTTGTGGACAAAGATTCCAATATGGAATGAATGTTGCCAAAATGCAACAACCACAGACACCTCGACACATCCGTTTTGACACGCCTCATAATGTTAGTCATAATACTCACGATACCAGCGACGTTACAGTGATGGATGGCGTAGAAGATGGAAGAGATACACATAACAGAGTGGTAGAGGGAACGCAAGATGAAGCTGGAGATTCGAGAGTTGAAGACTCCTTACGCAACTGCTTAAACAGTGATCTTGGTTCATCTCCTAGCCTTCTCGCGGATGGCGCAGTTTAAATAGTGCATTTTGCATGTTTAGGGAGAACTTGTGTTTCTGAGGACCTTACACTTGAGAGTCTGCGATGTTTGTTTTTTCCACAAGTATATTATGTACATGTATTTAAAAAGAAAAACAAACATACAAATAATTTTTACGCTGATATGAATATAAGACAGTAATTATTTAACTCAGTGCTGATATCAAATGTCAAGTTAGACATTTTGGCCAAGCAGAAATGATTGTTCAGAAAAAGAGAGAAAAACTAGCTGATTGCTACCAATATTTTTCTTTCTTGATGTTGGATTGTTTCAGTATGAATTATTTAAGTCAGGATTTCTAAAAATTTCAAAAGAATTTTGAAAGGTACTTGTATCTTGATGGTCTGATATCTTAAAACAAAACATTGTGAAAGGAAATTACTGTTTTTGAGTATACATGCATGATTTTACGTGTGTTTAAACATGTATTAAAAATAAATAAAAAAAAAAAAAGATGAGAAAAACTATTGCTCCAATAATTATTTTTATCCTGGTGATCGGTCGTTTGAGTATGATTTATTGGAGTTACCTTTGTTTTTCTCTCTTTTTTTTTTTTTTTTTGTTTGAAGATTTCAATAGAATCTTAAATCTTCAATATAAAATTGAGAAAGAAAAAAAGACTGGTTTGAGTATACAGGCATGTTTCTTTATAGTCATGATAGTGGGTAAAAAAAAAAAATTTAAAAAAAAAGGAAAAAGAAAGAAAAAAAAAAAAGTTTTTTGTTTTGTTTTGTTTTTAATTCTAAATTTTCTGCACAATTTTCTTTGGCGGGAGTCCGGGTTGTCTATTGTTTTTTCCCAAATTTATTTTTTTCTCATGCCGATTCTTTTTGTCCAGTCAAATACTCGCATTAGTATCGAGTATGTAGTGCTGATTACTTTCGTGATCAACACATGGCCCTATTCCATCAAGGGCTTTCACTGTAAATATAATGTTCATAACTTTTTTCCCTGTTATATATGTTATAATATTTTGTACCGTGTTATATTATGCTCAATATTATATAAGGTATTACAAATGCTGTATAGGCCTATCTTGTTTCAAAACATTTTGAACGTAACAGATAACATTCTGTAGGCTAGGTGGAAAAGTTTTAGAGCCATCTATACTCGTTTTTTTTAAACAATGGTAGGAAATAATTTTGGTATATGTTAAGCTAAATGTGCGAGGCCTACTAAAAGAAATAAAACGTAGACAGGTTTTCACATGGTTACGCAATAGACCGTACTCAATCGTCTTTCTTCAGGAAACGCATTCAAGCAAAGCAGCTGAAATTATTTGGAAAGACGCAATGGGGTAGCGCCATTTTTTTTCTCATGGTTCAACAAATAGTAGAGGTGTATGTGTGTTATTTAAAAAGATTTGAATTACGAAGTAACAAAGTAGTTTCTGATGAGCGTGGAAGGTTTATTATTTTAGACACATCTATTGATGAACAAAAGTTTACGTTTATTAACATTTATGCTCCTAATAAGGACGATCCCTTGTTCCTAGATAAAATACGTGAATGTATACCCGATTTTGAATGTGAGTCCATCATATTTGGAGGGGATTTTAACTTGGTTATGGATATAACTAAAGACAAGAAAGGTGGTCGCCCTGTTACCAATTTCAGAGCACAAGAAAGTTTAAAATCCTTTATAGATGGTTACGATTTGGTAGATATTTGGAGAAAAACTAATCCTAATGTTGCGCGTTTTACTTGGCGTTCTAATACTATGCCCCTATTCAGTGCAGACTTGATTTTTTCTTAGTTTCATCACACCTTTTGTCTCAGATAGACAATTCTGATATTTCTTGTGGGTTTAAAAGCGACCATTCTCTGATTAGTTTATCCATTTGCCCCTTTACTGAAGCTAGAGGTCCGGGATTCTGGAAGTTTAATGTATCACTGCTACATGATCAAGAATATATTGATATTGTGAAGAAGTGTATACAGGATCATAAACAATGTAATCAAAACCTCAATCCTGGTCTATCATGGGAGTATTTAAAGTGTTGTATCCGATCAGAAACAATACAATATTCTATCCGTAAAAACAAACATCGTAAAATGTTGGAAAACGATCTCATGATCAAATTAAATGGTTTAGAAGAACAATATTCCCAAAATCCATCGGAAATTTTGAAACAGCAGATTGATGTTGCAAAGAATGATCTAGAAGATATTTATAAAAATAAGGTTAAAGGTTGCATGATTCGATCACGTGCTAAAGCTTTTGAATTTGGGGAGAAAAACTCAAAATATTTTATTAATCTTGAAAAACGAAACCAGAAGCAAGGTATTCTTACAAAACTTGAAACAAATAATGGGGTTATCCTTTCTAACAGAAAAGATATTTTAGAGGAGGAAATGCAATTTTACAGGCAACTTTATTCTACATGTAATCCACCCTCATGCAACATTGAAGATTTTCTTCCTCCTAATACTTTATGTCCTAAGCTAAGTGCACATCAGAGGGATTCATGTGAAGGTATGATAACGGTGAAAGAATATTCTGATAATCTGAAGCAAATGCCAAATAATAAATCACCTGGTTCTGACGGCTTTCCAGCTGAATGGTACAAATTTTTCCATAATGATATTCATGAAATGGTTTTAAACTCTATTAATTATGGTTTTCAAAATGGTGCATTTGCAGTTGATCAGCGCAGGGGGGTGATCAAACTTATCCCCAAGAAAGATAAAAACCGCATGCATTTAAAAAATTGGAGACCTATCTCGCTCTTAAATACTGATTATAAAATTGCCTCAAAGTGCATAGCTGCTCGAATAAAAAATGTTCTTCCAAGTATTATACATAGTGATCAAACAGGGTTCTTGAAAGGACGATACATTGGGGAAAATATCCGACTTACTCTCGACATAATTGATTATATAAATTCAAATAATAAAGCAGGTTTTGTTCTAATGATTGACTTTGAAAAGGCGTTCGATAAGTTAGAATGGACTTTTCTGCATCAAGTTCTCAGATATTTCAATTTTAGTAATGATTTTATCCGATGGATAAATGTATTTTATTCTGGAATAACTTCATGTGTAATGAATAATGGTTATGCCTCTGCCTTTTTGAACTTACTTGCGGCTTGCGCCAGGGATGCCCGCTCAGTCCTTATTTGTTTATTTTATGTAGCGAAATTCTTAATATGTCTATAAGAAATCAGCCTTTAATTAAAGGTATAACAATTGATAATAATGTTATTACCGTAAGTGCCTATGCAGACGATACCACTATTTTCATTGAAGATGTTTCTTCGTTAAAAGAAAGCTTACGTGTTCTTCAAAACTTCCAAACGTTCTCTGGTTTAAAAATTAATGTAGATAAATGTGAATTGATTCCTCTCGGTCAATATCGCAATGACAAGCCCAACATTGATGAAACAGGAGTAAAGTATTGTACTGGTCCAGTTAGGCTGCTAGGTATATTATTTTCTCCTGATTTGAAAAATATTTTTGAATTAAACTTTATACCTAAATTTAAGAAGTTAAAGGAAATCCTCAGAATTTGGTCAGCCCGAGATTTAACTCCGGCAGGAAAAATTGCTATTGTGAAATCTTTAGGTCTGTCGCAACTTATTTTTCTTATGTCTGTTTTGCCCAATCCTCCAGAATCGTTTTTAAAAGATTTAGAATCAACACTCTATAAATTCATTTGGTCCAATAAACCGGACAAGGTTAGAAGGAACACCTTGATCGGTGACTTTTCAGCAGGTGGCTTAAATATGTGCCATATCCCTTCGGTAATAAAAGGTCTAAAACTTGCATGGGTTAAAAGATTTCTGGATTCTAATAATAAAGGAAAATGGAAATTATTTTTCAACATTTATTTAAAACCAAGGGGTGGTGACTTCGTATTTCATTGCAATATTAATCCGAAAGACAAATCGATCCAAACTGAAATTAAAAATGCTTTTATAAAAGATGTATTAATTGCTTGGTGTGAAATCACATACGATTCTAACATTTCTGTTTCAAAATCACCATACCAAATTTTATGGAATAATTCTTTTATTCGAATGGATGATACCATCATCTATAATTCTGTTTGGCACAACTGTGGTATACAACGTGTAAAAGACTTATATGATAATAACGGCAATTTTCTAAGCTTTTAGATATTAAAAGAAAGTTCACCATACCCGACCGTAATTTTGTTTTCTACTTTTCCTTGATTCATGCAATACCTTGGAAGAGAAATTGTAGGGTAGAATATGATGTTGATTTCAAATCCAGCAATGACGATTTATTAAACAAAATAAAAACTAGTAACAAAGTGTGTAAATTGATACACAATATTTGTATCAAAAAAATATTTAATAAGCCAATATCAGAAAATAAATGGGCACAAGATTTTAATGTTGCTAATTTGGAATGGAAAAAAATTTACTCTATATCAAAACTCTGTACACCTTCGATTAAGTTAAGATATTTTCAATTCAAAATTTTACATAGATATCTAGCAGTAAATGGACTATTGTCTCGTATGGGTATTGTTCAGTCAAATCTGTGTTCCTTTTGCAAATCTCACGTCAAAGCGATTCGTCATCTTTTTTGGAATTGTAATTTTTCTTATCAATTTTGGAATGATGTTGAAAGATTTATTTTGAATCTCGATATATCATTTTCAGAACAGGAGATTCTGTTTGGCATCTTGGATAGGAAGAAAGACAGATTTAACTTTTTAATTTTATATGGTAAATATTATTTATATTGGGCAAAAATTAATGAATCGCAACCTAACTTAAATGTCTTCAAAAGTAAGTTACGTCTATATCAAGAAATTGAGAAATGTTTCTCCCATTTTGATATGTCAAAATGGAATTTATTAAATCTATACTAATTGTAAAAGTAGATATATACAAATATACTGTATAATTTTAATATTTTGTGAAGGTGTCGGGTGGTCATTTTGTATGTTTTTTTCTCCTCACACCGGACTCAAGTACAGGGAATAAAGTTGTGAAAAAAAAAAAAAAAAAAAAAAAAAAAAAAAAAAGCTTATACCCCATTGAGGTCAATGGTCATCGACTTTTATACTGCCTAGTAGTGAGTGCAGCTGTACTACACGATGTAGTCCATACAGGACCAACACAATATAAAATTAGAGTTTTGGTCCGATTTTGAGTTCAAAGCGCAAGGCCAATTTTCAAAGCGCATTCTAGCGACCATCATATCTGTTCAACACATATTTTCAAGTGTATGAGACCACATCTGGTTTCTTGAGAAAAATTCATTTACGGGAGATATTCATCATTTTCTAACCCGGTATCCGAAGATTTTCGTCTGATATCAAAATCGTGCATAGCAATTCACGTGTATCGATCCCGTGAATTCATTTTAGTGTCTCTGCTGCACCAAATAATTATTAGCCAGGCGGAGTCGGAGTGTGGTATGCCCCCATGTTTTCTCTAATTAATTCACTAAAATTGATTAAATATTATTTCTCCTTAATGTGTGTCACTAGGAAAGTGAGTGACATATGATTTAAAACCTTGGTCTTACAGAGTATACTATAATGCTAATGCCATTGGCTTCATAGATAGCTCTGGCAAGAGTACTGGTCTAGAAACGCAAAGGTCCCAGGTTCAAATCCTAGGCAAGGACAAATTTGTCTTCTGTATCCTACTTATGGGAAAGAATAAATGTGCATACCAATAACCTCATGCACTAAGTAATTCTTAGTCACTATGCCTGAACAAAGGTATCATCAGTGTTGGGGGCCGTGTGGACAAGATTCAGAGATACGCCGACTCGATGACCTTTCCAAGACAAAAAACATTAAATCACCTAATTCTTCTTAGTAAAATAGGTAATGGGGATGCGCATCCTGCACAAGAACAAATAAACACAATGGGGAACGATTGCTCGCTACAAGAGGAAATTGAATATAATAAGAAAGAAAGAACAGTTTACAAACCCCAAAAATTTTCTTAGTCTTTTGTTAGCCATATTAAACTTTTATCTGTGATGCCAGTCTGTATTTTCAAGGAGGCACACAATGTGCAATAACAGATCTGAAATAAAGTTTTCTAACGCAAAGCAGTTAGACAACCCTTTTAACGTTAACCTCAAGCAGAGACACCCCCGGGTCATGCTTTGTCAGATCGTTTTTTCCCGGGAGTTGCCAGGCCAGCGCGATTGGCATCGTGTCTCGGCCAATGAGAGCGGTCCTTTCTGAGGGCCAGGTCACGGAGGTCGCAGATTTTGTCATTGCATTTGTTGACCAGCAATGGGATGGACGTAAGATTTATTAATGGTCAATAAGTGGTCCCAAAAATTTGGCATTCCGTGTGTTTCCTTGTCTCTGTCTGGGGTTAACCAATGTTACCTTTGTTCAAGCTTAATTTTTGCTTTTTTTACTTCCTTTTTATTATGTACTAACAAGGTATTTTGAATGGGACCAAAAAAATGTGAGATCTGAAACAAATATTAGTTTAGTTTAAGCTTAAAATTTGCCTTTTCACTTCCTGTTTATTATGAGCTATTATGTGAAACAATGTATTTTGCATGAAAGCAAACAATGTAAGATCTGAAACTGATATTATCTTAACTAAAGCTTGAAATTTATCTTTTTCACTTCCCTTTTATTATGAGCTATAATACGTGGAAACAAGGTATTTTGAATAAGAGCATATTGCGAGATCTAAAACAAACGTCTTAGAATTTGACTTTTTCACTTCCTTTTTATATTATATGGAAACAAAGTATTTTGAATGAAAGCAAACAATGGGAGATCTGAAACAAACATTATATTAGTTTACGCTTGAATTTACCTTCTCTCACTTCCTTTTTATTATGTGCAAACAAACAAGGTTTCTCAAATTTCAAAGTCCAACCTCAGTCACACAATTACAGTTTCTTTTTCCTCTATGCCCTATTATAGTTACATTTTTGGAGATTTTGCAATGGGTTATTCCATTTAAAATTTAAAGTTGTGTTATGATTTCAAACAATAGTTATTTATTATGATTTAGACATCATGTGTAGCTGTAGATGGTTTACACATTCCATTTAAATCCACACTACACCTGTGGAAGATTTGGGAAATATCTTTCATAGGGGGAGTATGAATTTCAAATGGAATGAAAACATCAGCAGCTCCATTTGAAACTCACACTCCCTCAGTGGAAGATTCAGGTTGAATCTTCCTCAAAAGGTGTATGAAATTCAAATGGTGCTGCCTAATGTGTTAATTCCATTTGAAATTCATACTCCCTTTATGGAAAATATTTCCTAAAGTTTCCACAGGGGTTTACATATGGCTATTGCATTTGAAATAGATACACCCCCTATGGAAGACATATCCTTAATCTTCCCCACAGGGAGTGTGGATTTCAAATGGGGTTCCCTGAATGAGTGACTCCATTTGAAATCTACATCCGCTGGGTGTTCAGGATATGTCTTCCATAGGGGGTGTATGGATTTCAACTGGAATAGCCTATAACAGTTGCTAGGTTTATAAAGGAAATGGTGGTTGAGTATAATCAGAGATTTTATATAATGAGATAAGACACTCTCTACAAACTGCCTATACCATGCTATACAGCAGTTGAAGACAGGCCAAGTCTTACTACGATCGTGTAATGAGAAGATACCATAGAGTCCTACATAGAGATCTGAGGAAGAGACGGTCCGAATTGACCTACCTTGACCTATAATTTATCAAGGAATCACATTTTTGTACCGCTCACAAAACAAAGAGTATAAGTCCGCCCACCGCTGTCAATCATTCTAATGAACAAACAAAACAAGCTCTGGCAATGACGTAATCCTAATTATAAATGAGAAAATCACATTGTACATGTACTGTCTGCTGTACTACAATGTAGATGTCTTCCAACAAGTGTCGGAGTGTCGCGGTCCTGGTATAATTTACAGGATAAACTTATTCTACTTATCTCCTTTGTTATTTGTGACAGCACACCTGGTGAAAAATTATGTTCTATTCATTAATTAACTCTCTTCTTAATTAATTCCTCCTCCAGCTCCTCTAAAACTATCATCCTCTCATCTTCCTCTTAATTCCTCTTCTTTTTTCTCTGTATCTATCTCTTTATTTAAACATTTTACAGAAAACTACTACAGAGCTAGGCAGCACCACAGAACTCTGTGACAACCATGGTCAGGAGAAGAAGTACTTCTGTGAGAATTGTGGCTGCACTACCTGCTCAGATTGTGGTATCCTTGATCCCAGTCATAAAGGTCATTCCTTCATTCGGTTGAAGGAAGCATCACAGCGACAGAGCAGTTTCTTGGAAACCCTCACCAGAAGAGTTACAAATGTAGAAGATAAATACACAATTGCAATCCAACAAATACAGCAGGTAAAGCAGAATCTTGATCAAGATACAGATGCAAAGATACAGGCCATAGATGAAGCAAGGAATGAATATATGCAGCAAGTAGACAATCTAGTTGGGGCTTATAAGCAAGATGCAAACAGTAAAAAAGTGAAAAATGTGAGGGCAATTGAACAGTTTGAGGAAAAGCTCCAAGTTGATCTAGCCACCCTGGCTGAAATTTGATACACTTTTGATACGTATGAAAAATGTATGAAATAAAAGGCTTTGAATTGGAACCCTCATTTCATACACTTTTATGTATCAAAACTGTATCAAATTAACATTGCATACACATTTTATACATATCAAAAGTGTATCAAATGCCAAGATAATGTATCAAAAAAGTATCAAATGAAATGTATCCTTTCATTTCATACATATTTGATACATAATTATATCAAAAGTGTATCAAATAAGTAACTGTATCAAATCAGGGTTCCAATTTAAACTGTATCAAATTAGCGTTCAAATTTTTATCCTTTCATTTCATACACATTTCATACATAATTTATATCAAAAGTGTATCGAATATGTTACTGTATCAAATGAGGGTTCCAATTTAAACTGTATCAAATTAGCGTTCAAATTTTTATCCTTTCATTTCATACACATTTCATACATAATTTATATCAAAAGTGTATCGAATATCGAATATGTTACTGTATCAAATGAGGGTTCCAATTTAAACTGTATCAAATTAGCATTGAAATTTTTATCCTTTCATTTCATACACATTTCATACATAATTTATATCAAAAGTGTATCGAATATGTTACTGTATCAAATGAGGGTTCCAATTTAAACTGTATCAAATTTTCGTTGAAATTTTTATCCTTTCATTTCATACACATTTCATACATAATTTATATCAAAAGTGTATTGAATATGTTACTGTATCAAATGAGGGTTCCAATTTAAACTGTATTAAATTTGCGTTCAAATTTTTATCCTTTCATTTCATACACATTTCATACATAATTTATATCAAAAGTGTATCGAATATGTTACTGTATCAAATGAGGGTTCCAATTTCAACTGTATCAAATTTGGGTTCAAATTTTTATCCTTTCATTTCATACTCATTTCATACATAATTTATATCAAAAGTGTATCGAATATGTTACTGTATCAAATGAGGGTTCCAATTTAAACTGTATCAAATTTGCATTCAAATTTTTATCCTTTCATTTCATACATATTTCATACATAATTATATCAAAAGTATATGAAATATGTAACTGTATCAAATCAGCGTTCCAATTTAAACTGTATCAAATTAACATTCAAATTTTTATCCTTTCATTTCATACATATTTCATACATAATTTATATGAAAAGTGTATTGAATATGTTACTGTATCAAATCAGGGTTCCAATTTAAACTGTATCAAATTAACATTCAAATTTTTATCCTTTCATTTCATACACATTTCATACATAATTTATATCAAAAGTGTATCGAATATGTTACTGTATCAAATGAGGGTTCCAATTTAAACTGTATCAAATTTATGCTCAAATTTTTATCCTTTCATTTCATACACATTCCATACATCATTTATATCAAAAGTGTATCGAATATGTGACTGTATCAAATGAGGGTTTCAATTTAAACTGTATCAAATTAGCATTGAAATTTTTATCCTTTCATTTCATACACATTTCATACATAATTATATCAAAAGTGTATGAAATATGTAACTGTATCAAATCAGCGCCCAATTTAAACTATCAAATTAGCGTCAAATTTTATCCTTTCATTTCATACACATTTCATACATAATTATATCAAAAGTGTATGAAATATGTAACTGTATCAAATCAGGGTTCCAATTTAAACTGTATCAAATTAGCGTTGAAATTTTTATCCTTTCATTTCATACACATTTCATACATAATTTATATCAAAAGTGTAACGAATATGTTACTGTATCAAATCAGCGTTCCAATTTAAACTGTATCAAATTAGCGTTGAAATTTTGATCCTTTCATTTCATACACATTTCATACATAATTATATCAAAAGTGTATCAAATATGTCACTGTATGAAATCAGCGTTCCAATTTAAACTGTATCAAATTAGCATTGAAATTCTTATCCTTTCATTTTATACACATTTTATACATAATTATATCAAAAGTGTATCAAATATGTCACTGTATCAAATCAGCTTCCAATTCTAATGCTGGCCAGCGGACCGCCTATTTTTGATACATGCCATTTGATACACTTTTGATATAGTTTTTTGATACACTTTTGATACAGTTTTTATACACTTTTGATATAGTTTTTTGATACACTTTTGATACAGTTTTTTATACACTTTTGATAGTTTTTTGATACACTTTTGATAGTTTTTTGATACACTTTTGATACAGTTTTTTATACACTTTTGATACAGTTTTGATACACTTTTGATACAGTTTTTTATACACTTTTGATACAGTTTTTCAAATTTCAAAATTGGTCCAATCAAGCTCAAATTCAACAAGAATTATCCTTACATGATCTAAACATATTTGCAAACATTAATGACCCCAAAGTGAAGGGGTCAAAGGTCAAATTTTGAAATTAGTCTAATCAAGCTCAAATTCAACACTGCCCTCTACTGCTAATGCTGACCTCTAGCACTTTCCCCATCACGGAGCAGCTCAATGCACTTTCCCTATCAACGTTCAAAATTACAACGCAATAGGATAAATGTGTGAGAAAGTCTTGCAAAAAAGAAGCAAAACCCAACCAAAATGGAACATACATACATCAGAGGGCCTGCTTGGAATGCAGTGCTTGTCACTGAAGTTGTTACCCTCAATAAAGAGACAAAAAGGCTACCAATAACATCTACTATACAGGCATGTGCTATATTCATGCTTAATACATAATACATTGAGGCCCTATATATAATATATAGTAAGCTTACCTTATCAGAACAAAGTCAGATATTTCCTCTTTAATCACAGTCCCTGATTACAACTACATTGTAACCTAATGTGCAGTCTACAAGCATGTTTGTATCTTCATCATGATAAATAAAACACCATAATTTGCTCTAAAATACAGTACATTTCCAAATGCAAATCCTGGTGTTAACTGCATACATGCCACATGGGCAAATTTGAAAATGATGAGTCATTATCTAGACATGTGATCAGTTATTGATACAGTTTTGATACACTACAAAAGGTCAGTTTATGAAAGCCCAATTTGATACACTTTTGATATACCTCTAGCCACCCAAAATAAACTTAAGTCCAATTTAATACGCTTTTGATACACTATAGGCAGCCAGAATTTGACCAAGTCCAATTTGATACACTTTTGATATACCTCTAGCCACCAAAAATTAACTAAGTTCAATTTGATACACTTTACATACACTAAAAAACAGGCAAAGTCCAATTTAATACACTTTTGATACACTGTATGCAGCCAGAATTTGACTAAGTCCAATTTGATACACTTTTGATATACATCTAGCACCAAAAGTTCACTTTGATACACTTTACATACACTGAAAAACTGCAAAGTTCAATTTGATACACTTTTGATACACCACAAGCATGGCCAAAATTAACTAAGTTCAAATTCAATACACTTTTGATACATTTTTGATACAGTTAGGTGGTATTTGATACAGTTTTGATACCTTATATTTTCAGTTGATACATTTTCAATACACCCTTTGTATATCAAAACTGTATTAAATTGCTGTTTGATACAGTTTTAATACACTTTGATACACTTTTGATACACTTCTTGCTGTATAGAATTTCTGCTAGGGCAACTTAAGAAGTTCACATGAACTAGCAAGCAATGTGATCGAGTCTGGCTCTGATTCTGATATCATCTCCCTCTACCCATCATTATCATCATCACTTCAACAACTTGCTGAATCACAACCTTCTCCAGTAGATAGCAACCTTGGACAGATCAAACTAGAGCCACCTACTTCCATGGATATTCCTTCTTTGGAACAGCTGCTATGTGATAAGTTGCATATTAATGATGCATCTACACAACACAATCAAGTAAGCCATCAAACTAGCAACCTATTGGCAAAACTAACAGCAGCAACAAAACACTTATCATCAGCAGCAGCAAAACACTTGCCATCATTATCAGCAGCAAAACCCCTACCATATTCAGCAATTAAACCCTTGCCAGGATTTAAAGTTAAGGCAGAAGCTAATCTAGCAACAGCATCAAGAAAAGTTCATCAACAATCCACTGTTGAGCCTGAAGTCACTCAAGGCCCAAGTTTCAGGTTATTTTCAAGGTCCCGATCTGTGCCTAGTACTGAACTCTGCACCGGTAAAAAATGGAAAGAATGTGGAAAAATCAAAACTACCCCACAAGCCAGTAGACCAATGGGTATTGCCATTCATCCTAATGGGGATATTTTGCTGACCAACAGCTCTGCACCTGTGACAGTGTTCTCTAGGAATGGGGATTTCAAACACGTCATCAAAGGCTCTCCTTCTAATACCTATGACATTGCCATTACTCCAAGCAACCAATACATCATACCAGGCGAGCCTGGCAATAATAAATTCCACATATATGACAGTCAATGTGTTCTAGACAGTACTATACCCACATATGATATCAACAATAAGCCATCCAGACCTAGATCAGTTGCTGTAGATTCAACAGGTAGAATCATATTAAAGTTAGGTTGGCTAGGTCATAAGACCGTGTCTATTCATAAGCCTGATGGGACTCTGATATCCAAGCATGAAGCAATGATATCATCACCACGAATGCTAACCTGTACACCTGATGATAGACTTATCATATCATTTAATGATGATACAGTGGAGGTAATGGACCAATCAGGTCAGAATGCTACTGTCCTTCCGCCCCCTCCTGGTATTCAATCATGGAAGCCTTGGTATGTATGCTGCAGCAAACAAGGGGAACTATTTGTTGGCAACTGGGGTAATCCTAAGGCTGTGTATAGATATGTGTGTGCTAATGGAGAGTTCAAGTATTTAGACTGCATCACTAGGATGGAACATGATCCATTTGGTATTGCTTTGTCTGTAGATGAACAGGAATTATTTGTGGTTGAAAATGCGGCAGGTCTTGTCAAAATATTTAGATAGAAACAAATCGGCATTTACAATGTTGGAAGTTTCATAAGTACAATGTAAGTCAGGGTTCGGTTTTTGCTAGCAAAAACCTGTATCATATTTTGTAACATAATATTTTGTTTTGAGATGAAAAAAGTGATTTATTCATCATTTTTAAGTTTTTGTCATTTTTGCCGGCAAAAACTGTTTTTGCCAAGTGGTGAAAACTGCAGTTTTTCCACCTGCAGCACAAACCTGCGAACCCTGGCTGCAGTATGTATAAATAAATCCTGGTAATAAAGATCAAGAAATGAATGATTGTAAGAACTCTGGTGCAATTTGTAATTAGTGATAGCGAACATTACAGATAGCAATACTTAGGTATAGTGTTCCTCACAGATAATGGCATGTTACAGACCTGCCAACCTACCGAAGTCAGAATGAGGGACATTGAGACCAAAACCTTGTACATGTACACAAACCAGTTCCGACAAATTCAAAGACTTAAGGTGTGCAATACTTTCAGAATTCAGAGAAGGTTTTGCAGGTCTGAATTTATCACAGTAGACTAAAGAGAATACTATAGCAAATTTTAAAGAGACATTTTCATCATTTTCTGCTGTTCTTACATTTTGCCATCACTGAAATTTTCAGAAAACAGGACAGTCCCTCATTTTCACTTTGGTAAACCCCAAATGAGGGACAGTCCCTCAAAGTGAGGGACAGTTGGCAGGTCTGCATGTTACTGTTTATCATCAGCTCATTTTACTCAGATTTTGTATGGAAAACTTGTACAAAATGTGTTTTTATGTTCAAACAAATGTTCTTTATAAAGTTATTAAGGTAAATTCAATAACAGAAAATCATAAAATGAAGATTAGGCTACAAAAATGGCTGCATGAAGGGGAAAAGATACAGTGTATTAAAGGAGCAGAGATGTATGTGACGTACTGATCCACTTCCTGAAAATCATGCGAGCCGAAGGAAAGGCATGCAACGGGGGTCCCCTGGCGGGGGTTCACCCCCCTCACAAAACTTTTTTTTGCTCTTTTTATGACAAATTATCATCATACAATTCTGAAAATGTAAAAAAAAAAAAAAAATTTACATTTCCGAATTTTTTTTTTTTTTTTAGCCCCATTTCCAGAATTCGGAAATTTTCGGACGCCTTACATCTCTGAAGGAGATTATTGAATTGTATAAAAACTATTTTGGCTCATTATTTTGTTTCAATTAAATGTAAGTTGTTAGTGTGAAAATGGATTGGCTTATTTACTAAATATTGTGTTAAAAAGACACTATCTTATGCAGATGTGATTAGACAGTTGAAGTCACGAAGTTTCAAACCAAAGTTGTTTGATGGAATGTACACTGTATGTAGTCATTTTTAAGTAAAGGTGAAATATATGGAAATAGTGCCCCAATTTACACAAATGTACAGTTCATTTTTCTGCTTTTTGGGGAAAAAATGTATATCTTCAATATGAAAGGTCCAAATTTTCAAATGATGCATGCCTTCTTCCCAGCTAAATACACTTTAAATCAGGCCTGTAGCCAGGATTTATTTTGTGGTGGGGGTGCTGATTTTGAATAAGTGGACCTTTTTTTCAAAATTTGGACCTTTTTGGACTGGGGGCGGATTAGGACATTTTTGGACCAAAAAGGCATATAAAACATGATTTTTTTTTGTTCGCTACGCAATGGGACTTTTTGGGTTAAAAAGGCATAAAAAAGCTCTATTTTTTCACTCGCTACACTCGCAAATGGGACTTTTTGGGCCTTTGGCATTTTGGGGCGGTTTGTCGCACCCCCTGGCTACGGGCCTGCTTCAAATACATATCATTAGATTTATAAAGTTTACTTCCAGGACTGCTCAATGTCAAAATTAGGACATTCCTTGTATTCTGAATGCAAGCAGCAATGTAATTTCATGCCTCTGATGTGCTCTCATGTCCCACAAAAAATACTGTGCAAACGCTGCTATCTGATCCCTTATGGAAACCATAAACTTTTGAACTTAAGGTAACTATTACTTTCGAATAAGGCCAAAGATCACCAAAGAGGATGTTGTTCACCACTTCCTAAAACAAGCAAAACCTTGTAACACAGATTGTGAATACAATATTGCGTCATAGTACAACAAGCGTTTAATGTGAGGAAAAATTAATTATATATATCTTCAGGAGGATCTAATATGCATGTGTCTAATTGATTCTTTCCTATCTGTAACATTTACATGAAATGTTTTAATCCTTGAAATTTCACAAGGTTAAATTACTAAATCATAGTTCTTCAACATAATCAATTTATAGAATTACTTCACTTAATAGGCTAAAACAGTTATAACACCCAATAATAGTTAGGGTAACACATAATAAGCCAAGTAGACAGTGCAGTACTCAGGCAACATGGCGGAAGCACGCACCTTAGCATCAACAATAGACAGACATTTTCTAGAGTGTGTAATATGTTCAGAGCCTTTCAGTGATCCAAGAGCACTACCATGTCTGCATCCATTTTGTCATGAGTGTTTGGAACGTTGGGCCAAATCATGCAGTAATGATAATAGCATTGTGAGCTGTCCTCTCTGTAAAACAATCCACAGGATTCCAGAAGAGGAGGGAATAAAAGGTTTTCCTGTTCATTTTCTTGTCACTAATTTGCAAGACACTGTAGATAAAGCAAAGCAGGTATGTAGTGTAATTCACCCAGTAATGTAGGGCCAGTAAATAATTCAGACATTTTGTATTTTCAACCAATTTTACTCCTGTGATTGACAATCTACATGCAAGATCACAGACACCTAACAACATTGAGCAGAATTCCATCAGCGATCGGAGTAAGCCGTAAATGTTTTTGAGAGGGTGTGTAAGGAACATAATGGGGGCATGGCAGGGGCATTTGTCATTTACACAACCACTTGTCAACATCGAGAAAGAGAACTAAAAACAAAATGCACATAAATATTTAGGTTCTAGGAGATTCTTGCAGACCTTGGTTCTGTAATAAATAGCAATGCTATGATATTTCGAGGAGGGGAGAGGAGGTTTCTCAGGCCGCATTGGAAGTCAACGAAGGTCACATGCAGCCCACTGGTTGGATACTCCCTAATATATTCATCAAGACTTTTGTCATATGAATTAATTAGCGACTCCTTATCCATCCTCCTGCACATATTTACATAAATATCGTCTGTTTCTTTTACAGAAAAAATCCAGCATTAACTACTGTGCACATCATAACAGCAAGGAACATGAGTATTTTTGTGAGAATTGTGGCTGCACTGCCTGCTCAGATTGCTGCATCCTTGATCCTACTCATAAAGGACATTCATTCATCCGGATGAAGGAAGCATCACATCGACAGAGCAGTTCCTTGGAAAACCTCACCAGAAGAGTTAAAATTGTAGAAGAGAAGTACACAATTGCTATCCAACAAATGCAGCAGGTGAAGCAGAATCTCGACCGTGATACAGATGCAAAGATACAGGCTACAGATGAAGCAAGGAATGAATATATGCAGCAAGTAGACAAGCTAGTTGGAGATTACAAGCAAGATGCATACAGTAAGGAAGAGGAAAATGTGAAAACAATTGAACAGATTGAGGAAAAGCTCCAGGTTGATCTTTTGGCACAGTTTGAATGGAATTTCAAATCACATTTAGAACAAGTTACACTTACACATGCATGAGATAAAGATGGCTTAATTTTGCTTAAACAAGTACCACACATTTCATAATTTTTCTTATTACGGTTTTTCTTAAATGTACCCTTGGCATTACTTGTACAAATAGTATTTTCTGCATTTTGTATATCAAACTTTTCTTCACAAGAATTCTGATTATTTGTTGTTGCTTGTTTATCACATGAAATGTTTACATTATTATTTACAATATTGTCACTTTTCAAGATTACTGAATCTTCACTAACAATATCAATATTTATATTGTTATCAACAGAAACTACCTTGCTCTCATAACGTTTCTGTGCATAAGAAAATCCATATGTGGAAAGTACAAGTTATTTTTTAAGAAGTTGATGAAGTTTAGCGCAAGAAGTGAGGTACCGCGTCCATTTAGATGTAGTCGATACTTATCACTTAATTCAAATAATATTGATTCATTACTTAATTCAAATAATATTGATATTTTGTGTCTCACTGAGACATGGTTAACAAGTGACATTGATGACAATGAAATCAATATTTCTGGTTACAATTTAAGTCGTATTGATAGAACTTTTATGGGACATGGTGGGATTGTATGTTATGTAAAAGAATGTATTAACTTTAAAAACAATGATATTCTCAATGATAATGATATTGAAGCACTTTGGATTGAACTCAATTTACCACACACTAAACCAATCATTCTTGGAACTGTGTATCGAAAGCCTGATGCTAAGGCTGAATACATTGACAAACTAGATCAGGTTTTCCAAAAATGTGTTTCAATGTATGATGAAGTCATTATTGTAGGGGATTTCAATATCGATATCTCAAAGCCAAGCGAATCTAAGAAAATAACTAAACTTGCCAACCATTCTCAACTTAAGCAATTGATTAAGGAGCATACAAGAATAACTGACAAAAGTAAGACTATTATTGATCTAGCATTTGTTTCACAATTTGATAAAATCATTTCTTCTGGTGTGCATAGTCTTGGCATCAGTGATCATAATCTTATTTACTTAGTAAGAAAACAGAAAAAGATCAAGCATGCTCCAAAAATAATTAAAGCTAGGTCTTTTAGGAACTTTGATGAAAACAAATTTATTTCTGATGTCAAAAATATAAACTGGAATGTTATTGAAAATTATGAAAATGTTGATGTTGCATGGGATGTTTGGAAATCTCTATTTGATCAAGTTTGTAATACTCATGCTCCAATTCAAGACAAAAAATTAAGAGTCATAAGCCAGATTGGATAACTGATGATTTTATAAAATTAAGTAAGGATAGAGATTATTATTTTAAGAAAGCTCACAAAACTAATGACCCTAGTGACTGGGAAATGGCAAAAGCACTTCGTAATAAATGTAATATTCGTAACAGATATCTTAAAAAGAAACACTGTACTGATGCCATTAATGATAATATAAATGATCCCAAAAAGTTATGGCAAGCAATTAAGAAAGTTGTTCCAAGTAAAGTCAAAGTAAATGTCGCTAATATACAAAAGAATGGGACAAGTTTAAATGCTACAGATACTGCTAATGAATTTAACACTTATTTCACATCAGTTGGCACTACTCTTGCAAGTAATTTTGATGACATTAATGAAGACATAGGTGAATCATGCTCGTCTTCTGAGGTTAATTTCAATTTCAGTACAATTACCTCCGACTTTGTTCATGAACAAATTTGTAAGTTTTCAAATGATAAAGCAACAGGTCTTGATGGTTTTCATATCAAACTTCTCAAGTTAGCCTCTCCTATTATTTGTAAATCTATTGCTTACATTTGTAACCTCTCACTTTATTCATCAATATTTCCAACTGATTGGAAGAGAGCCAAGGTAACACCGATATACAAAGATGGCGATAAAGGTGATGTTGGCAACTATCGCCCTATATCAGTTCTACCTATCATTTCAAAAATTATTGAACGTGCAATTCATAATCAACTTTATGACTATCTCAGTGTCAAAGGCATTCTTTCCCCAAGTCAATCTGGTTTTCGTCCTAATCATTCTTGTGCCACTACTTTACTTGATGTTCAAGATTATATTTTGAAAAATATGAATAATCGTCGTGCTGTAGGTGCTATTTTTCTTGACTTGAAGAAAGCCTTTGACACTGTGAATCATAATCTACTTTTAAATAGACTTTGTATGTATGGTGTTAATGGATATGAACTTGAATGGTTCAAATCTTATTTGAGTAATAGAAATCAGTGTGTAAATATTAACTCGGTTCTTTCTGACTTTAAACCTGTAAACATAGGTATACCTCAAGGGTCTATCTTAGGACCACTTCTCTTCATAATTTTTGTAAATACTTTACCACAAAGTGTATCATGTAAATCTGTGATGTATGCTGATGATACTACCCTTCTTTGTTCTTCAGAAACTGCATCTCAACTTCAAACTGATCTTGAAAATAATTTGAATGATATTGCTGATTGGTTTCAAAAAAACCACTTAACTTTGAATATCAAAAAGACTAAATTTATGATATTTGGTACATGGCATGTTCTATCTAAATTTGATGATATTAAGTTAAGTTATTGTGATCAAACCATTGAAAAGGTTGACCAGTTTAAATACCTTGGTGTTATATTTGATTCAAACTTAACATGGTCTAACCATATCAATTATGTTTCTAAAAATATTTCTAAAAGATGTGGTGTCATAAATCGTATTAAGTATTATCTTCCAGAGTCAACTCTGACCATGCTGGCAAATGCTCTCGACTACCCCATTTTGATTATTGCAGCCCTGTATGGTCAAATTGTTCTGGAGAACTTGCAAACTCTCTCCAAATCCTCCAGAACAGACTTGCAAGAATTATTTTGTCAGCTGATATTAGAACACCAACAGATGAAATGATGGATAAGTTAAATTGGATTAAGCTTGACAAAAGGTGGTACAATCATTTGTTAGTTATTGTTTTAAAATGTATTAAAGATCAAGCGCCTTCATACTTATCATCTAACTTTACATTTACACATTCTGTACATAATGTTGCAACCAGAGGCCAAATTTCAAATATGCTTTATCAACCAAAATGGAGCTCTAACTCTGGTAAACGTACTTTTAATGTTAGAGCTGTTAAAATATGGAATGATCTTCCATCTAACATTCGTAGTAACTATAATACAATGAGTCTCTCCATGCTTAAGAATGCTACATTGTGCACCTCAACCAAGATAATTTAATTCATAATGTACTCATAATTATTTCATATTTAACTATGTATATTTTTCCTCATGTACATGTACTACTATAAATATTATTTAAGTTGTATTTTAATTTGTAAATGTACGGCTCTTGCAGGGCCCCCAGGAAGATCAGTGTTTTCATTGATGGGATTACCCTGCTTAAAGAAAGTATAAATAATAAAATAAATAATAATAATGATCTAGCCAGCTTAAGAAATTCAAGTGAACTAGCAAGCAATGTGATTGAATCTGGCTCTGATTCTGATCTCATCTCCCTCTATCCATCATTGTCATCATCACTACAACAACTTGCTGAATCAAACCCTACTCCAGTAGATAGTGACCTTGGTCAGATCAAACTAGAGCCACCTCAACCTACATCTGTGGATTTGCCTTCTTTGGTACAGTTGATATGTGATAAGTTGCACATCACAGTCGCAACTACCCAACACCCTCAAGAAAGCCATATGACCAGCCACTTGTCAGCAAAACCAGTAGCAGCAGCCAAACACTTGCCATCATCAGCATCAGCAGCAGGAATCACCTTGCCATCATCAGCAATTAAACCTTTGCCATCATTTACAACAAAGGTTGAAGCTAATGCAGCAACAACATCAAGACAAGATCATTTAAAATCCACTGGTAAGCCAGAAGCTTCTGAAGGTCCAGGTTTCAGCTTATTTTCTTGGTTCCGATCTGTACCTAGTACCCAGCCCAGCACCCAGCAAAGCACTAGTAATAAGTGGAGAGAATGTGGAAACATCAAAACTACCCCAGAAATCGATTTTCCAACTGGTATTGCCGTTCATCCTAATGGGGATATTGCTTTGACGAGCAGCTCCGCACCTGTGACAATGTTCTCTTGGAATGGCAATTTCAGACATGTCATCAAAGGCTCTCCTGATGATATCTCTGACATTGCCATTACTCCCAGCAACCAATATGTTATACCTGGTGATTATGGTAGGAATGAATTCCACATATACAATAGTCAAGGTGTCCTAGTCAGTACTACACCTACATGTGATATCAACAATAAGCCATCCAGACCTTATTCAGTTGCTGTAGATTCAACAGGTAGAATCATAGTAGGATTAGGTTGGGATGGTCATAAGACTGTGTCCATTCATCAGCCTGATGGTACTCTGATATCCAAGTATGAAACAACATCACCTCCACGCAAGCTAACATGTACGCCAGATGATAAGCTTATCATATCATTTGAAGACAATACCCTGCAAGTAATGGATCAATCAGGTAACAATGCTAGCATCATTCAGCCCCCTACTGGTATTCAATCGTGGAAACCTTGTTATGTGTGCTGCAGCAAACAAGGTGAACTATTTGTTGGCAATTGGTGTTCTCCAACAGCAGTGTATAGATATGTGTGTACAGGTGGAGAATACAAGTATCTAGACTGCATCACTAGGATGAGAAATTATCCATTTGGTATTGCATTATCTGCAGATGAAAAGGAATTATTTGTGGTTGAAAATGCGGCAGGTCTTGTCAAAATATTTCGATAGAAACAAATCATCATTTACAATGTTGGCAGTATGACATTTACGCTTTATAAGGCCAAGAAAAAAAAATTGTTTGCTTGCCCTCAATTGAATTTTAACAATTGGGTCGGTCGGGATTTTTTTTTTTTTTTTTTTGACTACTAGCAAACTCTACTGTTTGTATTAATTAATAAGGCTCAAAATATGAAAAATCAGACAATTTTGGTGTCAAAATGAATCAACTAACATTACAAAACAACTAAAATGTTGAACACAAGCTCTAAATACATTTTTTTAACTTCTTCAGAATGCAAAAATTTGAAAAGAAAAAAAAAACCTTTTTCAGGAATTTCAAAAAATAGGGTCGTATTTCCAAAATTAGGGTCGGTCGGTTGAGGGCAAGCAAACATCTTTTTTTTTTGGCCTAAGTACAAAGCAAGTGTGTAATATTAAACACAAACACTTGAAGAAGCCATCATCAAAATCATCCTTTGGCTGTGGAGCAGGCGACCACAAGATTCTTCATGTACAGCGATCTTTAACGAAAGTGCTACTACATGTATCTGTCCTGCTTGAATCATGCTTGAATTCTAGCATACATGGATGTAGGTTAAATAGGAGGTGCATGGATGTCCGGGACAATGACCACAATAATAATAACAATCAAAGGGGCAGCACTAAAAAAACTGGGAGGGGAAAAGTGAATTTGGGGGTTAGTGCCACAAACAATGAAAAATTTGTAATTTTGGGTTTTTACTTGGGGGCATTGGGGGCTTGTGTATAAAGTAATAGCAATGATCGAGAAATTAATTATTTAGTGTGATTTGAAATGTTGGAACATTACATTCTATTTGAGACAAAACTTCCAAAGTTTTATTTAGTTATATCATGAATTGATAAGAATAGTGTGAATTTGATCATTTGATCAATTTTTCATCAGTGAATATGATAACACACCATTAAAATATGTGTAGAATTTTGCACCGGAATTTGTTGTGTCATGGGTAGTGAGCTGTAACTATTTCAAGGCTAGACAAAGCGATCGTCATAAAGCTTGACCAACCATGCCGATCGATGCCGACCAATGCTACGGGTTTGTCTTTAAAACGTTTCCGTTTCATTTTATTGTCAGCTATTTATCCTCGGCTCATTTTACTCAGATTTTGCATGGAAAACTTGTGCAAAATGTGTTTTTATGTTCAAACAAATATGTTCTTTATAAAATTAAGGTATATACAAGATACTCTATAAAATATTAAATGCTGCATTAAGAGAAAAGATACAGTGAATAAAAGGAAATTGTTGAATTGTATGAAAAAATGTGTTGGATCATTATTTTGTTTCAATTATATGTAGGTTGTTAGGTGACAAAATTGGCTTATTTATAATAAAATATATCAAAAAAGACACAATCTTATGCAGATCTGATTATCCAGTTGATGTGACACTATGCTGTTATTTACATTACACAATAAATTTTGTTTAAGGGAAATCATAAACTTTTGTACATAAGGCAAGTGTCACTTTAAAATAAGGCCAAAGATCACCCAGGAGGATGTTGTTCACCACTTCCTTTATGCAAGCAAAAATATACAACCCAGATTGCGAAAACAATACTATGTATGTCATGGTTTAACAAGTGTTTAATTTGAAGGAAACTTAAATTAATCTTTCAAATAATATCTAAAGGGGGATCTAATATGCATGTATCTAGTTGATTCTTTAATAACTTTTAACATTTACATTAAATGTTTTTATCATTGAAATTTCAAAAGGTTAAATTATTAAATCATTGTTCTTCAACATAATCAATTTATAGAATTACTTCACATTATAGGCTAAAACAGTTATAACACCCAATAATAGTTATGGTAACACATAAGCCAAGTAGACAGTGCAGTGCTCAGGCAACATGGCGGAAGCACGCACCTTAGCATCAACAATAGACAGACATTTTCTAGAGTGTGTAATCTGTTCAGAGCCTTTCAATAATCCGAGAGCATTACCATGTATGCATCCATTCTGTTGTGAGTGTTTAGAACGTTGGGCCAAATCCTGCAGTGATGATAATAGCATTGTGAGCTGTCCACTCTGTAAAAAGATATACCGTATTCCAGAAGTGGAAGGAATAAAAGGTTTTCCTGTTCATTTTCTAGTGACTAATTTGCAAGACACTGTAGATAAAGCAATGAAGGTATGTAGTGTAATCCTACTGCTGTGTTTTACAATGTACATTCAGGATCATACACACCTAACAACGATTTTAATGGTGCAGAATTTTATCGGCGATCAAAGTGAGCCGTAACAATTTAAAAATTGCATTTAAGAGGGTGCCTAAGGAACATAATAGGGGCATGGCAGGGGTACTTGTCATTTACACAAGCCTTTGTCAACATTGAGAGAGAGAAATCGAAAAAAAAAGTTCACAAAAATATTTAGTTCTAGGAGATTCTTGCTGACCTCTACTTATTTTGGATTTACTTGATTATGTAATAAATAGCAATGCAATACTATTTTGAGGAGATAAGAGGAGGTTTCAAAGGCCGCTTTGGAAGTCTTCAAAGGCCACATTTAGCCCACAGGTTGGCTAATCCCTGAAATATTCAAGACTTTGTAACAACTCCTTTTCCACCCCTCTACACATATTTACATAAAAATCGTCTGTTTCTTTTACAGAAAAAATCCAGCATTAACTACTGTGCACATCATAACAGCAAGGAACATGAGTACTTCTGTGAGAATTGTGGCTGTGCTACCTGCTCAGATTGCTGTATTATTGATCCTAGTCATAAAGGACATTCATTCATCCGGATGAAGGAAGCATCAAAGCAACAGAGCAGTTCCTTGGAAAATCTCACCAGTAGAGTTACAACTGTAGAAGACAAGTACACAACTGCAATCCAACAAATACAGCAGGTAAAACAGAATCTTGACCGAGATACAGATGCAAAGATACAGGCCATAGATGAAGCAAGGAATGAACATATGCAGCAAGTGGACAAGCTAGTTAGAACTTACAAGCAAGACGTCCATTATAAGAAAAAAGAAAAAGCAAGGGCAATTGAACAGATTGAGAAAAAGCTCCAGGTTGATCTAGCCAGCTTAAGAAATTCAAGAGAACTAGCAACCAATGTGACCAAGTCTGGTTCTGATTCTGATATCATCTCCCTCTACCCACCATTGTCATCATCACTACAACAACTTGCCCAATTGCAACCTACTCCACTAGACAACAATCTTTGTCTGATCAATCTAGAGCCACCTCAACATACTTCCGTGGATTTGCCATCTTTGGAACAGTTGCTATGTGATAAGTTGCATATCAAGAAAGCCATATGACCAGCCACTTGACAGTGAAACCAGCAGTAGTAAAACCCTTACCATCAGCAACAGCAAAACACTTGTCATTATCATCATCAGCAGCAGCAATAGCCTTACCATTATCATCAGCAAGTCAAACTTTGCCCACAAGTATAAAATCTGGGAAGCCTGCAGCCTCTGAAGGGCCAGGTTTCAGCTTATTTTCTTTGTTCCGATCGATGCCAAGTACACAGCACAGCACTGGTAAAATAAGGAAAGAATGTAGAAAAATCAAAACTACCCCAAAAGTCATGAGTCCAACAGGTATTGCCATTCATCCTAATGGAGATATTGTTTTGACCAGTTACTTTTCACCTGTGACAGTGTTCTCTTGGAATGGTGATTTCAGACATTTCATCAAAGGCTCTCCTTCTAATATTGATGACATTGCCATGACTCCCAGCAACCAATACATCATACCTGGCAAAAATGAATTCCACATATATGAAAGTCAAGGTATCCTAGTCAGTACTACTCCCACATATGATATCAACAATCAGCCATCCAAACCTAGATCAGTTGCTGTAGATTCAACAGGTAAAATCATAGTAGGATTAGGTTGGGATGGTCACAAGACTGTGTCCATTCATCAGCCTGATGGCACTCTGATATCCAAGTATGAAACAGCATCATCTCCACGCAGGCTAACCTGTACGCCAGATGATAAGCTTATCATATCATTTGAAGACAATACCTTGCAAGTAATGGATCAATCAGGTCATAATGCTAGCATAATTCAGCCTCCTCCTGGTATTCAGTCATGGCAGCCTGTACACAGTGTGTATGTGTGCTGCAGCAGACAAGGGGAACTGTTTGTTTGCAATTGGGGATCTCCAATAGCAGTGTACAGATATGTGTACACAGGTGGAGACTACAAGTATCTAAATTGCATCACTAAGATGAGAAAATATCCATTTGGTATTGCATTGTCTGCAGATGAAGAGCAATTGTTTGTCGTTGATCGTACGTCCAATCTTGTCAAAATATTTTGATTAAAAAAAACCGCCATTTACAATGGTGGCAGTTCAGTATTGATGAGTTAGAACTACAAAGTAAACATGAGTAATTCTAAACACAAAACCAAGACATTTTGTGGGTCATTCAAATAGTTGTACCTCTGCTCTTATAACTTTGGTTCTATATAAGGTAGCTTCTCCACCCTCAGCAGGATTATACATTGGAATATCACCTACAAATGAAAGCAAAACTGATACCTTTTCCAGATTTTTTATTTTTTCAGTTTTGGAGTGCTATAATTTCATACTCTGAAATCATTAACACTCCAGTATACCATGAACACACATTATAACATTATTAAAAACATAAAATCTGTGATGACGAGATTTCATGACCTGGTCATCCGCCAGATGACCATTTTTTTTCTTAATTGGCGCAGTGAGCGAATGTCTACAGGTATACATATAATTGGGGTCAAAGGTCATATCTTACCTTTTCTCTCTCCATTCAGGAATTTGCCATAGTTGACTCTGCCCATGTTTTCTACCACCAGGAAAGTCTCTATAGGGTGTACATAGAATTGGGGTCAAAGGTCATATCTTACCTTTTCTCTCTCCATTCAGGAATTTGCCATAGTTGACTCTGCCCATGTTTTCTACCAGTAACTCCAGCAAATTATCTCCATCTCTGTCAGTGTTGAATTCAAACACTTTTTGATCATCTCTGCCCATGTTTTCTACCACCAGGAAAGTCTCTATAGGGTGTACATAGAATTGGGGTCAAAGGTCATATCTTACCTTTTCTCTCTCCATTCAGGAATTTGCCATAGTTGACTCTGCCCATGTTTTCTACCAGTAACTCCAGCGTATTATCTCCATCTCTGCCAGTGTTGAATTCAAACACTTTTTGGTCATCATCGTTGATTCTGTCCAGTACACCCATATCTTGACCGTTCAGAAATATCTGTAATGTATAAATGTATCAAAGAGAGCAGTAAAACATGAAAAATAGTAAATGAAAAAAATAATAACAGTTTCACAATCACTCAGTCCTAATATGATAAGAGTGTATAATCTATTCAACAATTTACTTCCTTTTTGTTACCTCAATGAGGTCCTCATGGGTATGATAAAATCATTATTAGGTTCAGTTTAAGGTGTGATATGAATTCTATGTGACACGATCTGGTCCATGGAGGCCAAAGGAGGCATTTTTGACAATTGAGTTACAATAATTATTACCTTGTGCAAACATTAAGCTATCATATGTGGTGTGTAAGTCTGTCATATATTTGTTCATTTAAGACTATGGAGAAGTCAGTTAATGTTAACGTTATTTTATTTTCTGGAAAAAACAGTTTTAAGTAATTAAAATAATAATTAAAATAATATTTTAAATGAACAAGAATGCGCAGCAGTGGCATCCACTACTCAAAGTATTGGACCTGCTTATCTTCACGATGACACGATAGATGATAGGAAAAAAACATATACCGTATTAATAATTAATTAAATTTTTCGATCACAAAAAAATGCAACCATTTCCATGCCATATCGTGTGAGTAAGCTTAAAACTTGCATACACAAAACATATGACTCAATCTTCCATCCATTTCATTGCCTAATTATAGTAGAATTTCACTAATTTCATCAGATTCTTGCTTAACGATGCACTTACGGGTGTAATTTTGTTGTATTTACCACAAAAATGTCATTTACTATAGTCGTAAATCCCTCTTTTCTACAAGAGCACCTTGGGAAATTGAACCTATTTTTTCACTTCCAATAGAAGCCCCCCACATTAGGAAAAATGCAACGCCCGAGGCGTTTATTACAGAAAATACAGTATTCCTATCTTTTATTCCCCAATTTAACCTACCTGTGCCCTATCTTGAGGTGGGTTAGCCAGCAGCATTTTGCCTGGTTTAGATTTCACAGTAGTACGATACAAGAGGAATCCATATCCTTGGCCACCATTTCTGTTGATTGGTAGTTTTTCCATGTTCAGTGGCTTCTCATTCTTGATTGGTGACTAAATGAAACAAAACAACAGTGACACAATTACAGGTTAATAAATGCGTATGGAGACACATCAACATCTCAGTCCATGTGCATTATTTGTCCAATTTCTCAAGCAACACGCTAGTGATACACATTTGTTAACCTATTTCATACACGAGAAAAAAACTCACATGATTTTTTCTATAATTTTCTATAACAAAATTTCACTAAAAATGTTAGAAATGTGAGCAAATATAAAATGTGTAAATGCATCAAGAAAAATGGATGCAACCAAAAGCACTGCGCATATCATGGATCAATTTTCAGAATTTACCCAGGCGGCGAGTGGCATGATAGAGCCGCCAACTTGTGAAACCGCCTGGCAGTATGGCATTTTCCATATACTCGGTTAGTTTTGTGGGGTTCATTATCGAACCCCAACGGTTTTAGCTTGTATTTATATTATTTATTAACATAGATAGGCCTATTTGTTTGTGATATTTCAAACGTTTTAAAATTTCAAAATAATCCCATTCAATTACACAGTTGACGATGGAAATTTACTGAATTTAGAGAATGCACGTCATTCACCACCTGAATTTACCCAGACTATCCACATGAAATAAGGAAGTTAATCATACGGCAACATTTATTTCTGGATGATGAAAGGTACTGAATTTTTTGTTCTCTATACAACCAGTTATAATAAGTAACATAATGTCATTATTATTCCAGCTCCAGTGGCAACTCATTAATTTGCTTGGACATTTAGAATTTTACTCTGAAAAATCATTCTTAAACACTTGAGAACGTTCCTGCAATCTTATTGGTTCTTACCCAGCTTTACCCGTGTGATATGACACGGGTCAGCGCGTGTGCGTCAATGCGATACGCGTACTCGCTATTTGGCCCAATCGGAGGCGCTGATCGGGACTGATCGATTTTAAGCCCTAGGTAATTCCTTGCAAAATGTAAATTTAATTTGATTAAAATTTGTATGATATTTTTATTTGAATTGAAGTGTTTAAGAATGAGAATAAAGGTATTGTTTTTAGCCCCTGTAGTGCATCTACTGTCTCATATAACACGGGCGACATCATTATTTTTGGCGTAAAACAACTCGCGAGACAATAGATGCACTCCAGCGACTAAAAACAATACCTTTATTCTCTAAATATAACAGGGCTGTAGTGCCAGTTTGCGGTCTCCAATGAACATTCGCCTAATCCTACCCAGTAAAATATGAAGTGTCACTAGATTGGGAACAGATAATAACATAATACACCAAAAAGTTGTCAAATACTAAATTTCTTTTTTTTTTTTGCTAGTTAACTCCAACTAAATGATTAGTTGGATTTACAGATATTTCATTTGCCAAAATAAAATAATGTGTTTTTAATTTTAAAAAATTGTTATATATGGGTTCTGTGGTATACAAATACTACATGGTTTGAAGGGAAATAGGGAAAACTATTTTTCCCCGAGGTACTGTCTACATGCCTACCACCCGAACCCGAAAGGTGAGGGGTGGTAGGCCTGTGGCCAATACCGAGCCAATACTGACCCCGTTTCCCTGAAAATACTATGTAGTATTAATTTTGCTTTATTACAACTCATACATATTTATGAGAGAATGACTCCAATTCATAACATTTAATATTTTTATATATATTTTTATATATATTTTTATATTGTATCATGGTCCTCCGTGCGATAAACAAGAATTAAACATTTGTTATAGCAACAACAAAAATGGCAGCAGGAAAGTGCTTGCTGTACTAAGCAGATATTATACGCTAATGATATTGTGAATAGGGGAAAACTATCATCCAGTAAGATAGGTCATAATGGGGATAGGTCAATCTACTTGGGTTGTGTCAAGTTACTATTGACCAATGAATTGGTGTCATTTCATTCTCTCATGAATATGTATGAGGTGTAATAACATAAAATACTCACCCCTACTAACTCCAAGATATTATCTAGTGTCATATAATGTGTCACTTTTGTTGTTGGGTATGCCATGTTTCCTATCTGGGTTGGCACTTTAGGTAAATTATCTGGCACTGTGGAAAAAAAATAAAAGACTTGAATTATAAGACAATAATAACTTTTGCTGGTTATAATCTTGTGCAAGGTTCTTTTTAAAAGCATTAACCATTGCGTATACCCAATTGACGTCAAGCCTGTGCATGGGACCTTAAGCAAAATAATATGCGCTGGATGGTTAGCAGTGCGCTTAATATGCCAATGTGTCTTATATGTCTGAATTCCCAGATATCTACAAAAGGTAAAGGTCTTGCATGTAGGTAATAAATTAATCACATTGAAACACAGCAGTCGTCTGGAACCCGCATTGAAAGATAAGAATATATGTAGGAAAAAAGAAAGAAAACAATATTAAATTTGTTTTTGGTTATGGTCAGGAATTGAAATTCATTGTGTTGGTGGTTGTGTGCAGGCTTTATTTGTTATGTTGTTTGTAAGTGCAGTTGTTAATTTTTATTAGTTTGTTGACAGGGCTGTGATAAAGAGTGTAGTTTAGTTCAGTTTAGTTTACTACCTTCATTGCACAGTCATGAAAATATCAAAATGCCGTGTGTGGTGCAAAAGGGCAACCACGAACAGGCACGCAGGCCCACTAGATGGGGTTCCTTATACACACACCAAATAAAAGAACTAAAATTACACAGCACATAATTATAAAGACATTTAAAAATACTATAAAATACATTAGAAATACAATATAACCAGGGTTGTCACCAGGACCAAAAAAGTACTGGTTAAAATATTGAACGCTAGGGATTGGGGAATAGGCTTTGAGGGTACCACCCCACACTAAAAAAAATTTCTTGCTCTTTTTATGATAAAATATCATCATCCACTTCCGGAAAAAATTTTTGTCAGTGCCGGACAGCCCGGACAGTGCCGGACGGCCCCGACCGGCGTAGTGACAACCCTGAATATAACACTAAAATTGAGTTGCCAAATTACTTCAAGACATCGCAGAATTCATATTTATAAGCACTAGTGAAATTGTACAAAGTATGTATACTGACAAGTTAATTTGAGATGTAGTGGTTAGTGGTGTATAAGATTAATGCCGCAATTTTATGTGACGGGTCACATATCTAAAATCCCAGTTTGAAGTCTTTTGGGTTATAGGTCTTCAGAATATCTACAAAAATCGCCAAAATTAAGTACATGTAAATATTGCTGTGATTACCAAATACAGATGAATTTACTCTTAACAGTATCCATTGTTTTGCAATGCAAAGCCATTTTTGCCACTGTCACTGCCTGTGCTCGCCATATTGCGTAAGGAGGGTTAAATAGACTTTTTTTCCATATATCCTGTGTGCAACTGATGGTCACCAAGGGGTCATTGCAATTATTTTTTCTTAATATCATGGCCATACTGAATCCATATTTGGGTAAATCAAATAATCAGAAGTGCGCCCCCCCCTCCCGAATAATGCAATAAGCAAACAGGTTTATAGGGACCGTTTCTATTAATCTGCTATTTGTCTGTATGCTGAATTCACTGAAACTGAGAAGGGGTGGTAAGGTTAGTTGAATTGAGGGTACGGGGATGTACTGCAGATTTGGGGTGCATTATTTTCAGGGTTTGTGGAATAGGTTTGGGTCACAGAGATTGTGTTTTTTTTGTTGTTGTTGTTTTGCAAGGGTGTTTTTTTTTAATTGTCTCAATAAATCTGTATTTTAACAAAATTTGCAGACATTTTCCAGATTTGGGAAAATGATGTCCCAGATAGGTAGTCTTAAGATAGGGGTGTGAATACCACACATAGTAAATCTTCACGTGAAATATTTTTTTCTGCATTTTTGTGACATACTTTGTTTTTCATTTACAGCCAATTTTACAAATTGACCTTAAATGACCTTTGACCTCAGCATGTGACCTTGAAAACCACCAAAAGATGAGGGTTCCCATAGTGCAGCTATGACCCAAGTTTGATATAAAATTAGATTCATATTTATTGGTCGAGCTATGAGTTAAAATAAAAATATTGGACGAGATGTAGTCGAGTCCATTATTTTAAAACTCATAGCGAGACCAATAAATATTGGGCATAAAGCATCCAATTTTATCATTATTATGTTTAAATCCAATATTTTCATCAAAACATAATAACGGCTGGACAACTTGTGACACCATAAAGTCTTTTCCTTCGGACAACCTAAAAATGAGCATATTTTTGCATCTCCTTTTGATCAAATTGTGTATATTTGAGGGCATGTTTTTGGAATCTCAGCCTCATATCCCTGCTATATCCAAAATCAAGAACACCACCCTTCTCCCAGGCGGGGAGTGGCATGATAGAGCCGGCAACTTGTGAAACTGCCCGGCCGTATGGCATTTTCCATATAGTCGGTTAATTTTGTGGGGTTCATTATCGAACCCCAACGGTTTTAGCTTGTATTTATATTATTTATTAACATAGGCCTATTTGTTTGTGATATTTTAAGCGTTTTAAAATTTCAAAATAATCCCATTCAATTACACGGTTGACAATGAAAATTTACTGAATTTAGAGAATGCAATGCGACCACCACCTGCCTTCTCCCTTGGGTGTTTCCATCTTACCTGATCCTTTTGGTGCATAACTCTTGAAAAGTTCTTTGATAGTAAAGAACTTGCTGGTTGTATCACCTGCTTCAGACAGTGGAGCATCATAATCTGAAATGGAAAATCATACAAGAACTTAATGCTCTACATGCTATCCATGCGCTTCAACGGAAAAAGTTCTGAAATATCTTCTCAAAATATCAAGAGCTATCTTAAGAACTACTGAACCAATACTAGGCTTGTTTGTACTCATTTCAATGCATTTTTCATGCTGATTCCAAATATGGTCATGAAAATTTACATTTCTGAAATTTTTTGAGTTGAAAAATTGAAACATGTCGTCTGCAGTCGACACCCGCGTGAAGAGAGTTAAGCAAAAACCTTGCAGACTTTCAATTTAAAATTTCAATAGTGTTAAATTTGGGCAAAATTCTGGGGCTAAATATTGGTCCACTATTTCCTACCCCAGAGTACATGATTTCCTGCGATCACAGTACAATGCTTGTATACTGTATACTTGCATTAGCCAATCAGCTAACCAGATGGACACACACCCAGACAGACTGACAGACACACCCCACACAGACAGGTCACAATTACCATAGCATGTCTGCAATAGTAGGCATATACTCTTTGTTCTTCCCATGAGTTCCACCAATCAAAATTCAATGCAGACAGACACCCCCCCACACACACAGCAACCACACTTACCATAGCTTGTAATAGTAGGCATATACTCTTTGTTCTTGTTACCATGATTTCCCCCATTCCAAAATCCAAAGTTGGTGCCACCGTGGAACATATAGAAATTGATGGATGCTTTGTGCTGCAGGATTCCTTTCACTAAGTTACTCATTCCCTCATGATTCTTGCTCGCTGAAAGAAAACAATTTTCAATAGAGAAATTCAGATGCAAAATGCAATACATTTAATAGCTGCCTTGTGTATTTGTGTATTAATATTGCTACATTGTAGTTCTTCTGGGGTGAACCAAACCTGCCTGGTTATCAAATTAATCAGTGACAAGGTTATCTCTGAATTTAACAGGTGCTAATTGATGCAATAACATTAAAACATCAATTAGCACCTGTCAAGTTCAAAGATAACCTTGTCACTGATTAATTTGATAACCAGGCAGGTTTAGTTCACCCCAGAAGAACTGCTCTGGCGGGCCTCCTCTTTAAGTGTATTTTAGTTTTAATATTGCTGTTTTATGCACCATTTATTGCTAGCAGACTGTTCTTCCTTGTGTGTAAAAGAAGGGTCCAAATCCACTCTCTAAATAGTCTTCCAAGTACACTTAATCATGGTTTCCATGAAAGAAAGGTCCAACTCCATGGAGTTGGGCCTTTCATTCACAAAATAATATAGCGTATACTCGTATTAAAACCTGCACCATTACCATGGAAACATCATATCATTTCACATCTATCTATCTATACTAATAAAATAATAGGCGGTCTCTGTCTATCTGTGTATCTGTGTATCTATCTATCTGTCTGTCTGTCCGGCTATGCGTTCCGCGGCGCTTCGACGCATCGAGCCGAAATTTCGGATATGGATAGGTGACGGAAAAGCAAGTTAACCGGTGGTTTTGAAGGGCCCCTCGAGGTCAAAGGTCATCTAGGGGGAAAATACCCCAACTGGATAGCAAAAGCAGCAGCAAGTGGATACAAAGATGTGTAATGGGCAACTCTGGACAAGTTTCATTCAGCTTTTGGCTGTTTGCCCAATTTGAAATGCACTGTAATGTCTACCCAGAATGCATTGCTGCAAAGCTACAGGTGCACTAGCATTAAGAAAATAATGAGCTCTGTGTGTTCGATGGCAATGCGTTTCTCCGCTTCGACGCATCATTCGATATTTCAGACATAGATGGGTACCGGCGGCGCTGTTTACCGGGTAGTTTTGAAGGTCATCGGAGGTCAAGGTCAAAGGTCACAGATTTCAAACTTTGTCCGATCGGGCCCAAACTTGGTGGGTGGGATCCTTGATAGGAGGGAAATATATGTCCAAAATAAAAGCGAGGTCAACTGAGGTCAAAGGTCATTACGGAGGGGTCAAATTGCAAACTTTGTCCGATCGGGTTCAAACTTGGTGGGTCGAAACCTTCATATGAGGGGAGCATGAAAAACATTATATGGAGGTCATCCGAGGTCAAAGGTCAAAGGTCATGGATTTCAAACTTTGTCCTATCGGGTTCAAACTTGGTGGGTGCAATCCATGCTACGAGGGGAATATATGCGCAAAACAAAATTGAGGTCAACCGAGGTCAAAGGTCATGTAGGGGATAAATTTAAACTTTGTCCTATTGGGCTTAAACTTGATAGGTGGAATCCTTCGTATGACTGAGGGGAGCATGAAAAAAATTGCACCAAGGTCATCCAAGTTCAAAGGTCATCTGGGGTCAAACAGTATCGCTATCATGCCAGTGCTCTCACAGCATCTGGGCTCTCATAGCCGCAGGTGCACTAGTACTAATAAAATAATAAGCGGTCTCTATCTATCTGTGTATCTGTGTATCTATCTATCTGTCTGTCTGTCTGTCCGGCTATGCGTTCCGCCAAGCTTGACGATCGAGCGAAATTTCGGATATGGATAGGTGACGGAAAAGCAAGTTAACCGGTGGTTTTCGAAGGGCCCCTCGAGGTCAAAGGTCATCTAGGGGGAAAATACCCCAACTGGATAGCAAAAGCAGCAGCAAGTGGATACAAAGATGTGTAATGGGCAACTCTGGACAAGTTTCATTCAGCTTTTGGCTGTTTGCCCAATTTGAAATGCACTGTAATGTCTACCCAGAATGCATTGCTGCAAAGCTACAGGTGCACTAGCATCTTTACTAATAAAATAATAAGCGGGCTGTATCTGTCTGTCTATCTATCTATCTATCTGTCTATCTATCTGTCTGTCCGGCTATGCGTTTCGCCGTGCTTCGACGCATCGCGCTGAAATTTCGCATATTGGTAGGTATCGGGAAAAGCATGTTGGCCATGTGGTTTTGAGGGTCATCGGAGGTCAAGGTCAAAGGTCAAAATTTCAAACTTTGTCCGATCGGGCCCAAATTTGGTGGGTGGAATCCTTGATAGGAGGGGAATATAATGCGCGAAATAAAATCAAGGTCAACCGAGGTCAAAGGTCATTACGGAGGGGTCAAATTTCAAACGTTGTCCGATTGGGTTCAAACTTGGTGGGTCGAAACCTTCGTATGAGGGGAGCATGAAAAACATTATATGGAGGCCATCCGAGGTCAAAGGTCATGGATTTCAAACTTTGTCCTATCGGGTTCAAACTTGGTGGGTGCAATCCTTGATACGAGGGAATATATGCATAAAACAAAATTGAGGTCAACCGAGGTCAAAGGTCATGTAGGGGCTAAATTTAAACTTTGCCATATTGGGCTTAAACTTGATAGGTGGAATCCTTCAGATGACTGAGGGAGCATGACAAAAATTGCACCAAGGTCACCCAAGTTCAAAGGTCATCTGGGGTCAAATAGTATCGCTATCATGCCAGTGCTCTCACAGCATCTGGGCTCTCATAGCCGCAGGTGCACTAGTCTATACTAATAAAATAATAAGCGGGCTGTATCTGTCTGTCTATCTGTCTATCTATCTGTCTGTCCGGCTATGCGTTTCACCGTGCTTCGACGCATGGCGCTGAAATTTCACATATAGATAGGTATCGGGAAAAGCATGTTGGCCATGTGGTTTTCAAGGTCATCGGAGGTCAAGGTCAAAGGTCAAATGGGGAAAATACCCCACGTGGATACAAAGCAGCAAGTGGATAAAAAGAATCCAGTAGACAATCTACAACAAGTTTCAAGCTGCCCAAGCTTTTGGCTATCGGCCCAATTTGAAATGCACTGTAATGTCTACCCAGAATGCATTGCTGCAAATGATTTGTACATTTCAAGCTTTTGGCTATCGGCCCAATTTGAAATGCACTGTAATGTCTACCCAGAATGCATTGCTGCAAATGATTTGTACATTTCAAACTTTGTCCGATCGGGCCGAAACTTGCTGCCAATGAATTCTATAAGCGCCCATACGCCAATAAGTGCCCACACCCCAATAAGTGCCCATACCCCAATAAGCGCCCATACCCCAATAAGTGCTCTCACAGCATCAGGGCTCTCACAGCCGCAGGTGCACTAGTTAAGAAAATAATGAGCTCTGTGTGTTCGATGGCAATGCGTTTCTCCGCGCTTCGACGCATCATTCCGATATTTCGGACATAGATGGGTACCGGGCGTGCGCTGTTTACCGGGTAGTTTTGAAGGTCATCGGAGGTCAAGGTCACAGGTCACAGATTTCAAACTTTGTCCGATCGGGCCCAAACTTGGTGGGTGGGATCCTTGATAGGAGGGAAATATATGTCCAAAATAAAAGCGAGGTCAACCGAGGTCAAAGGTCATTACGGAGGGGTCAAATTGCAAACTTTGTCCGATCGGGTTCAAACTTGGTGGGTCGAAACCTTCATATGAGGGGAGCATGAAAAACATTATATGGAGGTCATCCGAGGTCAAAGGTCATGGATTTCAAACTTTGTCCTATCGGGTTCAAACTTGGTGGGTGCAATCCTTGCTACGAGGGGAATATATGTCATAAAACAAAATTGAGGTCAACCGAGGTCAAAGGTCATGTAGGGGCTAAATTTAAACTTTGCCCTATTGGGCTTAAACTTGATAGGTGGAATCCTTCGTGCGACTGAGGGGAGCATGCAAAAATTGCACCAAGGTCATCCAAGTTCAAAGGTCATCTGGGGTCAAACAGTATCGCTATCATGCCAGTGCTCTCACAGCATCTGGGCTCTCATAGCCGCAGGTGCACTAGTACTAATAAAATAATGAGCTCAGTGTGTCTGTCTGTCTGTCTGTCTGTCCGGCTATGCGTTTGCCAGCGCTTCGACGCATCGTTCGATATTTCAGACATAGTTGGGTACCGGGCGTGCGCTGTTTATCGGGTAGTTTTAAAGGTCATCGGAGGTCAAGGTCAAAGGTCATGGATTTCAAACTTTGTCCGATCCGGCCCAAACTTGGTGGGTGGGATCCTTGATATGAGGGGAATATATGCCCGAGATAAGGTCATCATGGGGCTAAATTTAAACTTTGCCCTATTGGGCTTAAACTTGGTGGGTGGAATCCTTCATATGAGGGGAGCATGAAAAAATTACATCGAGGTCATCCGAGGTCAAAGGTCATCTGGGGTCAAAATTTCAAAATTTGCCAAATCTGGCTAAAAGTAGGCCCCCTATTCTCCATATTATGGGGGCATGAGCAAAATCAAACTGAGGTCACTCGAGGTCAAAGGTCGCATGGGGTCAAATGTTAGAGTATGTCCACTGGCTTAAACATGGTAAAAAGAATCATTGATGTGTCAGGAACATGTCATAATGTCATAAAGGGTCATCAGGGGTCAAGCAGTATATCTATCATGCAGCTGGGCTCCTAATAGCTACAGGGCCATTACAGCTACAGGCGTACTTAGTGTATATAATAATGTATGGTCATGTATTGAAGATAAAAACATTGTCTCTAAAACTTTCCCAAATATTAAGTTTTTTCTCAATATCTCAAAAACAGTTTTGATGGAGTTGGCCCTTCTTCCTCTTAGGTATTCAATTGCTATGGCATTGAAAGTCTGTGAACATTATAAACTGAGCTCAAAAGAAACTTATAATTTTTCACAAGGTCATAGCTTGAAATCCTGTCCATCATATTGGACCAAAATTACACACAAATTTACTTCAATACTCTACTCTTAACACATGTCAGTAACCAAGCAGTTATCCAACTGACACAACCGCAAAATACACTGACATGGGACAGCTTCCTGGACCACATTCACAGCCCAGCCCTGTTTCATGAAAAGAGTGTATGAAAAGCAGAAAGCAGCACCGTTTTATCATCTGTGCAAGGATCTTGTGTGCATTCTCACAGATTTTTTGTCCTGGGTGCCAAATGCTGGGGTGTGAAAGTGAAGGAAGTCCAGGAAGCTGTCCCTTGACAGTGCATTTTGCTGTTGTGTCAGTTGGACAACTGCTTGGTTACTGACATGTGTTTTGAGTAGAGTATTAATGTAATCTTGTGTGTAATTTTGGTTCATTTTGATTGACAGTATTTTAAGATATGACCTTGTGATTCACAAGTTGTAAAAAATTATAAGTTTCTTTTTGAGCTCAGTTTATAAAGAAAAAGAGAAATGAACACAAAATATATGTGAAGACTGAATTCTTTATTGCGGTATCTGATTACCAGAAGCAAAATATGCTGTCTGTTTCTCTTCAGATTGGTGACATGGAGATTCTGCCGACTGAAAATGTTCAGAACAAGTGTTATTTTTGATATCAAATGACAATCCCTCATTTCAAATCATTAGTTTTGGTTTCTCTTTTGTTCAGAAACCAAAAATCAAGGGATTAAAAAGTAGAGCAGATCTGGTCTGCAATCATAACACTATTATGCTGGGAGGACACAGTATATGGTATATAACCAGAAGTATACAATAGCCTATTGTGCAAACATAATTATTATCATGATTGATATCGGAAATCTAACCCCGCGGACGACAGTTGATGCTCTCTGTCGAAGGTGGCATATTACACCCCGAGTTCTAGGCCTAGAAATCATATACATGCTTGGCAGATATTGAGGGGTGGGGTGTTTGTTTGTTTGTATGAAACATAAACGATGCATGGAGATGATTTGATTATGAATTAGTTTATTATCCCCGGTAAGCACAACTCATACCTTTTACCTAGGCTCCCCTCTCCCCCCACCTATATAACCTCCTCTTTCCCTAAGTGTCTCCTTCTCCCCCTCCTCGCTTCCCCTATATTTGATATCTCCTCTATCTCGAGCTCTCCTCCCCCTTCCCTTTTCACTTCCAATGCTCTCTCCCATCTGTTTCCCTTTCTCCCTGCCCTTACCTCCCCCCACACACACTCTCCCTTTCCCCCACACAAACTCTCTTTTCCCCTCTATCTTCTCTCTTTTCCCCTCTATCTTCTATTTTAATTTCCAGTAAAAATTGCTTCAGTAAATGTCATTAGCTTATATTGGAAGTCATATATAATAGCCTTCCATTGATTCTGGTACATGGGATTAAGGACATGGATCGATTTTGTTTATAACACTTCAGTCGCCGCTTTTGTAATGTCGCGATTTTGTTATAACAACTCAGTCGCCACTTTTGTAATGTCGAATCCAAAAATGTTGATGGTCTATATTTTTTCACAGTTAAAATAGCCCTAGCTTATTGGTTTTTCTAAACCACGTTTTCCAATGTAGATCGACATGCTCGATTTCTCTCCTTGTCAATATTGCACTGCGAAATTTAAACATTTCTTTTGTTTACTTAGATCAGGTAACTTCAAACCAAATAATTTTCTTCTTCACACCACTTAAGGGTCATGTCACTAAATGCATGTTAATTATTGTGCAATTCATTGGACAATATTGCACAATGCCTGTATGCACTGATTGAAATATCATCGTGCAGTTGGCTTTGTATCAACTTCACTGTAGCCTGCAATTATCTGGCCCATTATGGTCCTTTTCCCAAAGGTAATCTGGAGTTGGAAGTAGGAGTTGACCTTGTGCTTAACCTTCCCTATAAAAATATATTCCCAGTGCACATTCTCAGATTTGGCTGCCAAAGTCTAAACAGTTTGCCTATGTTTTACAATATAGGGTCTATGGTTTTACCAAAGGATATGATATATGTTATTATAAGTTTTGTTAGTTTGTTACAAAATACAAACTGTGTTAATTATCTATTTTATGCATTATATTATCCCACCTAAATAGACTTTTTTTGAGTTATGCATTCCTTATTATAGGTATTGCACTTAGAAATTTACTGTATCTTTATATTATAATAGCAATGCATTTATTAACATGAATTTGAGAATGATGAAAATTGTCTTTAAAAAAATAAACAAGGGACATCCACTCTTCGAAGGTAAGACGATAGTATGTTTAATTATGTATCAAAAAATAATTATTAGTTCTTTAAAGTCATTTAAAGTGTTAAATCATAATCACAACTATATAGCCACATTAATACAGGCATTGAAACACCTTCCATTACCATTTTTAAGAAATCTGTCTTCTATTTTGATTAATATTTCATTTCAAATATTGACGGCTAACTCACAGTTCCCATGAATTATCAGTTACGATTGGAATGAGAATATGAAGTAAAGTATGATTCTTGTTTACCGAACTTTCATGCATTCTACTACCTAACTTAATGATATAATGTACAAGATCACACTGACTTCAACATTGACTGATATTAAAACCATTGCAAAACAGAAGAAGAATAACACAAAATGCATAAAATATAAAGTAACAATTTCCTAAATATGAAATAGGACAAGGTCTATTGTACATTATAGTGAGCTGTGCAAAAATTTGATTGCCAAATTGAGATATTATCCACCCAATTAAAAATAACATGGGTCCATAAAACTGGTTCTATATTTATAGGCCCCTATTAAACACTTATGGGTCACAAAATGCTCAAATTATTGCTTGATGGTAATCATTCAAGATCAATATTTAGGGATATGTAGAACATTTGGAAAGAAAATCATGTTCATACTATCTTACAATTAATGTACCCATGTGTAAAATAAAAATATATGTTTTAAAGCATTACAAATGAATGTGTATGTTTTCTGGTTTATACGAGGGGCAGTCAGTATGTTTTAAGAGTTGACTCGTGACGTCATTTGTGGATCGCTTTTCATGGCATTTCTCAATGATTACATAAACACTGTACCTTTGTCTTTCAAACAACACATGTAAAAATTCTATCACACACATGATTACGTAACAGCATTAGCATAAAATCAATGGTCTAGAGTCACCTGGTGAAATTGAGGCGTTTTTGTTAAGGGAAATAAGAGGCTGAAATGAGGTATTGTTGTATTTTCTATATTTTCTCGGAAATTAAAGAATGGAGAATGCTGCCTTTTGGAACAGTAATAGAACACAAACAACCAGTTCATTAAACCATGTTTGTTGGGCTGTAAAGGTTTTAGTTTATTTAAAATGCGTGGTCAAATATGTCTTATTTTTGACAAAAACAAGGCTTTTCTTTCTTTAAAAATCTTGATTTTGCCAAAAATAGCAAACGTGGAAATTTAAATTTTTTTGCCAGTTCTGTTGACTAATCTCCAAACATTTAAACGCGGAGTCTCCTAGAAAATATTTGAATCCGTGATTAAAATATAACTGTTATTGTACCATTGTTACATTTATACAAAAAGTAGTGGTACAAAGAGAGAGGCCATCGTTTGAATGAGAAAGTTATTTTTAAAACTTTTCTGTTCATTTCAGGTTGAGATCATCCATAAAAATTCATATGAATATTTAAATTACAATTTTCATAGCATTTTGTAATATTTTAGGCCCTATTTACATGGAATTTAGCAATTTCCGTGCTTTTCCACCATGTTGTATCGGTCATCCCACCTGCACATGCGCAGATTGTTGTTTCATTTGCACCAGTTATCATCGCACTGAGTACCAGCTCTCACACGTGACCAGTCATTATATTTTAGTCTGTTTCATTTTGGAGATAATTAATGTCATTTGTAATAACTGCTTTTTCATTTTCGCCATTTTTGCAGAATAATTTTGCTTCCATTCAAGCCCTAAAGTTGTTGAAGTTTCCAGAAGTCCCATTTCCATCAAAGTTTAATGGCAAGTCTCATATTTTACCATATGCAAACGGAGGACCTAGTGTTTATTCCTGCCCAAAACTAGCCATATGCACCTTGTACTTTTGCTGTTTTCGGACATTGTAAACACGTGTTTTTTCTGTAATTTAAAAGGCCCGCCTTTTTGCGTGATTTGGCAGTGTCCCTAGTATATTGATTTTATGCTAATGCTGTTACGTAATCATGTGTATGATATAATTTTTACATGTGTTGTTTGAAAGACAAAGGTACAGTGTTTATGTAATCATTGAGAAATGCCATGAAAACAATCCGCATATGACGTCACGAGTCAACTCTTAAAACATACTGACTGCCCCTCGTAGTAGAAGCATATTCACGTAAAAATATAATAATTTGGCTTTGCAGAAGAAAATTCTGAGAATGACAACATCATCACATACATGTGTCAAATATCACTGGCTTGTGTTGCACTGACTGTGAACTCCCTGAGGTAATTACTGCGCTATTAGGAGGGAGACCAGTTCACAGTCATTGATAGGTCAACCTCCTCCTGCGTGCCAGTGCTATGCAGCAATTTCCAGTATACGATGTTAATGTCATCGTGCAATTAGCATTGTCCCATTGTGCAATTTTGCACTATAATCAGCAAAATTGCACACAGAAACTGCGTGCATTTAGTGACATGATCCCTTATAAGAAACTGAAACGAAAACCGAATCTGCCTGATACAAATGTTCAGTTTTTAACACAAGGTAGAAACAAAGAATTCGATATCTTGTGAGTCAAATGGCTAGGCAGGATAATAGGAAACCACATGACCAAAACCAAAACCAAAACTAAAACTAAACATTTGAAATGACCGACTGACTTCACGTTCAAGTTAAAATTACCAGCTTCCCAATTTACCCTGTGTTGGACGCTTCTTGGATGCTGACATATGTTGTTGTTAGAAGTCTTCGCATTGACAATGGAAGTGGGCTCCTTTTGGGCAGCAATACATCAGACATTCAAAGGTTGCAAAGAATCCAAAACTGGTCAGTCAAACTCATTTAGTGCTGAACAAAACAGGACCATGATACACCTTGTAGCATTTTCAAGATCATGATGATGATCATTTTTACTTGTTAATTCAATTTGATTGGTGCAGTGATGGAATCTACTTGTGTTTGATGTGCCTCTCCCCAGGAGTCAGATCAGACTCTCTTGTCCCCTCCCACCCACCCTGGGTGGTCCCATAGCTTACCTTCAGTGTCCAACACATATGTTCCTCTCCCCAATGGTCAAACTAACCAGACCAGACTCTCTTGTCCCCTCCCACCCACCCTGAATGGTCCCATAGCTTACGTTCAGTGTCCAGCACATGATGTCCCTCTGCCCAATGGTCAAACCAACCAGACATCCCCTCCCACCCACCCTGCAGTGTCCGGCACATATGTCCCTCTGCCCAATGGTCAAACGAACAAGTACAGACTCTCTTGTCCCCTCCCATCCACCCTGGGTGGTCCTATAGCTTACCTTCAGTTTCCAGGACACATGTCTCTCTCCCCAATGGTCAAACCAACCAAACAAGACTCCCTTAGCTTGTCCCCTCCTACCCACCCTGGATGGGCCCATAGCTTACCTTTAGTGTCCAGCACATTTGTCCCTCTCCCAATGGTAAAACCAACCAGACCAGACTCTCTTGTCCCCTCCCACCAACCCTGAATGGTCCCATAGCTTACGTTCAGTGTCCAGCACATGATGTCCCTCTGCCCAATGGTCAAACCAACCAGACCAGAACTCCATCACCATCTTAGGTTTGTCATCACCCTAGAGTAACAAATCATGGAAAGGGCATCGTTGATATACATGACTTGTATGAACAATCAGGAGGGTGAGAGTTAGGGGTTCATTCATAGGATTGAGGGCATGATCGCTGTCACGCCTTGGGCATAAATCAACGATCATGCCCGAAATCCTATGAATGAACCCCGTTCATACATACCCAACATTCTGAACATTGTTAGCAATTCAATACAAATGAAAATAATAAGGGTTTACAAGTTTAAATAACATTTCCATACCAATTTCCTTCCAAATTTGGGTGAAAATGAGTAGGCCTACTTGCAGGAAACAGCTCCACTCATAAGATCAACGGCCAGGAGTCAACACGTTCGTCTTTGCACTCCGCGTGAGATGGGCGCGGTGACATGCGCGTGTACGTAACACTAGCAAATCGTGGATCACGTTAATTGGGTTCCAACGCTGCGTGGCGCAGCTTGTTTATGTTTGCGTACTGGTCATAAAAACGGAATTTATGACCAGCAAAAAAGGACCCAAATCCAATCAGAAACTTCGTTATATCGTGAGTATGTATGAATTCATATTAAAGAGCAATATTGGGACCCAGGTCAAAGGATGAGGGAAGAGATGATATTACCAATGGACAAAAAAGATAACAGACCGTGTACAAGCAGTCAAAGTCTCTGCATAACCCGATAATGAGGGCCGATTGTTCCATGAAATGCGACAGGCAAAACTGCTACACACTTACCACATATTTTTACGGTCTTTTGCGCAAACGCCAAGATATGCAAAGCTCTATCGTGTATACACGATTATTACACGAAGGCACACAACGCTGGCGTGATGTTAGACACATCACAATCGAATGATCGGCCCTCATGAATATGTGAGAATTCACAGCATACAATGCACGGGACTTTGACTGTTGATACGTACTCTGTGGATATACCACCACCATGACCACAGCCATTTTAATGTTTAGACTTATTTTAATGTTGAACACAATGTAAAACAAGATCACTGAGGTACAAGAACATGATTTATAGTTGTACAGCACAATAACTATATTGCACATGATTGATATGTTTTGTAATTATATCTTCAAGTTCCGTTGATCCCATTGTGACAATATACATGTAGATGGTATGATTCTATCAAGCATATAATACCTCAACAATCACCATCACATCCCATCAATTAACTATAGAATATATTGCATAATTTACTTACAATTTTAAATTGTAAATATGTTAATAAATGTATTTTTATTTCTAATTTCGGTCCATGAGGGTCCAGTACTTAATTGGAGGTCTTTACATGTGGAGGTGCGTTTGTACGTAAACCAATGTTATAATATACCTACTTATCTGTATCTGTGGGTGAAGAAAGTCGGAACCCTAAATGTATTTCTATATCGCTCATTCTACAAAATCCGGTGCCAATAGCCTTTTTTCCATTCTTTGGTCCACAAAAACTTTGTCGAGCATTTAGGGCATCAAATATGTTGTTTTTCTGGTAGAACTCAACGAGATCTACACGGACATATATAGTTTTCCATACTTTAAATGCTTTCTTCAGCCTGATTAACCCTTGCAAAGGCTCAAAAATCGCTAAAAATGCGTTTCCACAGCTCAAGTGTCACATCTAACCCTGAATATTTTCTTTGAATAAATGCGATTTCTTTTCATATTTGTTGTTTTTTAATTAGATAACGCACCATCATATTGTTTATCAACATTATTTTTAGTGATTAAAATGTCTTTGTGTAATTCTAAAATAAATTGCACTTTCCACCAAAACGCTGTGAGCTACGTTACTCCTTTTTAACACACGTTATTGGAAAGAAGTTAAACAGAGGCATCAATGTAATTTGCGGTTTTTGAAAGGAAACACTTATAGGTTTTTAAAAATCACAGTAAAAATCGTGATGCTGTAGCATTTTTGGCATAGAAATGTTGTAAACATTGAAATTTCGACCGACCATGTTAAGATTGGTGAGCTACGTTACCAGAATTCTATAGTATGCACTTGTATTACATGTACTTCCTAATAATATGTGAAAGCTACCAGTGGTCGAACCCCATTTATATTAGAATTAACCGACATAACATTCTAACGTTCGCAAATCACATTAAAAACATTAAAATCTAGTGAACTACGTTACTGTGAGCTACGTTACACACTCATTTACGCATCTTCAAAACTTCGATGAAATGGTGAAATCTGTTTTACATTTCACTCAAGTGATCTTTAATTTGCTTTTTATGACCTTGGATTGAGTAAAACCAGCCCACATTATAGTCGGTAACGTAGCTCACATTACATTGAGTTTTAGTGTTAAAAAACATCATGACTTCCTGAAAGAAAAATATGCAAGTGGTGTTGGCAATTTTTACATCTGAAAGTAGTGATACATTTACTTTTAAAAAACACAAAAAGCAGGTCTTTTTGAACAACTTTTATTTTTTCTATTTTTTTAGTGGATTGGCACCGGATTTTGTAGAATGAGCGATATATTAGGGGTGTGGGCGTTGTGGCATGAGTATATGGGTGTAAGTGTGACGGGTGTGGGGGGTGTTTGTATGGACATGTAGGGTGTACAAACAAAAATGTATTGTGTGTGTAAATCAATGCTATATTATCTTACTTGTAGCTGGTTGAGGAAACCTAAATGTCTACATTAGGGATGGGGATGCAGTGGTATGTCGGGGTGTGTGGGGGTGTGTGTGTGTGTGTGTAAACCTTACTTAATCTTACCTGTAGCTTGGTGAGGAAACCTAGATTTTTTTCTACATCAGATTGGAAGTTGATCGTCATGAACACTGTGAAGAGAATGACAAGATAATATAACAATAAGATGTGTGTTGTCAAGGGTGACAGGACATGCAAAATAAGAGACTTGCAAAGCATCCTCTGGCAATTTCGTATCGCATCATCTGTTTGAAATTTCCAACTTTTCAAATCACATCAAATTCCATTTAATCATGACTTTCTTGATCATTCCAATATCGTTTTACACAAGTGCAGTTTCAAACAGCAGCTAACAAAATACTTAATTTCCTAAAAAATTGCATTGCTAAAGTTTTATTGTCTTCAAAGTTGTTGCCACTCAAAGTTAAGTTTCTTTTTTGATGTGTTTAAGTTGATTTATACTGCTGCTGCACATTATAAAAAAAATAAAAACAGATGGTGGTTATAACTGCATGTGAAATTAACAAATGATAGTAAATGATAATAAAATGTTAATGAGAATACATTTTTATGGGAAACTGGTGAAAAATATCCAAATCTACAGAAAATGATGCTCAATTGCTCATATCTGTATTTAGATATAAAAATTGGACATTGTTTTTCACCGTGCAATGTAAGACATTCAAAATCCAACCGTTTGTGTCCATAAAAAGTGGTCAAGTATGAAGGATTTTCAAAACTAATTTGTTTCATTTGAGGCTAATTTGTGCAAAGTTCAAATGAGTTATATACAAATGTGACCATTCACGACAAATTTTGACTCTCTTCAAAAATAGTTGAAATCCCCATAAAACATGCTTTAAAATGATATATCACTTGAAATAAATGCTTAGGAATTAGGTGCTGAACAATCTATTTTCCTCTTGAAATTCTTATATTTTCTATGTGTTCCTATAGAGGTTATCTGTGTTCTATAAGCTGCATATCCTATCAGCGACTGCTATACCTTGTTTACGACATTCAAAAGAAGAACCTGCATGTGCAACCATGACTGTTTCAAAATAGCCCGCCAAAGTCATGCAAGTAACTCTGAGGTTGTGCATTAAATTGGCTTGAATGAGGAATACTACGGGAACCAGCGCCTTTTGTTAGAAGTCACGCATGAGTAAAGTGGATAACCTTAAGGTTTATTGGTCCACATCTCTGAATAAGCACTGGCGACTTAACACTAGGTTCGTGGTGGATGGTCACATATTTCAATTATTTTCAACTGCAATTTAACATAAAAAACTATTACAAAATTTCCAACTGCATTGAGCATACGATACAATTGAAATTGAGATGGCAATGACATGGAATGGTTTAAAACAGCTTAACACCACTGATGTGGAGATGAGCAACACACAACAAAAAAGTAAGCAAGCATGAAATCATGCAAATAAGCAAGCAAATGATCAAGAATTGCAAGCTAACCACCGCCTTCAAAGAAAACAAATTCAAGGAAGTAATAAGCATTTGGGATATAAAGCGAAGAAGTGATAAGCGACCATGTTTACCACCCTCAACTAAGCACCACCACCACCTTCAAAGAAAATTACATCAAGGAAATAATAATCATTTGGCATCAAGCAAACAATCAAGTAAGCTATTTTAAGCTGCTTAAAAGCAGCCTTGTTTACCACCCTCAACAAAGCACAATCTTCAAATAATAAGCAGGGGCATCGCTAGACCAATATGATTCGGGGGGTGTACAGCATGTTTTGCCGACAGAAATATTTTGTGAATTGTAGACCCAATTTTTTTTAGCCAGGACGACACTCAAGAATCTAAAAAAAAAAATTTTTTTCAACTAATATTTTTAAATTAGTAACTACTACTATAACATTCACAATAGGTCTATTACGTAACAACAGCACAATTTCGTAACACATTAATCTTTTATATGACTCTTGCAATTTGCCGACAATCACATAGCTTTGTCTACATTTGCCGACAATCATATGGTTTCGACGACAACAATTTTGTGTATGGGGGGTGTCACACCCCCATACCCCCCTCTAGCGTCGCCCTGATAATAAGTATTTTACAAATCAAGCAATCAATCAAGCGAGTTACAAAGCAACAATGCTTGCCACCTTCTACTGAACACCATCTTCAAAGATAATGAACTTATCTTTAAATTTTGTGAAAATAATACCTTAAAAGCATTCAGCAACTCAAGCAAGTAAGCAATTAAACAAGCACACAGTCCACACTACACCCTTAACTGAAAACTACCATCTTCAACGAAAATGAGCTTAACCCCCTCCCCCCCCCCAACTGAAAAATCTCCATTTCCCATGCAATGGAATTGGAGTTATACAGTGTGTTTGACCTTCATTTTCACATCTGCTTTTTTTTTTTCAGTTGTGGCTTCTTCTAAGTTGTGGCTTTTTGTGGCTTGATTTGCTATACATGCTTATTACTTCTTTAAAATAAAGTAAGAAGCATGTACAGCAAATCAAGCGAGCAATCAAGCAAAGCAAGTGAGCAAGCAAGCAAAGCAAGCGATTAAGCAGCCATCATGCTTACCACCCTCTACAGAACCATGTTCCATGTTCTCTAATTTGTTGCCATCAGAATGCACAAGCAGCTCTTGTATGCCATGTTTTAGCAAAAGCTGGAAAATAAGGTAGTTTATATTTAGTTTTACATGTGCCAAGTTCTGAAGAATTCAGATGCAAACAAGTGATATACACAATTGGCTGCCCTGTGTTGGTATTACCATTGAAAGTAGACCTTTCATGAATTTTTCTTCAAAAAAGATTTTGACATTTTTATTTGGGGGATGTGGCAGGCTCAAAAGTGGAACTTTTGTGAAGTTCTTTCTTCAAAAAAAACTAATTTTCTATGTTTTTACCGCAGAAAAAACATGAACTTTTTTATTCGGATTGGTATGGTGGGTGCACCCCATTGCACCCCACACCCCCTTTGCTGGTGTAAATTTTGTACTTGAGGATACTTGATTTTGTTTTGTTAAATGGATAAGACTTTTCAAAACTTCCAATGGGCTAATCCATGGACCACTTTATTGGTAATTTAGTTTTGAAAAATTGCTTTTGTTTTGTCTGTAAAGATACTTTTCATGTGCAGTATATTACAATGCCAAAATCCAATATGAACACAAAGCAACCTTTGGATATATATCACATTTTGCATCTAAAGTCTTCATATGTATACTCATACACAGCCAGTTTCATTTCTCTATAATGGTAACCTACCAAAATGTGGGGACTTTCTATAGTAACATTATGTAGTACCCCAATATTAGGTACAGAAATTATGTCAGGGTATAGGTACGGCCACTGACTTCAGTAAATGTAAGGATAAGCCAAATTGCCCAAAATAATGGCAAATTGTGCTGAGCAACTTGGAAGAATTGGCCTAACTTAGGGAGAAATATCAAAATGCACAGAATCCTACAACAAATCTGGACATTGCATGGAAAAAATATGTACGTATCAAATCCCAGCACATTTCACAGCCCAAGAAGATATCTTACACTTCCCACAATGCATTTCTCCCATTTCAATATCCTGCACTGATTTGCTATCTAATGCAACATGGGTCGATAATGACAAAATATACCGCAACAAACTGAGCATATCCATATCTTGTAAAATATGTTCATTTCTTGATTATTGACCCATGTTCAGCCAGTCTATTCTCAAAATGAAAACAAAGCAAAGCTGTACAAAAAAGTAATGGGAGTGTCATTTGATGACATGAGGGGATGTATCATGTTGCAAAGGATCCTGGGAAGGGTAAGATATCTTCTCTGTTTCACAGCTATGAAAAGCATGGAATTCTGCCTTCAAAAGAGCCTGTACAAAGTAGCATTCCCATAATGAGTAACTATAGAGTGTCACACTAGGTAACCCATCAAAAGTGAGTAAGATACTGGCTGTGTATAAGGTCTGATATGTCAACACTACCTACCACCATCAACAGAGCCGTCATTCAGGTGCTTCCAGTTGTTATCTGATGTAATAAGCAGCTCTCTGATGCCATTTCTTTGCATAGTCTAAAAGAGATATTGCGGGTGTTCTACATAATATTAAAAACTATCAGGGATGCTGACCTTTTTGGTTTTCTTTTTTAAAAATCAGATTAAGATTTCTTTGATTTATATCAGATTTCTTTGATTAAAATTGTACTTTTTCAAACAAATTTTCTCCCCAACCACATAATATCCGCTCCAGTCAACTAAAGTGCCTCAACACAATGCCTAAGAGTTGGTAATTCAAATTATGAAATTAAAGTCAAACCAATTGTTGATGTAGATATCAAGGTGATTTCCATTGAAAAAATCCAACAGACCTACAATGGGATCGTAAAATATCTTTAAAATCATTAAGAACATCAAAAATAGGCCAATGTAGATGATTATTTGACCAAAACAACATTGAATTCCCCATAATCAATAAAAAAATTTAAATTGATTTAAATCAGGGATTTTTTTTTAAACTCATGATTTAAATCATCATTTTAAGTCCCAACTTACGTTACATGCCATTAATGAGAGAATACATTGACAAATACCAATGCACATGCCTTTTTACATTTTACTGAGCAATGCATTGTGATAAAATACAATGGTCAGTGCACTGGTACGTTAAACCATGGAGGTATATAAATAAATGGAGAATGATCGCCAGAATTCTAATCTCCTAAGTGGAGATTATCCCGTTACCTCTATTCAATGAGTCACCAAACTTGAATTGACCAGCCACTTCAGCCAAGCTATTGATATCCACGATGGTTATGAGCCTCTACCATGGTTCATTGATTATCACTCCCAAAATTTCCTCATAGGAATTGACCCTACATTGACCCGTCCCGGAAGCCTTGTAAAAGAGACGGTATAATGACGTCAGCTAGTCAATCAGCTAGTTCAAAGTCACCAGTTTTGATAGCTTATAGTTTCAATGTATGATCGTGCGAAAACCCGAAGAAATTCGGATGTTCTGTTCTCAAGTTATGAAACTGTTTTCTACACTAGTTGTGCCGTAACTTGACAAATATACTTAGTTTTCATGTTCATATATCAAGCTTTTAAGGGGTCTGAGGGAGTTCAAATATAGTGCAAATGAAAGCAAAACGTTTTTACCTTCCGATTGTGAAACAATTATGTTGGGCCAATTTGGGCCATTTGAGTTCTGAAAGCGAGAAAAATTTACGGAAGTACTTCGAATTCAAGCAAAAGTGATGATCAGACAATCTTTTCTAGAGAGAAATTGATATATGGAATGTATAGGCCCTATATACTTTGTTTAAACAGTTTCTCATAGTTTAGTGTATGATAATCGTGATTTTGGTTGAAGCTTCGGGTCAAATTGATTGAGTGCCATGACGGATATGTCATGTTATTGTTTTTAAACTTTTAATTCTGTATTGTCATGAAATCGTATAGGCCGCTTAAATCATCATCATTAAACTTCTCATTGTATAATAAATAATTTGCAGTATTTAGGCCTAAATGATTATTAATATTATTAGGAGGCTATCATTTTCTTTGGAGGGAGGGGTTCCAAATATACGGGGGGTCATAACTTTTTGGGAAAAAAAAAGTCATAGGCCTAATTCAATTTTTCATGACCAAAATGTAGGAGTCACAAGATGACAACAGATAAGGTGTTTCTTTTTCAAAAGACTGATTTCTTGATGCAATTTAAGCACTCAATTTTTTGGCGAAAATGAGATTTTGATATCAAACTTTTATGAAACATGAGCACTTAATTTCCAATAAGTATAAACTTCATTTTACCCCATTGAAATCAATGGCCAGTGAAACAGACTTCACAATGTAATCAGCTTAGCATAATCAATATAAACCTGAAATTGCCTATTCAACAATAATTGGTCATAACCAACGTAGTACAAAAGAGGCTTGGCTGGATCATTCTCCATTTATTTATATACCTCCATGGTTAAACACTCTTTGTAATACAAAATTAGCATTAAACAAATGTTGCTGCTACTTCCACTCAATCAACACTAAGATTTGTTACCCAATACTGTGTTTACTGTACATTTCAGAGATGTTCATGGGATAACTATAGCCAGGGACCCATCCACGTCCACCCATGTTTGTTTTGAAGAGCTTAAGTCAATAGTAACTGGGTGGAAAACCCATCAACCCGTCTTATGGATGCCTGAAAAAATCCCAAATGATATAAAAATGTAGAGTATGGAAAGAAAACTTACTTTGAATTACTTTCACCTTTATTTCCTCTATTCAAATATATGAATATTATAGGTCTATGAAAATAATATAACATTTAAAATACCTTGGACTCTTTAGTGTCAGGGGTATGCTAACCCAGTATTCTAAGTGCAAGGACTTATTCAATCAAGTCAAGTTCAATTCAGTCAGGTCTTTTTAATGTCTGGGGTATGCTAACCCAGTATTCTAAGTGCAATGACTTATTCAAGTCAAGTCAAGTTCAATTCAGTCAGGTCTTTTTAATGTCAGGGGTATGCTAACCCAGTATTCTAAGTGCAAGGACTTATTCAATCAAGTCAAGTTCAATTCAGTCAGGTCTTTTTAATGTCTGGGGTATGCTAACCCAGTATTCTAAGTGCAATGACTTATTCAAGTCAAGTCAAGTTCAATTCAGTCAGGTCTTTTTTAATGTCAGGGTATGCTAACCCAGTATTCTAAGTGCAAGGACTTATTCAATCAAGTCAAGTTCAATTCAGTCAGGTCTTTTTAATGTCTGGGGTATGCTAACCCAGTATTCTAAGTGCAATGACTTATTCAATCAAGTCAAGTCAAGTTCAATTCAGTCAAGGACAGGTTAAATACTTTTCCATCTGGACTAATACCTGGGACTAATATGATTTATCTGCTGAAACAAGAGATTTTAGTTGCTTTTAAAAGATGAATTAAAATGCTTAATTCTTTTTTCTTTTTAAAGCAATAGTGGTTTGTCATAAATGGTACATTTATTATATACATAGTTATGTAACAACTAAAGATACAGATAAAAAATATTGGGAGTTATGTAGACCTGCCAAATTCAGTACCTAGGTATACAATATACTTTGAAACAAATGTGATCGATCATGGTGCATAATCGATATTGGACCCCAACAATTTTGGATGGATAGTTTCTGGATCCTGGCTAACAAATTAATATTGAGAACTTGTGGTAGAGCATTGGACAATTAAACCAAAGGTCCCAGGTTCAAATCCTGTTGTGTGGTTATTATAGATTACCTCTCTGACATGTTTCAGATATGGCTTATCGTCTCCATACGACCCAAATTAGTTCTCTACCTGTACGGCTATGATTGGTCCACGATCTTTGGAATACTGAAAAAGAAAAGATACAGGATGTGTGATATGAACTGGATTTGTTATTAGGTCTCAAAGTTTATTTCCTCTACAGTCTACACAAAAACTACTTGGAGGATAACTACCGCCCATCACTAATGACGACATTTTGTGACAATCATTGTATGTAAACGCTATGAAATGGGAAAATAGGGTACTATTAGAACTCGGGTTACGCTGTTGTCGCATTTGCAAAACAGTTGCATAATCTTGGTTCCTGTTGGCTGTGCAGATTACTATACACTTAGATATCAATTACCATTTCACCAATGAGCAACTTAACCCCCTAAGCACTACCTGCCAATCTAACATTGCCTCTGATTGGTCAATTACATGCTATCTTCACTTCAATCACCAATCAGAATGGAGCTTTGCAAATAATTCACCCCAATTGTTTTGTGTAATGAAATTATTCTAACAATGTTGCCGATTGGTCCAATTGATAATGAAAACTTCTTTTTGATCAATCGGCAGGTAGTTCTCATGGGGTTTAAGGTATCATATCCATAATTGCTGTTTTACCACTTGAAGAGTCTAAATGTAGCTAGCACACTGAACACAATGGGTTATTCCAGTTATCCAGATATCCGCACACTTCCTATGGAACACATGACCTTAATCTTTCACACAGGGAGCATGAATTTCAAATGGGGTTACATGAATGGGTGACTCCATTTGAAATTCACGCCCCCTGTGTGGGAGATTAAAGTCATGTACGCCTTTCATAGGGGGTATGTATTTCAACTGGAATATTAGTGGATCATTATGAGACAGTCTTACGACAGTTGCTTGACACACATGCCCCAATGAAAGAGCGCACTGTTATTCTTAGATCTAATGCGCCTTGGTACGACGATGACTTACGCGAAGCGAAGCAGCTGAAACGCGGCTTGAAAGGAAAATGATCAAGACTGGACTTGAGATTGACAAAGAATTGTATCTGAATCAATGCAAAATCTACCGTCGCAAGCTTGAAGGAGCCAAATGCAATCACCACCGAAACGAGATCGCAAATTGTAATGACCGTCAGCTGTTTAGTTTCGTTAATCTCATGTCAAATCAGTCTTCGCAAACGCATGCATTACCTGACTTTGCAACTGAGACAGACTTGGCAAATGACTTTGTCAAGTTCTTCCACAACAAGGTCCGCGATCTTCGAAATAAACTTGATAGCATAGTGCCTCCGGAAATCTCCGTTGATATCAATGACACGTGTGATGTTACGTTCTCTCACGTTTAATCCGGTCACTGAGGATGACATCAGGACACTTATCAGCCAGTCAACGTCTGCCTCTTGTAGTCTTGATCCAATACCGGCGAGCCTTCTGAAGAGTTGTTTGGATTCAGTACTACCCCATATAACTCACATTGTGAACAGCTCTTTGTCTTCAGGTGTGATACCAGCGGCGCTGAAGTCCGCGCCAGGTCAAGCCGTTGTTGAAGAAACATGGCCTGGATCGTAACGATTTCACGGCCGCCCGATATCAAATCTCAAATTTCTCTTCAAGACCATTGAGAAAGCTGCTGCGAGTCAACTGAAAGACTACCTTGATGCTCATGGTTTGCACGATCCCATGCAGTCCGCATATTGCAAGTACCATAGTACGGAGACGGCATTAATTCGCATTCAAAACGATCTTCTGAAGGCTGTGGACAAACACCAGGAAGCCATTCTAGTGTTGATTGATTACTCCGCAGCATTCGACACCATCGACCATCAGATCATTCTCAAACGCCTGCGGGATCGCTATGGTATTGTCGACACGCCATTGAAATGGTTTGAATCCTATCTTATGGGCGCGTACAATCTGTTGATATTGCAGGCGCTTTATCGGATCCTTGTGTGTTGGAGGAGGGTGTTCCTCAAGGGTCAGTGTTTGGACCTACCATATTTACAATGTATTCTGCTCCAATCGGTGATATTATCAGTGCCCATGGTGTTGAGTATATGAAATTTGCTGATGACTCACAGCTCTATCTGATTCTAAAGCCTTCGGAAAGATCTGGCGCTCTTTTACGGATGGAGAAATGCATATCTGATGTACGTTCATGGAGTATTGGTGATAAGCTCATGTTTAATGACTCGAAGACTGAGGTGATTCATGTCTCTTCTACGTTCATGCATTCTCCTCCATTTCGAAGGTGTCGATTGGTGAGTCTCTCATCGGCGTCAGTTGCTCCGCCAAAAACCTGGGAGTTATTTTCAATCATACTATGGACATGAAGGATCATGTTAAAGCAGTTGTCCGGGCAGCTTCGTTTGCTATCTATAAGATCGGGCAGCTTGCTAAGTACCTGGATCGCGATTCCATCAAGCGACTGGTCCATGCGTTTGTTTCGTCGCAACTTGACTTGTGCAATAGCTTATTATACGGACTACCCGCAACTGAAATTGAGAAACTGCAGAGAATTCAAAATGCTGCGGCTAGACTCATCACACGCACTAGAAAATACGACCCATATCACCCCAATCCTTCACCATCTGCACTGGCTACCAGTTCGTCATTGCATCACCTACAAAATTGCACTCATGACTTTCAAGAGTCTCCATGGAATGTCACCTGGTTACATCAATGAACTCATTTCTCGCCATAATCCTTCTCGCACACTTCGCTCCTCATCTGCACATTTCCTTAAGCGCCCGGACATTCACAAAACCGTCACATATGGCAACAGATCTTTCAGTGTAGCTGCACCTACCATCTGGAATGCTCTGCCGGCAGACATTCGCAGCATCTCTTTTCTACAGAATTTTAAAACATGTTTAAAGACTCATCTTTTCAAACTATCGTTTAATTACTCATCTTTTCAAACTATCGTTTAATTATTGTACTTAATTTAAGATGATGTAACCTTATTTTTATGATATTTCTGTACAGCTGGTTTGTACTTTTAAATAATTTGTATGTTCTTGCTTTTATGTATTTTGCTCTGTAAAGCGCTTAGTGAATTTGTTTTTGTTGTCAGGTGCTCAAAAATATATTTTTTATTATTATTATTATTATTATGCTGCACCATGCACCCCATCAGGAGATCTAAGCTTAACCAGCTCCTATTCGCTGCAGAAGTAGTGATGTCATAGGACTAATTACCACAGCAATGGGTTTAGACTACTTTTGAACATATTGCCCTGCACTAGATGACGCCATAGAGTGATAAAGACCTGGATAGTAATTCTATAGAGGTTTCACATCATGCTTATCACCCGCACATACCTGTACGAATAGTGGTATCAGTCAATCTATCATTGCACACATACAGAAGTAATGAGTGCATCCTGCTTATAGTGCAGGGCAATACATTCAAAAATAGTGCAAACCCATTGCTACGATGTAATTAATCCTGTTACACCACTTCTTCTACCATGAATAGACTCTATCAAATAAACTGTTTTTCCTGATTATGTCTGAAATAGGTTCATGATTCAATTAGCCAATCAGAACACCACTTCTGTGTTTACGCTATTTTTGCCAAATCTGTAGACCGCTGAAGAACATTGCTGAATACTATAATGAATATTCACTTACCTGAAACTTTGCGACTCTTGGTATAAGCTCTTCAAAATATCTGTCTACAGCTTCCAGATAGAGTGGGTATGTTGACCGGACTTGCATTTCATCATATTGTAATAGCCAACTATATCAAGTAAAGAAAAGAGAAAAAAAATCATTATTTTTTGGCACTATCATAAAAAGGTTGATCGATGTATGTGACACAATCTGTGGTGAAGGCAGTGGCGCAACTAGGGGCCCCAAATTGACCATTTCAGCATCGATTCTGCGCCCCTCAAGCGATGAAAGTCAAACATTTATGCAAGCTTTATGCACATTTCAGCACAAAATCAATTGATAGAACATTTGAAGACCGATATTCAACTTAGTAACCAAAATTAATTCAATAATTGCCTGCGTCTAAGATATTTCCGATTATTCCCTTTCATTTATATCATTACCTTTGTGCAAAGATTGGTGAATTAAACATACATATGTTTCAATGCATGCTTGAACCATATTTTGTACTTTGTTCTCAAAATTACAAAAAAAAAGACTTAGCGTAGCAGGCGACAAATTGTGTAATTGAGACCCGGAATGTCTGTAGGCTGAACGTCCTTACTAGCTGATGAGTTGAGGCAGTTTTATTTGTATTAGTCGCTAGTGAAGTCCATGTTGCCGAATATTGTCTGATTTTGCTCTCTGTTACACGCAGGAGTGCCCCTACATGTCAATCTTATGCATACACATACACCATGCTGGAGCTTGCCCTAGCTACACAGTACTAGTTTGCACTTTAAAGTGTTAGGCCAAAAAAAAAAAAACATGTTTGTTTCCTGTAGCAGGTCTAAAAAGTCAAATGCGAAATGCGGTTTTTTATTTTTATTTTTTTTTAATCCATGTCTTCAAGTGAAAAAAAATACCTTTTTTGCTGCAAATTGGAATGGAAATTTACAGTGGGTCTTTCCGACACAAAAAAAATCATATTTCTTCATATTCAAGAATATTTATGATCCCCTTTCAACCTGCAGATTAAAAAAGTATTAAAAAAATGTGTGAAGTTTTCCCCGGTAGTTTTTCACTAAGCTCATTTGTTGTGTGATGTGTAAATGTTTACTCCAGTAGTGTTTTGTATTATTTTTTTGCGATTTTTTTTTCCGTTTTTTTTTTCAAAAGTGAAAAAAAGTCTAAATGCACAAAAAAGCCATAAAAAACTAAATGCGTGCCCGCTACAGGAAACAAACTTGTTTTTATTTTGGCCTTATCATCCGTGATTTTAAATGCCACAGTATCTTGCAACTTCCATTGAATTCTATTTTAAAACTACCAGTTACTACAAAATATCGCATGTTACACTATAATTTAATTAAGTTGGTGCTTACATTGTGAAATTGCAGTTCAAATAGCTCTGAAAATGAAACCACACAAACCTATTCAGTCCAGGACTCCGGTGTACAATGTGTCACCTTGTCCTGTTTGCTCACAATATTGAGCCTAGGGTATTGGGGAGGCCATAAAACATCCTCTGGAACTAAGTTGTGATATCATTAACAAGGTTTCCACCCTTCAATTGAGTTGGTTTGCTAAAATTCAGCCCTCCCCCAATAGTGTAAGATTGAAAATTGGCTTGGTTGACACACCATTTTATCTATATTTTGGGCAAAACTAGTGTAAAATTGGAAATTGGCCTGTTAAACACAAAACTTTACCTTAATTTATGGCTAAAATAGTGTACAACACACAACAGACCCTGATATGCCACTGAATATGTAAAATACTTACCCCCCCCCCCACCCCCAAAAGAATTTTTACAATACAAAGGCTACTTTTCACACTGTCCTGTTCACATTCATACTGTACCTTGGTAGACCACCAAATTCCCATTCTGCACATATATATGGCCCTGGTCGTAATATCACATATAATCCAACTTTCTTGGCAATGCCCAGAAATTTCCTGAAATAAAATGAGCAATTGAAATTAGCATTAATTTACTGCTTAAGCACATTGATCCAACCCACATCTTCTTCTTCTTCTTTTGGTTAAGTCTGTAAATTTGGTGCACTATGTACATATCACACCAACTGAAAAGACCTGGTTACTCGCATGAAGATTTAGTGATTTGAGAAATGCTTTGTTGCGTTGACTTTGAAGGCTTCCACTGTCTTAGAGTTATTAATCACATAAGCTGGCATTTTGTTCCATTCAGTTATTGTTTGGGGGAAGAAGGAGTTCTTGAACACTTCTTTGTTGGCACTGTACCGTGTTCAACAATTTCTGTTGATGGCCCCTGGTATTTCTAGTATTCAACTTGAGATGAGATGTTGGAGAGATGGCTACAAGGTTGTTGTGTATTTTGTAGAGCATGGTCAATCTCTTGATTTTTCTACGTACTCTCAGATCACCCCATTGGAGACCTTCTAGAAGTCTTGTGACTATTCCTTCTTCTCTGCTGCAGTTTCTTTTGCAGAATCTGGCTGCTTGTCTTTGCACCCTACCAGAGATTTACTGTTGCAGATTGTGTGTGGATCCCATGCTGCCACAGCATATTCAAGGCGAGGTCTCACCAAAGAGAGGTGCGCTATGGAATTAACCTCTTCACTGCAGCTCCACAAGTTGCACCTAATTACTCCAAGGACTCTCTGAGCTTTGCTTGAAGCTTTTTTGGTTTGTTTATTCCAACTGAGAGTGTTGTGGAGTTCAATTCCCAAATAAGGATGGGATTCTTCAGATGACAGCGGTACACCACAAAAGGTGTACATTGTATTTCCTCTTGGTGGGGTTCCATGAACCAAAGGATATGGTACAACACTTTGACGGATTGAAATCCATAAGCCATTCATTTTGAAGCGACAATACATGTATGTCCTTGCCAGATGAAATGGGTTGGTAAACAAGGCAATCGTCAGCGAACATTCTGACTTGCGAGTTCAGCTTGTCCGGCAAGTCATTTACATTGTATATGACAGGAATAATAGTGGTCCCAAGACCATTCCCTGAGGAACACCTGACCTGACAGCTACTACCGAAGATGTTCCTCCCAGTGTTATGCAAAAATTTTGAAATACATGTAATGTACATGTATGTGACAAAAGTCACAACGAAATGTACATGTACCTCTTGTCAGTTCTCCTTTTTAAGTTTTAAAACCTTTTTATAATCCTATTATTGGATAGGATAGGATATGATATCTATAGGATTGTTATACAGCTCTGGTCTTTGCTTTGGATAAACCCTGCTCAAGTGGTAGACAACAAAGCATTGCAATTTGTCCTTGAAATTTGTACAAGTAGGGCCTACACTATACAAAAATGTACATGTATCAGCAAAACGTTAACAATGGGAGGACATTCCTGAACTCTTAATTCTTTTGGGGATAATCTGAACTGGCCACCAATTATGATGGTCTGATATTTATTGATTTTATTCCTTAAACTCGATGCATGAAGCAACCAAAAAGAAGTATCTCTCATTGTGACTTGTCATTTTATGTGTAAAATATTGAGTGGTCCCTAAACTTACTCTATATCCAGGATCCCTGTGAAGTCAAATTCTCCTCTCACTTCTTCATGCATGTTCCATGGCACATATCTGAAATTACAAAAATAGTGATTAACTATAGAAAAAGTGGGTAATGGTGAATCCAACAGTTGAGGACTCAAAACACATTAAGGATCTTTATTAAATGATACAAGAGGATACCTTGAATATATACCGGTACCAAAGAAAAAGAGCAAAGTAAATACCGTACCAACTAGTACCAACCGGAAACAAGTAAACTCCAGCCTAGACGGTTTGCAGAGGAGGACAAAAATTAACAAAAGTAGGCACAGAAGTAGACAAAAAATAACAAATTCTCGATCATGAGAGGATTGTACCTTCTGCGTCAGCGTACTTTTCATAGAATAACACGATCGCGCGACCTGCATGACCGAACCTTGACCTTGCCTAGCAACTACCGTGGGATTGGTCAATTCTTAAAAGCTGTGTTTGCGCCGGTCTTTGCGTAGTACGCTCGACGCAAATAACTGTGCGTACCTAAGTTGGCTCTCATGATCGAGAATTTAATATTTTGACTATAGTTAAAGTCCAAAACTAAATAGCCAAAAATTACTAATTCCAAGGCCAAAAAGAAGTGTTAAAAAGGTTCAACACTTCTGTGGGCCTTGGAATTGGTCATTTTTGGCTGTTAAACTTTACCTACTTCTGTTACCGGTACATAGTTTTTGGTCCCCCTCTGTACACCATCCAGTCTGTATTTTAGTTTTTACTTGTTTCCCGACATTTGCTTATTTTCTTTCCTAACTATATATAGCACTATAAAATAGCATAGGATTATGGATTATTTTGCTTTGGTAGTACTGTACACAACACAATTTTTTTGTAAACAATTAGGCCAGGTAAAAAAAAAATATGTATATCGTCCGGACTGTTACAAAAATTGGTGAGGTAGGTTTTAATATTATTTGTTTATAAATATATAATATGGCATGTTTTATTTTTTTACCATATATTTTCTGTGTAACATTACAATTGCAAAGTGTTTGTCAACACATCATAAAATCAAGGAGGGCCCTATCAATGAATATTTTTGTAAATTTCCCGAAGTCCTACCCCTAGCTTGAAGAAGTGTGCAACAGTTTATGATAACCAGGGCAAGAACTTCTTTGTGTCTTTTCATCACAACAATTTTAGAAACAAAGTAAGATCCAAGCAAATTGGAAAAATAACAAAAATAAATATAATAGTGTTGAAAATCTCCAAAAATTGGTAGGCCTACCGTATGCATGTTTGTTTTACTTGGCCTCATGGCCTTACAATGATTAAAATCATGAACATTTATTCAACATGCATGCGTACATTACATGTATGCTGCATGTACATTATTAGGCCAAGTAAAAATAAAATGTTTCTCGTCCGGGTTTTAAAAATTAGGAGGATGAGGGGCTTTTTATTTTCTATTTTTTATTGGAAAACGATGCTAAATACCTGCATTTGGCACCATATTTTCAGTATTCGACATAGGCTACAGATTGATATCTGAGAAAAAGGAGGAGGCCCTTTTTATTTTATTGTTTAAGAGGTAGGCCCTGGTGGTCACAAAACACTTCTTAAATGATTTGTGCATTTATAAAGCTGCTAAAAAAGTGTCAACTTCTGAAACATCTTTTTCAACAAGTTATAACTGAAAGTTTACAAAATAAAAAGAAAATGAAAAATCTTCAAAAAAGGAGGGCGTGGACGAGAAACATGTATTTTTTTACTCGGCCTTAATATTGCAAATTTGCATGTGATGTGAAATGGAGTTATGCTGATCTGCATCATGTGATTCATGTACATGTATGAAGTATGATTATGTCGATCTAAATCTTACACATCAATAGTGTTCAATCCACAAGCTTTCATCTTCACCAATCTATCCTCCCAATACTCAGGCACCACACGAAAATAATGAATACTCCCTGACAAAATATGCAGCTTCTTCCCGTCAAGCAAAAACTCCGGGCCGCCATTGACGTTTAACGAAGGCTGAGGCATCTTGAAGCTTTCAGGTCCCCCGATGATTTCGGCCGACTCTTGTCGTGATTTCAAGCGCTGGAAATACCAATAAATAATGGCTCCTATCATTAGTGCAATGACGATCCATCGGATCAGATGTACGGGACGAAGTGATACCTGCGCCATGCGACCAACTTTCATGCTTATTTTAACCTTAACCTTTATATTATTATTAAAATGAGAAAAATAAATACTTCCAGCTTCGCCGAAAATTCAATCAGCCACGTTCATTTGTGTACATTGGCTGACGCTAAGTGCAGCACGGTAAAGAATGCACGTAATGATAATACTGCAGCTTCTAAAACAGTCAGAAATTTGTCAAAAGCATTTAATTTATATGAAGTTATATTAAATCAGTGATATTTAATAGCAATTGAGAATCGTAGAATGAGAATCGTTATTTTTTAAGGTACTTTGACAATGCTGCAAATATCCGTAGGTTCACATAAAGTAACGAGCCTTTGGTGTTTTCTTCTATGGGAAAATATTGCACAGGTCATCAGAGGTCAATATTGTGAGTGTACATGATCAGCACGGTAAATCTATATCAATTATCCAGGGTGGTTGAAAAAGCATCATCGCTCGATATAAAAAAATAATTTACAATTTGTTAGGCATAATATACTTGAACTTTGTTTGTTTACCCAGGTTGGTCCGTGAGGAACACATGCTAATCCATGGAAAACCATGGACCGTTCCAAACTCATACAAATGCACAAGCCTGGATAGCCAGCATAGGCTAATATATGCATGCTGGCCTAGATAGCTTTGTTTTGAAGCACATATATTTTATATTGACGAAAATGAGTACAAGCCAACACGCACTTTTATTTTAAATATTCTTAGGCCTATGTTTTTTTTATTTAACAAATAATTCTTCCGTTATTCGCCCCCAAAAGGGGGATAATTTTAGCCCTTTGGCCGGGCCCTTTGGGAAGAATTTTGTGTTTAAGGTTATTCATTATTTTAAACTGTTGTGATTTGGTAGTTCACAGCATCTTACGAATGGTAGTAAGCTTTGGCAAAAATTGTATTGCTCAATTCATAGCGAGCGTGTAGAAGAATTAAAATATCACATATATACTTTTATAGGTGCTGCGGTTCTTGAGTTACGTTGTAAAGAGGGCTGAAACAACAACACTTTTGTAAAACGTACATAACTCATTAACAACAATAAATTAAGCAAGTTTGCAAAGTATACGATTTGTAGAATGAACTTTTGCAAAACATCATGGTGTTAATTTCCAATAATATATTGATCTAGATAATCAAAATCGATTTTTAGGTTGCTTCGACCAACAATACCTCGTCTACCCTTAAAAGAAAAAAAAGTCTATAACTGGGATATTTTTGGAATGAAATAGATGGTAACTGGCTGGAAATAATAGCTCTTCGGGGTAGATGAATTCATCAATCAAGTGCAAAAAAACATGCAATTTAGGGAAGAATTATAATGGGTGCATATAGCATTAGCATGTAATGGTATTGGCTTTTACTCATTCCCATCCCAAAATTATTTTTTATTGCAAACCAGTGACTTAAGAGCTCTTAAGTATATTAATACAGGGAAGAGTTGGGTCAGTAATTCTTCCCTGCCTGGGCAATTATAGTGACTAGTGGCTAGTACTATAGGTAAAAATGCACACAAAGATTAAGCGAGCTGGTTCCTATTTTGCATATTTCATACACTAATCCTTTTTCTTTTCAGTTTGGACCCCTAACTACCCAGCAAACATTGTAATATTGGCCCAGTAATGGCTTAAACCGGTCTACTTCTGGCAATACCGGACACGGCTGACGGAATAACGCCAGTACAAATCCGATACTGGTTAATGTCTGGCCGCCGTTTTCTTATCAGGATAAGCTGTGCCGTACTTGGTCCATTATTGGGCCAATTGAAGACTACCTGAATATGGCATCGAGCCGGCATGTACATACTGGCCCAGTTGCGGCAGAAACTTGGTGGCCGGGCTTGTAGGCCCCCGGAGCACCGGCCCTGTATTGGCCCAATGTTGCATTAATGTGGGCGTGGTTTTGAAACTCTGACATTTTTTACTATCAAAACACAATCATCTTCATTTTGAAGGGCCACCTGTTATTATTATTATAAAGAAGAGGCAGCGAGTTTACGCTTGTTCCGAATATTTCATTTACTGCCTTGTAAAGAATCTACGTGAGCAAGGCATAATTGTTGTCTGATGACACCATAGAATATATATTTCATTTATCAATGGCTCAGTTTTGTGAGCTTAGTTTGTTATCGAACTTTAATACTTTGCACATCAGGGTTGATCCCCTCAGACCAATTTATTAAACTTGTTCTTTTCGGCTTTTCGTCGGCCAAATCTAAAACCAGGCAAACTAAGCTCATTAACTTTGTTCTTGCTAATTATAGGACCACGATTTGGACTGCCAGGAAATGGTGCCAAACCAATCAGTCGGTTAGCATTAGAGAAATGTTTAGAGCATTAATTGATAGGCGCATGGAGCTTGAATTTATGACTCACGTCTGGAACAACAACACTGAGGACTTTTTTGACAATTTTGGAGTGGGTGAGGCCCTGGTCAAGCCCACCACCGCAGGCTATATGCTTACATTCTTCTGATTTTTGCCTCAGTGAGGTTAATGTTGTTGTTTATTTCCTTTTTATGTGATCTTTATTTTCATGGTACCTTTATATGTCGTAAACATAGTTTTTATAAGCCGTAAACATAGTTTTCTAATAATGACTTTGTAATTATTGTATATGTGTTGCAAATAGGGCATTCCGGTAGTGAATGTCCTTTAATAAAAAGGAAAAAAAAAAAAGGTACAGGTAATACAAATTCAATGCTGAGTGCAAGTAAGTTTCCTTTTCAAAGGAAATATTTGGTTGAACAGGTGGAACTGACCAATAATGCCTGAACCGGGTAAAAGAGGAATAGAAGAACACTGCACAGCTAGACGTGGACCAAAAAAATTAAATAAAATAAAGGACCAAAATTGGACCATTACCGTTTACTTACGGTTTCATAATGGGAATATATTGGCAATATTATATTGACCCAGTACAGTATTGAATAAATTGGACCTGTACTGGGCCAATTTCAACCCATTTTGGCCCAGTGCTGGCAATATCTATTGGGCCAGTCGAATGCCCGTGTGCACGACCGTACCGGACCAATACAGGCTGCCATTCTTGGTCCATTACAGCAGCTTTTATAGAGCCAGTATCGGGCCGATTGTACGGTGTACCATCTCCGCCAATTTCCTTTTTAATTTCCCCTTTTTTTTAATTTCCCTTTTTTTTTATTTCCCCCTTTTTTTTTAATTTCACTTTTTTTAATTCCCCTTTTTTTTGAATTTCCTTTTTTTTTTTTTGAATTTCCCTCTTTTTTTGAATTTCCCTTTTTTTTTTTTTGAATTTCCTTTTTTTTTTTTGAATTTCACCTTTTTTTTTTTTTTTTTTGAATTTCACCTCTTTTTTTTTTAATTTCCCAAGTAAAATAAAGTTTGGCAGAGGCGGGGTTCGAACTCACGGCGCAGGGCTTTGGATACTCTGTGGGCCTAGCGCCTTAGACCAGTGGGCCATTTGTCATATGGTCGCAACTTCAACATAGCATGATGCAGTCATGTCTACAGTAGAATTCATCTCGACCTTTGCAGGACTTAAACCCCATTAAAAGCTATTAAACCAAGATAACACTCATTGAAGCAGCTCAACTGATTAAATCAGATCTTCTGTGGTTGTGTACAAGTGTCTGTTTTCAATGTGCGACATCGCAATAAAGCTGGTATTACAGCTTCAGTTGGGTAACCGATTATAAAGGAAACGAAAGGAAACAATGGTATGTGTACCATTGTTCACGAAATGAGACAAAGACCTGCTTTTTGTTAACCAGCATTCTTCAAAATGAGCAACATAATGATTGTTGACTTAACACGGTTTGCAAATAATTTCTTCATATTTTTGGTGTTATCTGTCGTTTACATATCCTTCCTAAAACACAAAAGTGCGACCCTCTCCAAACATCTAAATTAGCTAAAAATTTAGGACATGTTACATAACTTTATTTTCTAGAACCTATTTAGAATAATTTAAATGTAGCTTTTACCGTTTTTTTTGTGGCATTCTTCAGAAGTGAGCGGTCCGATACCAATATTTTCGGTCAAATCTCCATTCAATTAACACGGGGAGTTGGCTAGCTATGCCTTGCCCTCACTCATATTTTACAAAAGTGCGACCATTTCTGAACATCTAACCTAGCTGTAATTTTAGGTCATGTTAGAGAAATATATTTGCTAGAAGTTTTGGAGAATAAATAAAATATTGGCTGGTTATTTTTCACACAGTGATGTTAACTAGGCAAGTGTCCATTCTCCCAACATACATCATTTGTTGAGGTCACACGTCAATGGTGAGAGCACTGTGTATTGTGTATAGGAAAACGGACAGTAACTGCAGTATGGGCCTACCACGTGACAAGCAAGGGCAGAAAATAGTATAAATCTAATGTTTGCTGGGTATGGTATGTAGGCATGGTAGGGAAGCCCGGGAGGAAAGCTGTTACGATGTCTTGTGGCCGAGCGGCTAACATTTATGATTTACTGGTTTTCTTATGGTTTCAATGGTTGTTGTTCCGTCATACATAAATAACAAGACGCACAGTTAGTTCATTATGATTTATTTTAACACCATCATTTCGAAGACATGTTCTTCAAGTCTTAGTGAGCCTATATTTTCAGACTCCAGCTACTGAGTGTAGACTCCACTGAGCTAGCTTCTAAAGGTGGATTTAGAACTCAATAAGTTTGGGTGTTGTCCTCCCATATCAGTTCGGGGGCACTGCTAATTCAAAGACGTCTCTGATATCAAATACTCTTGACGCGTCATGTCACCTTACAGTATCATATTTCAGAGACGTCTCATAAATCACATACTCCCTAGTTTCAAAACCCAGTCGCAAACGATATAAGTAATTTTGATGAACGTGCCAGCGCAGTGGGAATAGTTTTGTGTATAGGCCTTATCAGGGTTGTAGCTAGCCCAAGTTGAGCATGTTGAGTGCCTGCTAATTTTACTATCCAATTCATGAATTGGATAGTAAAATTGAGATTTTTTTTACCCCAAAACATTTGATTTTAGCCATTGCAATCTAAGTGTGTTCTGGGACCATTTGTCAGAATTTGCACAGATAGATATAATTTTTGCACAGGTAGATATTTGCTAAACATAGGAAAGCTTATTGTAATACACCCAGCTTCGTTCCGATGTGCTGCATCTAAATGCCGAACTGTCAACAAAGCTCGACGTAGGCTATGTGATATCACAGACCCCCGTATGTGAAATCACTGACCCGTCTTTGAAATCAGAGACGTCCGGTTATTAGGGGCTGTGCAATAATTATGAGCCCTGGGGAGGGTAAAATTGGGGGGCAAGAAATTTTGGCGAGCCAAAAGGGGGGGGCAAGCAATTTTGGCAAGCCGAGAGGGGGGCAAGCGATTTTTGGCACGCATTCACGGGGCGCCTTTTTAACAAAACGCTCTAAAAAGGCTTAGGAAAACGGTACGGAAACGCTTTAATATGCAAATTTTCCTGCTCGCTACGCTCGCAACATACATCTAGACCATTTAAAGTTTGGAATTTGGGATCCCAAAAATTTGGCATGTTCAAAGGGGGGGCAAAGAATTTTTGGCGGGCCGAGAGGGGGGGGCAAGCGATTTTTGGCGGGCCGAGAGGGGGGGCAAGCGATTTTTGGCGAGCTGTTCGAAAATTTTACCCCCCCCGGGGGGGCTGATAATTATTGCACAGCCCCTTACGAGTTCCCCCGAACTGATATCTTAAAAAGTGGAATAGAACATTCTTTGTTTTAAGTTCCTCCCACTTTATATTTTAGACTGATAAAAGTCTGACCAATCACATTTTATCTATGTAATTCTTTTACATATACGTTCCAAAATATGCAGGGCTAGGTACCCGGGGCTAGGTAGGAAGATCAGAACAAAAGAGAGAAATTTCATTTCTTTTGTCCGCCCATATTATTGTGAAATCTTGGGAGGTCTATGATATAAGATTCCCAATTTTACCTAATAATTTAAGGCCCCTGGGGAAATCCAACTTCCACACAGATTTTAACTCTCTATAAAATTGTTATACTCCCTCTATGTTTATTAATTTGTGCAATAAATTGCTCACTGTTTTAATTAGGAGCATAAACTTGACCTCTCCCTTATTCATGCAAATTCTCTTAATTAATAGTTATTCATTGAAATAAAATAACCTGATAGGAATCTCAATTTCATGATATGTAAAATTGACATATCTTTATAATATCTGTTGTAGTTAATCACCACCAACCTAATTGATACCAATAAGAGATTAGTATAATTATATCATAATCATAAAGCATCAAGTTCATATGATAAATAAAATATAATAATTTTAGCATGGAAACATTATAAAATGTTACCATTACATCACATCTAATGTCCTGGTTTTTCCACAACCCTGAGATCACAATAGATGTGCATTTCTATTAAATTGGTTATTTTGCCAAACTTATTGTGCCGAAGCACATTTCCTCTTGTATCATAATTATCCTATTCATAATATTCATGAGGAAAAATTAGAGGTTGTTAATAAAGTTCTCTTTCTGAGAGGCAAACAATTAGGTTATTTTTTTCACAAATAAGCTGAATATAGCTATGTCACAAAAGCAGCCATTTGGGATTCTAAGGGAAACTTGTCCAAGTTTGTATTCCCTTTCTTTTAAACCTCCGCTCAGATCCAAATCCTTGATATATCCTTCCCTAGATCCTATACTACAGAAATTGTTTCATTCTAACGTTTTATAAATCAGGGGTGTGAGCACTGCAGTATATAGACTAGCAGTATATAAAAGATCTGTGCTCAAAACAGTAGCAAAAATGAAAAAATCTGAAAAGCAATAAGCTGTACCGTAATTTCGGAAGATCCTAAATTTACTTTTGTACAGAGCAAGTTTAGGCCTAGGCCTACTAAGCCTACTGGTACAAAAAAGTTGAAAATGAAAATCATAAAGCTTAACTCTCACACCCCAGAAAATAATCAATCACAGCCCTAAAAATAATAAAAAGCGCCCACCATGCTGAATCTGTCTTCCTTTAAACCATTAGTCCTTAGATACAATCGGTGTCCATCTTTTTTCAACTTTAAGGAATAAAGGTTCTCCCAGAGATGCCATTCACTTTCAATCAAAACCTGAAACTGGTGAGAAAACCCACTGGGGCTGAAAATGAATAAAAACGCCGAAATTTGGACTCGCGTAAAACCTGAATTCAGGCTAAAACCTGAAAAGTTCCATCGGCACTGATAGCCAGAATGGAGTAGGCCTAAAGTGACTCTATAGGTGGAGTAAACTAGCACTGACTCTCCAAAGGAGTCACCTGATTATCACATGAGAGTCAGTTGACTCTACCTGTGGGGTCAATTGACTCTACATTCAGTCGTCGACGGAGTCAAGAAATTTTATGACTCTTCAAGGGAGTCAGACTCTGTAATTGCTTGGCTCTTGACACCATTCCAAACTTTGAATTGTTTTCTTGATGTACATCTATATATGTGTATCATTATTTTTTCGAACTGTCGGTGTGACCCTATATAATGGAGTCAGGGGTGACTCTATTAATGGAGTCTGGGGGACTCTAGAGTCACCTAGACTCCAGTTTGTCTTCAGTGGGTATATTCTCCAAATAAGGGATTGGTTCGAAGCCGGAGCCCTGGTTCTAAGGAGACTTTTTGAGTTCCAAGTTGAACTTTAAAAGCTTTTAAACATTGGAGAAACCTTTTAAAGTCGGCTTGTTGCAACTTTTTCGTGACTTTGATTTTTGAGTTTTGACCACTATAAATATCAGGCATGCATGGTACGATCACAATTCCGTTATTCGGCCTCGTAATCTTGATTATTCAGAATAAGCACATTATTTACTTAATACTAAAAATAGCCCGTCTCAATCTATTGCAAGTTCTTCATGAGCATGTTTTAGTTAGCCTAACTTTTAGGCCTATTAGCAGTGCATGCAGTGCGGAACAGTGATATTAAAAGTAATAAATAGATGACGCTTTTGAAATGTTGAATTAATAAAATTGAAGTAAAAATTGAAGTTCGACCTTTTTTTAAAAATAATGCACGTGTTCAGTGTGAATAACTTACCTGGCCTGGTGTAGTGCTGCAAAAAGCTATATAATACTTGTACTCCTATAAATACATGAGCTCCTGCAGCTTCCTGCCAAAACCAAACTCGACTGATAAAGTGATAACATTTAAAACCTTTGACCGCATGCATGTATGAGAGCTTATGAGCTCTCATACATAGTGCATATTTGATCCGTACGGAGATAAGTTTGGGTCCTGATGTGATTTGAACTGATGAGGCATAAAAACAAATGCTCAAGCAAGAACTTAAAGTGCTATCCACAATACAAGAGTATCCAAACATACATGATGTCCCAAAAAGATCTTACACTCGGAAAGCAAATATTTTTAGAAAACTTTGAAACCTATGGGTGACATTCAAACCCGGGCATTCAAAGAAATTTGTAACCTGTTCCTCAACTTTTCTGATTATGCCAATTACGATAACTCAAGATCCCCAGGTCAAGATCATTTGGTTAGCACTTAGCAGTACTTAATTATGGGAACCATACTACAACTGAATTGTTTACTTCATACTGCAGTTACTGTCCGTTTTCCTATACACAATACACAGTGCTCTTTCCCATTGACGCGTGACCTCTACAAATAGCCCTACGTTAAAAGTATGGGGATATGACTAGTTAACGTCGCTGTGTGAATAAAAATTCCTTTAAAAGGAATAGGGCGGGCAAATGAAAAATTGTCAAGAGAAATGAAAGAATGAGTAAGTGAAGTACACAATTAAAAACAGGGAAAATATGACACAACATCTATTTCCAATGGGGGGAATAACACAAAACGTATAAACAAAGTTAAAAAAGTTTTTAACTTTATACGTTTATGCGTTTGTTATTCCCCCATTGGAGGTTGTGTCATATTTTCCTTGATTTTAATCTTATCTATTGCTTATCCTTTGTTCTCTGCTGGTCAGTTGGAACAGATTTTCCCTGTATTTATATTAACCCTTCACATCATAACAGAAGACGTTTTATGTTAACATTTTATATAAAACATTGTGTTAAAACTTCTGTAGATAATAGTTATTTAAAACATTTTCGTAATCATTTTTAGAGGTTTTTTTTATCATCAGATAGGAAGACTTCTGCTCATCTTCTCTGGTGAGACAACAGGGCTGGGGGGTATCTTTCCATATCAAAATTTAAAAATCTGTCATATCAATTTCCTCAATATGTTGTTTTGATACAACTTATGAGGGGAAAAGTTTGATTTTGCAATATTTCGATATTATTTTTTAACTTTGTAACTTTATTATGATTAACATAACTGTATTTCAAAGCGTCAAACTATATCATTATTCTGTCCCAACAAAAATAATCCAGGGAATAAAATATTCATTCATATGTTTATTTATTTTATTCAACCTGGGCCATTTCTACTGGTGCACATGCATTCTAATAATTTGTCTATAATACCTTATACAAGCATCAACAAGCACTATTTGTCACAAGATTTGAAAAGTAAATAGCCTATGTACACACTGCCCATACAAGCTGTATTTAAGTACATGCCGAAGCTATCAGTATAAAAATGATATATATATGACCTTCACGATGCTATTAATTTAGCCCAAAGATTAGGAAAACTAGCAAAACTGTTGAACTGGTACTGTTCAAATAAAAACATCTGCAAATCTTGCTGCAATTTCCAAATAGTATTTCTATTACTTAAATAATTATTTTTGTTATTTCTTTTAATACAAACACATTACTGCCTATGACGACTTTATCGTATTACTTACATATCAAAATCAAGTAATAATTACAAAACTCGCCGTAAACTATCACCTCTGTGGTAGACTTCTCCGTAGTCCACTTGCCATTGTGCATATTCAGAATTACCTTTGCATTTTTAAAAACTCCGATTGTGTGCACAATTGATAGATTTTCCTGATCTATTCAGTCACCGTACGCCCTCTGTTAGCTTGATACCCAAGTGTATTTTCGTGAGTAACGTGAGCAATTCTCCAAAATAAAACAGACTGCTAGAAAATCACTGGTAGGCATGAAGGGAGCCCTCTTTCAAAAAATATTAAAAAACAAAAGTAAGGCAGGACACAAATGATCACTTAGAATGCCTACATCTAGGGCAACTAGATTTGTTTATAGACTATTTATTACATTATAATATCGAGATTGATAACATAGGCCTATTTCTAAATTTTTCAAAATTCGACTATGGCATAGTCTACCTCTGTGGGTGTTTGGGATATAACCGGCGCGAATATTTTCTCAACACTGCGGCATGTGAGAAAGTAGGTCAATAGTCAGAGAATACAGGGCGGGTGCGGCACGCCGCACCCGCCCAAAAATAACTTTCGGCCAATATTAAAAGTACTCTTCTAAAGTTCTAGAAAATATAGTTTTTAACATGTCCTAAATTTTTAGCTAATTTAGATGTTTGGAAATATTCGTACTTTGGTGTTTTAGTTAATGTTATAGGTAATAGTACATTGCCTAGTTAACGTCGCTGTGTGAAAAATAACCGGCCAATATTAAAAGTACTCTTCTAAAATTCTAGACAATATAGTTTTGTAACATGTCCTAAATTTTTAGCTAATTTAGGTGTTTGGAGAGGGTCGCACTTTTGTGTTTTAGGAAGGATATGTAAACGACAGATAACACCAAAAATATGAAGAAATTATTTCCAAACCGTGTTAAGTCAACAATCATTATGTTGCTCATTTTCAAGAATGCTGGTTTACAAAAAGCAGACCATTGTCTCATTTCGTGAACAAAGGTACACATACGATTGTTTCCTTTCGTTTTCTTTATAATCGGTTACCCAACTGAAGCTATAATACCAGCTTTATTGCGATATCGCACATGAAAACAGACACTTGTGCACAACCAGAGAAGATCCGATTTAATCAGTTGAGCTGTTTCAATGAGTGTTATCTTGGTTTAATAGCCTTTAATGGGGTTAAGCACCGGCGTGTCCAGGATCGTTTCCTGCGGGGGGCTCAGCCCCTCTTTCAGATTTATGTGGGGGGCTTGATGGCTAAAATCGCCAAAAAACGGCTGATTTTACATGATTTTTAACAAAGTGCGGGGGGCTTCAGCACCCAAAGCTCCCCCCCCCTGGACACGCCACTGTTAAGTCCTCCAAAGGTCGAGATGAATTCTACTGTAGACATGACTGCATCATGTTAGGCCCTACATAGACTTTTAACTTCATGCCATGCACAAAATATTGCATAAACTTCCCACCAAATTTGGTGGGAAGTTTATGCAATGTTTTGTGCATGAAGTTAAAAGTCTATAGGCCTATAAGTTATGTTATTGAAGATAATTATAGATTTTTACCCAAAACACCAATTTATAAAGTTAACTTCGAGTACTGTTAAATATAAAAAATATAAAAAATATTTTATAATTTGTCATGAAGTTTATATAGTATCCTATTATATCGCGAATTTTAAAAAAAAAATCAAAATTATTTGATATCAGATGGATATTAGGCCTATATTCAATGTTTGATGTGCTCTCAGTCCGGGCTCTCAGTCTCAGGTCCCACAAAAAATAATGTGCAAACGTAGCTTACTAGACTATCGTCTATCGTCTACCGTCTACCTTGTTGCATTTATTGTAACTTTACTTTCGGAAAAAATTCTGGCTTGTAAAATTTCTGTCGGGCGCGTATCTTTTTAAACTTAAAGTTACACGACCGACTGGCTAGTGCCAAAAAAAAGTTAAGATCAAGCCCTGGTCTTGTAAGCTCTTGGAGCTGCGAAAATCAGTGGAACTATTTCCCCAATCTAGTAGTACATTTTCCTTGCCATACTTCCCACCTCTCCCTGGGTGCAGATAACAAATAAAAAGCGCCATCAATTCCACAACCACTGAGCAATTGGTGCTCCTATGTTTGAAAAAAAAAAGCTAAAAGAAATCAAATTTAAGGTAGTTTTAATCATTTAAAAGTATTTTTTTTTAAAACTACCTCATAGGGTATCCAAAATAGGTTAAATCCATGTTAAATTTCTACTTAATATTTGAGAAATTTAATAATGCCAAAAAATCACTTTTTGATGATTTTCTAGAAACACCTCACAGCATTTTCTAAGCACGTGGAGAGATTGCACACAGATTGTTTACGAAAATGGGCAAACCAGGTAAGCGAAAAAACGTAAATTTTGAGCCATAAAATAATTGTTCAGCTCGTAATAGTTAATTCTATAAAAGTATACATTGTTCTAAAGATAAAAACCGTTAAAATAACGAATGGCATGTCGTGGAATTTAGTAGAAAGCGTGCTTGTATAAAGCTTACCTATTTTCAGATTTTTAAATGGCAATGCCATCCATGATCATATCATCCATGCACGCGCACGATCAATCACATGTGGTGAATGCTCGTCGTGTCGTCACGTCATCAACAGTTATAACAATACTACAGAATTTTAAAGCATGGGCACTTAAAAACCTGTGTACAGAATTTCAAAGCCAAAAGGCAGATCTATCTTAAACAGCTCGGCCTCTGCTGAATTACATGAATCATGATTTTACATGAATGATTAATGCTCGCCTCATTCTTAGTCCGAATAATCAGTCAAAATATCAGAACAAAATACTAATTTCTGACATGATTGATAGTGTCCTGGGTCTGAACTGTTTCTATGATGAAATCTTGATGGCAAATTGGACAAAAGTCTAACTAAGAAGCACATGGTTCTCAGCCCTCGATTTATTATTAGGGAGTCCAGTAGTTTCCCGATTTCCGAATTTGTATCTGGAAGCACGTAAAACACGCAAGAATTGTCGTATGTTTTAAACATGATTTTTATGTTCAAATGGAAAAATAAATTATGATTCGAAGAGATTAAAGATTAATCTTTCTAACTGTATGATGTTTTTTCCAAAAAAAGTCTGTATAATACTAGAATCTAGATCAATGCGATAAATACGGTGTACCTTCAGAGCAACAGATTAGCAGTAGATGCATTCGTCGCCATTTTGTCACATGAGCTTCCGGATGTGACGGAGTTTTTGGATCACATCTCATTAACCCCTGACCTAGTCCAAAATCTGAGATTATTATGGGATAGACAAAAGAATTCCCCATCCGGCAATAGTAAACAAATGCCCGTTGAAAAAGCATGAACGGTAGTCAAAAGCAATTTCTGAGGCACCAAAATCAAGGTAATTTTCCCCGATTTTTCTTGTCAAAAGCCTTATAATTCGGTTATAAAGAGTCCATGAAACCTATATGAAACTGGTATTAGATTAAATTATAGACTTTCAAGAAGAAGTTGGCCAAGTTGCAGAGCAATCGGAGGTTGCGGTAAAATGCGAACCATGATTTTGTACAGGGAGGTACTGTGGTAACATGCGAAGTACGGGGAGTGTAGCGGTGTGTTAGCGGTGCATGCCATTAGTCACTAACTATAGAAGCCATTTTCCGAGGGGCGGAAAGACACAAAATATGTGTCGTATGACCTATGACCCTGATAAACAACACGAATTACTCCATGTGGAAGTTGTTGAGATTGCTTGTGAGTTTTGTTAATGAAATTCCTATTTTGTAACAACATGTAACACACCAAAACATAAAGATCGACTATCTAATGACTTCATAGTCTACAATGATCCTAAATTTACCATTATCTGCGGAATCCTTTCTGTTCAAAGACGAAGTTGTAGTTTCATATTTTTGCCGTGATCGCACTGTTCGCCAAGCTGCCAAATAATTCAACACTGATGGTCATGTGATGACCTTCTTCAATCCGGTCTCTGTGGACCCTACCACTTCTTAATAGGTATGCTACATGCTTTTGCGGCAATGGGGGCTGGCTGCGATTTTCTAACAGATCTTTTATGTCACCTTTGATTGAGTTATTTTCCAGGGTACTGAAATTTAACCCAAATTGTCGTAGTTTTTACAAATGTTCCAAAAATTTTGGGAAAATGTTGAAAATTTTTGCTCGATTAAGGAAAAATTGAGCTATTTTCCGAAAAAAATTGAGAAAATTATATACCAAAATAGGCTTTGAAAAAGGGGTCATTGATATACCAAAAGGCTGAATATGCTACCCATATTTGCGCCACGACCCCGTATGGCATTTGTACTGAGAACCCCCGGTGTCAAATATTTCGGATCCCAATTTGCAAACCTGAAAATATTCTCGATATTTATATAGGCTACATCTTGCGAGCAGGAAAATCTGTATAATTGGGATCGCCTTTCGCCGTCTGTGTGGTTTGTAAAGCGAGTCAATTACATCCCCTACAGACGAGTGGAATTAGTAATATCATGAATATGCTAATTCTGACCTGTTGTGACCTCCCCTCCATTGCGCGATAAACATGGGCGACTGCATGAGAGTGAACAATTCAAGCGTGCTCACCGATTTCATACCGAAAATGTGTAAGAAATAATCATCTGATTTCAATATGGAATCAACAAGAAGAAACCGTAATCACCTCATATACGACTAGAGACAATTTCAGTACAATAGTAAGTGTGCGTAATTGCTAACGAAGATGAATTAAAAACCGGTAACCAACACGTTAAGGATGCACCTCCGTGTACATTACATAACCACTCAGTCTCTCCCTGATAGTCATATAACGACCAAATGATAAATGACGACTATCATGGAAGACTGAGTTCCGCAGTCTAGCATGCCATGTGCCTTGTCGGGTTGACGCCGGGTGGTAGATGTAGCGCATTATCGGGTCTTGAGGGCAAGGATAAAAATGAAGAAAGCACACTTAATACAAGTGATATTATTTTTGTTACTACTTTCAATCATTTCTATGATACTTCAAGAATCTGTGTAATATTTTTTAATTTTTTTTTCACTTCCTTTGTATTTTTTTTTCCAATTCTGAAGTTGAGTAGTGCAGTGTCAGATGAGCTTCATAAACTAAAGACAAGAACATTTTGCATGAGGGCTTCAGAGAAATAATGAGAAAAAAACCACTTCAATGAATTGATATTATTTATGATACTACTTTTAATCAACTCCAGTATAATAAGAATCTCTGTTCTAAACTTGTTAATATAAAAATGTTTGCGTTTTTTCCCGCATACATGTAGGCCCGAAGTTTGGGGTGACTTGAGAAAAAAATAAAACACACACAACTGCACTTCATACTATGTAATGATTGTAATCATATGTTGTTACTTTTTTATTCAATAATTGTCAATATGATATTACAATACTAGTTGTCTTTCTTAACTCCCTTTCCAAATTTTATTAGATTTCAAATAAATTTTGAGACAGTAATCGACATAATAGGGACTTTGTTGCACTCATTCCAGTTGGTCGCGGCGACAGACACAAAACCTGTACGCACACAACTTTAATTGAGCATAACTTCACTATACTTCAAGCTACTGAGCTGATTTAAAGACTGTTGGTTTTCTCTTTAAATTCTCTTTCCAGTGATACCAAACTTGATAAGGTTCGCTTAAAAAAGGCAAAAAGTGCCGGACTCCCTATTATTATGCATGTATGGATCTGAAGCATGTCCGGGGCACGGCAACATTTTTAGGACAACTTGATATAAGAATTTTGCCTCGGATTTTCACTGAAAAGGCAAGGCAGCACAGCAGTTGAGTTTGTAACAAAACTAACATTTCAAGAGGGCATCATGATCATTGTGATCATGGCAACTGTTGAAAATTTGAGAAGAGCACTAAGGCAATTTCTCAATGAAAGTGAAGAAAACACACACACAAACATAGATGATTTTATCATGAAGGGGCAGGCCTTGGGCTAGTCCGAATAATCAGTCCCAGAACAATATTTTTATTTCTGACATGATCGTGTTCTGGGTCTGAACTGTTTCCATATGAAATCTTGATGCCAAATTGGACAAAAGAAGCACATGGTTTGACTTGACAGCTTTTTAATCCCTATTCATGTTACGTGAATCACGCTATTGTTGACCATCCTTCTGATACTTGAGTGTTTGGACAAGCGGAACGGTCTTTTGTCTACCTCTCTGTTTGTAAACAGACGAGGATGTCGAAATTGACATCCTCCCCGAATAGGAAAGTCAGCGTAATAGTACGGCACTAGCCTTGGGCACCGATGGGACAATCAAACTTCTTACCAAGTTAAAATTATGCAAATTTCCTAGCACTGCCCCACGCACCCACTGCATGACATCACGTGCACAGAACTGACGAATCGTGTGCGTAGGATCGGTGAAATTTTTGTAAAATTTGGTAAAAAACAGCTCGTGCATATTGTCCGTCTCCATTGAAAAACTGGATCCTCCGCAGTAAAATCCATCATTCATGACCACTTGAAATAAGCTTCCAAAATAAATTACTTGAAAAATTTATAACACAAAATCTATTTCAATGAAGTAAAATGGGTCTGAGAACCGAGTCTATGGGTCAACTCAACCTGTATGGTATGTAATTGGAAGCCTGTAATTTTTAAATTTTGGACATCTGGAATTTACAGGAAGTACTGCGTATCTCTGGCATGTCGGGAATATTGTAAAGCAGTTCAATATTTATAAAGAGGTGCGGGAGAATCAATTTGGAGTTTCTCGCAATGGATTTTTAGGTCCACATTTGCATTCCATTAAAAATTCAATCATATAAAATGTCAATCAATAACCATAAAAAGAAGTTGTGAATACAATTAACCTTTGTTTTACTCTCTACAGGTCTAGGATTTTCACCCAGAGGTGGCGGCGGTGGTGGCGGCCGAGGTGGTTTTGGTGGAACACGGGGAGGTGGCGTCCGAGGTCGAGGTGGATTTTCACCCAGAGGCCGTGGTGGTTTTGGTGGTGACCGTGGTGGTGGTCGAGGTGGTTATGGCGGTGACCGTGGTGGTGGCCGAGGTGGTTTTAGAGGTGGACGTGGTGGTAGTCGTGGTGGATTTGGAGGACGAGGCGGCAGAGGAGGTAATTGTTACTGTATTCACATTTTAATTTAAGATCGTTTTGTTTGGGAAGAAAACATAAAAAAGCATACATGAATGGGAATTGAACTAGTCATAACGTTCTGTGTAAGGTTACATAATTCTTCCTTTCATGTATGCTGCCAGTTCGAGGCTCTCCCGCATATAGTGCATAATGGCGGAACCGTGCAAGTAGCGAATGATAGGGCTCAAATACAATTTAGCCTGACGAAAAATATCTGTAAATGATAGAATATACCTGTTGATCGTGAAATCTGACATTCAAAATAGTCTTTGTAATCATAATTTTAGTATTTTGAGACCTAGTATTAAAATTGCTAAATAGCATGAATACTTATCAAGATCTGAGTAATTTATAAATTTATGATATCTTTTATTTTTGCCTCATTAGTCTTCTGAGAAAGGGGCACTATAGAGGCGTTATTACATATTGACAGTTTCTGACGAATAACATCACACTTTTTTTTAGGTTTCAGTCCACGAGGAAGGGGTGGCTTTGGTGACAGAGGCGGAGGACGTGGTCGTGGCGGACGAGGTGGGCGTGGTGGACGAGGAGGTAAGTCAAGTGGTATAGCAACCGCAAGAAAATATTGCCTGTCCAAATGATTGCACTAGAAAAATATTGCCTTTCTGATTGCCTCAGGCAAGTACAATTAGGTGGAAAATAAAAATTGTTTGATTGGCGTAACATAAAAAAAATTAGGGTAGAGCCTGTAGGTAGGAATTTTTTTACTGTTAAAGCTGTAAATTGTGTTTGATAAAGGCCTTGGGACTAGGGGTGTTATTTTCGGTAATTTTGTGCCCGGTACCCGTGCATTTTTCGGGCGGGTAACTGGTACCGAAATTGCACAAAAAAAAAAAAAAAATTGAATTTTGCAAAATTTTAATATGACAAATTCAATCCCTTTTTATATCATTAATAAAACATACCATTAAAACTATTTATCAATTTTCATATTAAAATTACAAAACAATGTGCAAAATTCAATTTTTAAATTTTTTTAGGTCAACCATGATCCTAGCATTTAGGTCTAGGTCCAGGGACACTACAAAACCAAAAAAACTTTTTTTAAATTTGGGTACCGGGCAGGGGATTTCCTGCCCGGTAATAGGATTATCGGGCGGGACTCGAATTCCGGGACTCACTCACACCCTTACTTGGGACTTCTTTTTTTTTTAAATACTGTATTTAAAAAAAGTTGGGGTCAGACCTAATGTACTTTAAGGGTCAGTTGGGTGACACCAATCAAACAATTGTTTTTAGGCCCAAGTGATATTGGCATTAAATTCCAAATGCATGGTGGGTCATTTTGTGCAACTTTAGGTACAGCTGAAAATAATTGCATTTTTGGAAGAATGATGCATGCATGCAAATGCCCATAACTCAGGGAATTTTGAAGCCTTGATTTCTTGAGTCTGATAGCATGTTTTTTTATTACTGTACTCTTTTGTATCTGTTGCAGGTGGACGAGGTGGTTTTGGAGCAGGCAAGAAAGTGTATGTTGAACCTCACAGATTAGAAGGTAAGGGGGTAAAGAATTAAAACCATACCATAGCTAAAATAATAGTTTCTCGATCATGAGAGTATGAATGTACTGCGTGCACTGCGTAATGTCGCAAGTTTAGTGGAATGACACGATAGCGTGATCGATTGTTCACCCACAGGAAATGCAGCGCTACCCAAAGCGTGTGTGGTAGGCGTTGTACGCCGACGCACAATTGCGTGCCTATTGAACTCTCATGATCGAGAAACTATTATTTTAGCTATAGTATGGTTACAAACATGGACCGTAATTTAGTGTTTCAAGCCAGAATTGATCATTTCTTATTAAGATGGGACTACACCCCTGCCAAATTTTATGTATATTATAGGGGCAAGGACTACAACTACTGCACTGGAAATTTTATTTCAGCACAGACAACAGTTGTGGAGTTACAGTAAAAAATGAGGGAAAACCAATATCTGATCAATAAATCAATAACTACTTGCCTTGAGTTGCTGAATTTCCAGTGCAGTAGTTGTAGTCCTTGCCCCTATAATATACATATCTTACTTGTCACCAACACCCTTGAAAAATGCAAAAATAGGCAAAGAATTGGCCAGGGGTGTAGTACCACCTTAAGCAGCTTCTTAGTAGAATTTCCATTACCTGTACGGGTACTTTGAATAATCAGGGGTAGAATTTGTGAGAATCATTTGCTTTTCAGTGTGTAAACATAAGAAGTCATGAGAGTAAAAAATTTATGAGAATCAAGTTTGATTCATGTATTGTTTGTGAAAATTGATTTGCAGATTCTCACCCAAATGTCTAGCCCTTGGCATATTTTGTAGACTGTAGAATACATAACGTTGCCAACTGCTATCACCAGGGGTCGCATTCTTGCATGTCTGCATGTCCTGGGACCCCTTATAGACTATGGGCCATGCATCTCTACGGCCCTTGGTTTTCCACTTTTGTAGTCCCCTCTTGGGCAGAACATGAAAACACAACAAATCAAGAGTAAAGATATGTCTGAATTAGTATCCAAAAAGTTCCCACGTTTTACTTTGCACATTTAGGAGTTATTTGGGGTTAAAATTGAGTTTTTCGTGATTTTTTTCCAAATCCTTATTTTTTTTGGTGTTTTGGGAAAAAAATCCATATCTTCAATACGAAAGGTCAAAATTTTCAATTGATCGTCGGTTTTTCATCCCACCTACATAAAGTTTACTCCAAGTACTGTTAAATATCAAAAATATCAATTTTTAATGATTTGCCATAAAATGTGTATTAAATTGCGAATTTCAAAAAATCAAAATTATTTGATATCAGAATGACATTCTTCATATTCAGAATGCAATTCGATATGTCTGATGTGCTCTAATGTCCCACAATAAATACTGTCCAAACGTTCATACCCCAGCCCTTAAAGGGTCCAGAAAAAAGTCAAATGTACCCTTTAAATTTTTGAGTTTGCTCTATCCCTGGCCATCTCAGAGATTGAGTATGAGCCATCCTCCTCCTCCACTCTTGTCTGCCTTGTTGTGTCTGATGCACAGCAATAACAGCATCCTCCAGTGTCATCCCTGACCCTAAGCCATGCCAGGAGTCAGCCACCAAATATTTATTTTAAAACATTATATTTTAGGCGAAGAGTGTTTTGTTAATGGTTGGTGTTATTTTAATTGTTTCAATACAACAGGTGTATTCATTGCACGTGGCAGAGAAGATGCTTTAGTAACAAAGAACCTTGTACCAGGTGATTCTGTATATGGGGAGAAGAGAATAGCTATTGAGGCAAGTATAAGGATGTAATACATGTAGCATATTCATTCCAATAAGCGTCCATGGCGTCTAACATTTTGGGTGGGCGCTTATTTTTTACCTGGTTTACTTACTTAGGGGCGTTTATTAGCTAGACAAATTTACGTATGTTATAAAAGAGTCCTGAGACGTTCTAATAGCTTTCTGATGCAGAAAATGTATTGCAAGTTTATACAGGACTTTCAGTCCTTCAGCTATTTCACTGTATCAATGTCTATCTGTCACTTCAACATTGATGGTGGGTGGGCGCTTATTGGGGCATAAGTGCTTATTGGAACGAATACGGTACTTGGATATTGCTAAAACCAAGCCAAATTCACTCCCAGCTGGTCAGGCCCACCCCAACGATAAACCACAGTAGATAAACCAATAGATAGAAAAATGTTATGTCCATGTTGTCCATGCATTTGAAAGGTGTGCGTACACAGACACACAACACATAGTTTGCGGGTATCCTATCCTTTGAGATGACCTTGCAAAAGGGCAATAAAGCTTTTAATCAAGTGAATTTATTAATGTCTTCACTTTACTTAAAAGTAAGGACATGGAAACTGCGCAATGCGCAAAAAACGCCAAAATTTGCATATTTTGGATAGATCCTACCGCAAATTTAAGATTTTCCCAAAATAACCATTCTTACTTATTTTCCAAAAACTTGGAAGTTTTTACTAAGTATCAAAGAAACCATAATGATCTGCAACACAATCCATGTTGAAAAATAGAAAATAGGCCGTCACAAAAAATTGCAAGAGCCTATAGAAGAAAAAAAGTAAAATTTAAATTTTTTTTAAAATATTGCAAATCCAAACTTTTGGGGAGAAAATTAGTGCATTTTGGAAAAAAATTGAAAATTTTGCATTTTTCGAAAACTGGCACACGCATTTTGCTCTCAAAAATTGTGCATTTTCCCTATGCTTACTTTATGTGTTTCGCACGTTCAGTTAAACTTGCAAGCATGGCACAGTGGTCTGAGTAAACACCTGCGATTTCAAGCTTTGCTGATGTCGCTTACTACACTATACCAAAAGTACTTTAACTTGGAAAGAAGGTGTAAGCTACATTACCGTGTCTTAAATTGATAACATTCACACTAAAATCTTTGAAGTCAGAATTTCTTTTCAAAATGGATTTAACTCTGCTCTCCAGTGGCAGCGCCAGGAAGTTAATTTTTTTGGGGGGAGGCAAAATCAACCAATTTTGCCCAAAATTGCTGCAAAAAGTGGACATTTCCATAATTTTGAGTTTTGATTTTTCCCCCATCCCCCACCCTGTGGCATTGCCACTGCTGTTTGCCACATAATCTGTAATTGCTATCATTATTTCAATCTTACCTGCAGGAGGGAGAGCAGAAGTTGGAATACCGTGTGTGGAACCCCTTCAGATCAAAGCTTGGTGCTGCCATCATGGGTGGTATTGATAACATTTACATGCCAGTGGGTTGTAAGGTATTGTACCTGGGTGCTGCTTCAGGAACCACAGTCTCACATGTGTCAGATCTTGTAGGACCGGTAAGTCAATTGGCAGCAACTCTCAACTGTTATCTGCTCTCCTTAAATCTGATATAGGAGAGTGATTTTTAGCTCTCCTTAACCATTCTCTGCTTATAGTATATTGTAAATGCTCTAAACAGCTCTCCTTGAAAGCTCCAGATAGAAGAGCTATTTATGCTCTCCTGCAAATTCCAAAAGACGGTATGTGTATGTGACCATTCACCATGAACCTAGTGTCAAGTCGACCAGTGCTTACTCATAGATATAGACCAATAAAACCAACAAAGGCAAGAGCAAAATTGAATTTTGAGCTCATATTTTCCGAGCAATTATGAGAAGTGATACATTTTTAGGTTGTTTACTATAAAATGAGCTAAACACATCAAAAGAAACAAGTCCCCCTCTGAAAATTTCGTCATAACATCGTAAAGTAAAACGTTGTACCAATAAAACTTACTTAGAAATAATTATATGATTGTTTACTAAGTGTTTTGTGAAAATGAAAGATGTCCATGACTTCATGGCTGAATGAACCCAAGTTGAAGACAAAAACTGCCCTTTCCAAAAGTCACAAAGTAGGCCTATGCTTGTTAATTGCAAGGCGTATTGGGACAAGGAATGGAACTGGCCATCTTACAACTCACTGTGCTGAACTCTGCACCAAGGGGATTTGCATGGCTGAATGATCAAGAATCGATACGGTACACATTACAGTAAATGTTCACTTGGTGAGGATTTTAAACTGCACTCAAACACATAGGGTTTTCCATTAGTAACAAGCCATGAATCAACTTTTGTGACAAGCATAGGCCTACTTTGTGACTTTTGAAAAGGGCAGTTTTTGCCTTCAATTTAGGCTCATTCAGCCCTGAAGTCATGGAAATCTCTCATTTTCACACAGCACTTAGTAAATAGTCATATACTTATTTCAAAGTTAGTTTTATTGGTACAAAACGAAACCTTACAATGTTATGACGACATGTTCAGAGGGGGACTTAATTCTTTTGATGTGTTTAGGAGAGTGATGTTTATCTCTCCTTAGTTAACCATTCTCTGCTTGCAGTATATTGTAAATGCTCTAAAATGCTCCTTGAAGGCTCCAGAAGAGCTATTTAATGCTCTCCTGCAAATTCCAAAAGACAGTATGTGTATGTGACCATCCACCATGAACCCAGTGTCAAGTCTACCAGTGCTTACTCACAGATATAGACCAATAAAACTTACAGAAAACAAAAACAAGAGCAAAATTGAATTTTGAGCACATATTTTCCAAGCAATTATGACAAGTGATACATTTTTTTAAAGGTTGTTTACTATAAAATGAGCTAGATGCTCAAAATTGCACCTCTACTAACACTGTGTTCATATTGCATGGTCAAACAATGGTTATGATTGTTGTAAGATGTCAAATAATAATTCAATGAAGTGGGTCTCAAACATTTTCAGGTAGCTCTTTTACTTTGCATATATTTGAGATTCCATCAACAATCGGTGTCTTTGGGGAACAAATAACTTCGCTAACATCATGCAGCTGTTCATAATCTAAATCTAAAACTGATAGTTTGAAATTAACGCTTGAAATATGGCTGCTCTAACTCTATAATAATAGAAAGAAATCAGATATTGAAACCAGCAATCTATATGCATAGTTATTAAGTACCCTGACCTCAAATTCCAAGTTGGCAGAATGGTATCTATATATATGTGCAACACTTTCAAATATGTGTGCTTAGGCCAAAAAAAAAAAGGTTTGTCTCAAAGCTCGCGCACGCATTTGTAAAATCGTGAGATTTGGGAAAAAACAAATGCGGAAATTTTTTTTATTTCAAAAAAAAAAAGTGTGGAATTAGCATCATGCATATATAGTTCAGTAAAATGGGTATGGTAATACCACAAGTGCTGCTATGAAGTGATGAAACAAATTATGCTCCTGGAGCATACGTTGTTGATGGAATGTCAAATATGTCTATTTACTTTCCCCCACACAGGATGGCTTGGTATATGCAGTAGAATTCTCACACAGATCAGGGCGTGATCTCATCAACGTCGCAAAGAAAAGAACAAATATCATTCCTATCATTGAAGATGCCAGACACCCACACAAATACAGAATGTTAGTCGGTAAGTCTGCAACTTTAATATGGTAATATTCTGAAGGTCAAGACCCCAACCCCAAGGTCAGATTATCCAAGATTAGGTTACGACTTTAGGTCAAAAGAACAGAACAAATATTCTTATCATCGAAGATGCCAGACATCCACACAACTACAGAAGGTACAATTCTGTTTACCCTGTGTTTTAAGTACAATTCTGGTTTACCCTGCATACCCTGTATGGTTAAGGTTAAGATTACAGTCTGTCCACATAGAAGTACTTAAACCAAATTTGTGGCAGCTGGGGTCGATGCTTTGCGTCACATGCACTACGCGTTAAACAAACGCGACGCGTAAATAGCGTGGTGCGCTCGGCAAGTACAAATCGCGCAGCAGTTGGCGCGCCAAAGAAGCAATTAGGCGCATTGCACTGAAGAATATATTCTCATACCTCCAGTTTCCGAGGTCTATTTACTTTGTACTTCTAAGTGGACAGACTATAGGATAAGGATTATACTTTTGCTCAGGGTATACCAGAATTATTCCATACAGAATGTTAGTCGGTAAGACGACCACATCAATATGGTCATATCCTGAAGCTGGCCTGTCCCTAAGTTTAGGTTACAACCTGTCCTTACCTTGAGGTCAGAAGAAAAGCACAAATATCATTCCCATCATTGAAGATAAGACATCCATGCATGTTAGTCAGTATGTTAGCCACTTAAATTAATACCATGATCAAATCAGGGGCGCCCCACTTTGAACATATACTTGCGTGCCTTTCTGCTGCATACAAATTGATGGCTTGGTCATTTAAATTTTGGGTGATGATCTTTTGGATCACTAATGAAGGATATTTTTGGCTTTCGATTTTGTTATTTTAAACTTTTTAAAAGGTAAAATTTTAAAAGATTTGTGAATGAGGTTTGTGCGTACTGCCCTTTCTTATTCTCTGTAATAATGTTTCCTCACATGCAGGTATGGTAGATTGTATATTTGCTGACGTGGCGCAACCGGACCAGGCTCGTATCGTCGCAATCAACGCACATCATTTCCTGAAGAATGAAGGACATTTTGTAATCTCAATAAAGGTAAGTCTTGCTTACTATTAGTTTTAGTGGTGTTCATGAACCACAACAGCATGTCACATCCTCCTGTCCAGCAGCATGGATGTTCCAAATTTATTCCATCCAATCCAGTGGCCTGCTTTTAGCATATCCATGTATGTTAGAGGGTTTGCCAGGGTTTCAGTTCCAGTGCTTTGTTGTCCAGTGGATCAGCTTGGCCACAGGCTCCAAAGCGTGTCCCTTCTCTGATGTACTGTGAAAGCTTAGGGAGGTCACCATACAGATCTATTGGCAATGAATAAGTGCCACATGTGAATCCCAAGCAAGGGGGTGCTTCCAAGTATACAGGGAACATGCTGGCCAAAGAGATCTATTTTCACAATTAATCCCTAGACATGGGGTAGATAGGTTTTCAAAAATCCAAAAACTGCTTTACAGAAAATGCTTTGACATGTTTTGAACAAAATGCACTAAAAGAGCAAAATTTTTGATTGGAAATTACACATAGAAATGTAATAGGGTTTTGAACATGAAACTGCACCCCCTGTCAAAAACTAATTCCAATAACCACCCCCCCCCCCCAAAATGTCTTATTTCCAGCACTGCCTGTTCTCAATGTTGTCATGACTAAATCTTATCATTGTGTTATTTTTCCAGGCTAACTGTATTGATTCCACCGCCCAACCAGAAGCCGTGTTTGCGGAGGAGGTAAAGAAGTTACAAGCAGAAAGACTGAAACCAAAGGAGCAGCTGACATTAGAGCCGTATGAAAGAGACCACGCTGTAGTTGTAGGAATATACAGGTATGGTATAATATTGCTGATGAGTTAAGGATCAATCATGTTTCACTGTTGTTCATCGCAGTTAAGGGGTACTACACCCCTCGATAAATTTGTGTCTATTTTTGCATTTTCTCAAAAACTAATAACACAGTGGTAACAAAAGTTATGTATATTATAGGGGCAAGGAATCCCACTACACTGGAATTTCAGTGACCCAAGACAAGCGGTTCGTTATTTATGATAAGAAAAGAGGTACAGCTAGGTTGTACCTCATTTGTTATCATATATACTGAACCGCTTGTCTTGAGTCACTGAAATTTCAGTGTAGTAATTGGATTCCTTGGCCCAATAATATACATAAATTTTGTTACCGGTGTGTTATTATTTTTTGAGAAAAATGCAAAAATAGTCACAAATTTACCACAGGGGTGTAGTACCCCCTTAACAACGATGCGTCTGCAATCTGCATGGTTTACTTCGCAAAATAAACCACACAGACACAAGTTACAAAACAGTGTTGAACAGCGGTGAATGCTGATTGAATCCCTTTCAACAACAAAAACATGAGGAACATCAGTTAGTCATTGCAACTCAACATTACAAGAAGATTCATTGTTGATTTCTGTATTGATATCAACTCAGGGAATGGACATTAAACTACATAATAAAACAGCAACCTTTAGCCACTCCAAAATGATGAATTCAACATGTAAACAAACAAGTTCCTGGCATAGTTTGTGTCTGTCGTCACTGTTAACTCCCCACAGCCCTTGATTGGTTGATAGTAGGAGGAAGGTTGACTCATCTGGTGCCTTCATCGGGAAAAAAGGAATTGCATTGCATTGCAAAAAATAGTGAAGGCAAAGAGCATTGTTGACATGGGGCCTTCAGGAGAGAAAATTTCCTATTATTAAGACCTAACTTTTGTATGTTTGAAGGTGCAAAATTAATCATAAGGCATGCTGTTTTACTGCTGTGTGTAGAAACTTGATCATCGCAACAAATCGTAAACTAATCATCTCTGAGTGATTGACGGATGAAGTCGGTCGCAAACTAGTCTTTTTGTTAAATTCTGTCTTGGAATATAATCACAATAATATACCCTGATAAATTTCATTTCATGTCATTCACGTAAAAACAGAATGTATAACCCTGTTAGTTTCTGTAACATGTGTTAATTTTTACTGTTTCTTTGTTTTGATTGCAGATCTCAAAAGAAGAAGTGATCACTGGAAGGTGCTTTTATGTAGACTGTATATAAACTATTTTATCTGTGAGCAAGGCCCAGGATTGGGATCAGTCAGTGAATGGTTAAGAGAGATTTGCAAAACCATTCTTGAGAATAAGAACAAATGCCCAATCTGAAGAGAATGAAATGGCCAGTCTGTTCCTCATACTGTTTTGCTGCATTAATTCACATATCATTGGGTCATTCACTTTGCAGGTAGAACCTCATTTTGAAATGCCCGTGCGATTGGTGAATTGGACAGACTTGAAGCACTAAAATACACAATTGCCATGAAGATGAATTGTTCAAAAATGAAAATTTGTTAAGCTTTTAAACTGAGTAGTCTTCAGAAAATTAACTGATTTCAGGCAAACTTGCTCAGATGACTCTGTACAAAAGTTAGTACAGGCAGAGTACATGTTTGAAGCTATAAGTTAAGTACATTGTTCATCATGTAGACAAAATTAAACCTGGCACCAAGACCATCCATCTTTAGTTATTCTATCATGTGAATATTTAATTTGAATTTGTGTATGTATGTAATGTTCCTAAAATGGTTAACTAAATAGTAGATTAAATTAAGTTTTTAGGAGCTTAATAGCCAGGAGCTATACCAGGTTCTGTGGTGAGCAAGAGCAATTGTGTAGAATGTGTATTCCAGTTGAGATCCATACACCCCTATGGAAGACATGATCTTAATCTCCCCACACAGGGTGAGTGAATTTCAAATGGGGTTACTTGAATGGGTGACTCCATTTGAAATCTACACCCCCTGTGTGGGAGATTAAGTTCATGTCTTCTATAGGGGGTCTATGGAATTCAACAGGAATGGCCGAATGTGGCATGCCTTAACTACATGTAATTACTTGTTTACTTCTCTAATAATTCCCCTTGTGTATATATAAAAGCACATGCAGCTTTATAGGATTTTTTTTAAGTACTAACCAAAAGCCTCCTATACATGATGTTTTGTGCCTGGTGTTAGCATACAGCCAAATGCTAGTCCCTGTAAAATTTGGTCGCTAGCGAATTGTGTATGGCACATGGTCACCTAGAAGACCTGTCACTGCCATTTATTTGGAAATTACGTATTATTTTACTGAATTGGAATATTATAGTAACTTGAATTTTGAACAAACAGTTCCAGTTCAGTTGTGTTGTAGAATTAGTACTAGTGTTGTGAAATTCCTTTCTTTTCAATTTCTATACCCCTGGTGTTGGGTATATTCCTTTTGATTATTTTCTACTTGGCGCTCATGTATTTTGGTGCGAAGTAGAGTTGGCTGTGATTGGTTGGGGGAGGGGTGAATATTTTCGGCTTGTAAGTTCATAATTATGAAACTCGGTCAAGCAAGATGAGTCCTTGGTTGAGTGAAAGTAATTATTTTCACTTATTCTGAAATTTGACTGACTAAATGATTTAAAAAATTTTTTTTAATACAGAATTAAACACTTTTCAATTTCAACGCCTCATTTCCTTTCATTTAATAAAAAAATATTTCTATTAAATAAGTGTCTTCTGATTTCGATTAGACCTGAAGAGTGAAAATAAAAAACTAGTTAGCATAATGACTGACCTGTCAATCAAACTCTGTACTGTCTGTGATTGGTTATCTACCCTAGTACGCTACGGTCATAAATCGCAAACTGCACAAAGTTTGATAGCGATGTCCGACTCCAAACTTGGATTATAACTATAATTTGTTCCCAGTTTCATGAATTTAACCTCATTACTTATTTACTTTGATATAATTTGCTGCTGTAACCAATTGTAACCAAACGGTCACAATGCACTATTCCATACCCCCCATGAGGAAGAGTTTGAATAGTTTGTTTTCTGTGAGATTTTTAACATTATGTTAGAACAATGATAGAACTGTGTATCTCGCAAGGGTGTGGATTTCAAATAGAATAGCCTTATCATTGCATTTGTATCATTTTATTGTGCAGCTGGGGAAAACTGACAAAAAACAAATTATGTACTGTAATTCTTTTTTTATTAAAAAATGATTTTTTTATTCTAGGAAAACATTTGTATTTCGTGTTTTCTTAATGACTGAACATTTATACTAAGCTGGACTTTTAAACATGCCTGCACTGCTGGTGTTGCATTTTGACCCTCAATTTCATACCTGCCAACTGTTCCTATTTTTACTGAAACAAAAAGCATAAAATCATGCAGTGGTTCTGGACCGGGGGATACCATTGGGCCCCCCAATATTTAACATCTTCCAGAACCCCTGCCATGTGTCCCTATTTTCAGATTTTTTTTCCTCCCATTTGTCCCTATGTGAGGTTTTAGGGTTGGCAAGTACATAGACTATGCCATAGTCGATTTTTGATAAATAAAAATGTTATTAATCATGATGAACGCATTCAGTTGAACTCGAAATTATACTGATATTTAGTAGGCCTACATCAAAATACTAGTATAAAATGGTTATGAAAAAGCTTAGGCTATATAATTATATTTGTGACAGTAAAAGTAAAGTATAGGCCCTACGTAGGCTTATATTATTGAATGCAACATATCATAATGGCATAATTATAATGACACTTCAATACTGAACAATTGTAATTTTAGAATCTGCCAGTTTATTATCCGAAAAACCGACTATAGACTTTCACTTTTAAGCAGAACTTTACCCCGGGACTCGCACACTGTCAATCATACTTATTTATCAATAAAATCTAACCACAAGACTAAGCATGGTGGTACAATCCGCGCTAGATGCATACGTTCATCCACCAGCACAAAAGAGCCGCATTCCCTAGATAGTTGTGTACCATGTATAGTTATAATGGTACCAGTACACGTCGGGAGGATTTAAACAATAACGAGATCTGGGCGACCAATCACAAGCCAGATTCATTTTTAAAGATGCATTACATCATCACCAATTTTCTGGCCTAACTCTCAAGGCAAAGTCAGTAGTCCACTTGGGAAGCTAACAAACAGAGGGCGTACGGTGACTGAAAAGATCAGTTGTGAAAATCTATCAATTGTGCACTCATTAATTAAATCAGAGTTTTAAGCTTAAAGTAATAGCCAGAGTAGTGCACAATTGGCAAGTGGACTACGGAGAAGTCTAGCAAGTACAGGGTGTATCAAAATAATTGGTACCCATCAGTTTTCAGTGATTATGGACAAGACTGCAATTCCAAAATGTAACATAAGATCCACCTAATCTACTGATTAATGTCATCATTCTGGTTATTTTTAGTAGATCCAATGTTGCAATTGGAAGTAGACCGGGGGTTTCAATGAACATCAAAGCAGACGGGTACCAATCATTTTGATAGTCTGTATGCAATTTGTCATGGGAGCGATCACTGGAGAATAGAGTTATATGATGGCGATTTATACAATGGCTAAGGAATGGGATGATGAAACATAAACCTGAATTCTGGGGTCTAGGATAGAGGGGCCCCATCTGCAATACACTGTCGAAGTGATGATGTAATCGGATTAACTACCAAAGCAATATACAATTTTTGAATACATGGCCCTGCACTTCAACATTCACGTGGTACCTATGCATTGAGCCATAGATGTCAAAGAAATGCTAATCACTCACACCTGCAAGATTAGTATCTTTGAAAAGATCACAATTGTATTCAATCTATGATTGCAGACATACACAGGTGATGAGTGCATCCTGCTTGTAGTGCAGGGCGATCTATTAAAAAATTATATTCAACTTGCTATGGTAGTCAATTCGATTATTACTTAACTTCGACAGCGTATGGTCGTCGTGTACAATATAGAATGCAGTAATTGTCAAATGTCTACAGGGCAAGGGCACTAAGGCAGCTATGCCGTCTTGCCATGGTTATAAATTTTAAATTATCAAATTTAAGAATCCATTCACACATTAAAGAAATGAGACACACACACAATATTTGAAAGCCCGATCACAAACAGAGCTGTAATCGAGTTCCTGGCCACGTTTTATTGGTATTAATTATTATTATTATTATTTAATGCGGAATTAGGTCGGCTATATACAAAGAAAGGGCCTCCTCATTATCATCAAGTCAAAGCAAAGCAAATACTTGCTGCTACACCTACAATGTACCTATCGCTTTGCCTTGTTTAATAACACCCTTGGTAATTTTACTCAACATGAACATTTTACAATTTTTTTTATTATAAAGAATAGCACTTTCTGCATGTGCTCGCTGATACCCAACAATTTCTCCCACCCTCCCGATTGGTGGACGTTTTACATTGAGCCAGCGAATTGCACATGACCCTATGGTACAGAAGAGTGTTTTACATGGCAACACATAGTATGGGTTATAGCAACGCCAGAGGGGTGCTGTCACCAGTCTCTGCAACAACCTTATCATATCACTTCCCATTTGAACTACTATAAGAGGTCTCACAATATGTTACTTGTTGGTGATCATAGGGACTATTATGTAACATATTAGTGAGGATGACAATTATGGCAATTCAAAGTGATGCTGTAAGGTATGTTGTAGAGATTGATAACAGCGCCCTCTCCTTTGATAGTAATAATGAAGTCATTAAGTATAGCACCATCTATTTTGTACAATATGAACATTAAATAGTAAGGCTCCTTTTAGTAGACTACACTGCATGCTTCAGTTTGAGACTGCAATGTGTGTGTAATTTACAAGTCTTGGTGAAAGACTAAATAATGCATCAATGGCCATATCTGATATGATCACAAAGCTTTGTGGAACAAGGAACGTTATAACCGAGTAGCTTGATCTATAATGTACCACGCTACTCGTGTATCATATTTCCACACAAAACTGATGTGTAAATGCCAAGTTTGTCATGAACACCATATACGGACAAATACCAATTGAGCTATTGAATATATACCGTGTGTCATTAAGTCTGTTCCTCCCCCCATAGGAAAACCATTTTAACATGCTTTAAATTAAACTTACACAATTAATTTGATATTAATTTGTTACTGGTTATTGTTTTGGATTAATATAAATGTCACTTAGCAATTTATTTGAAGTTGTTGTCTTTTTATGGTCGATAACCTCCGAAAGTGAGCAAACCTCTGTTATTGTTGTTTTTCCATAGAAAATCAAGGTTTGCAGACCTTTAAATCTGCCATAACATACAAAATTAGCTCTAAAATTGTAGAACAACGGCCGACATATTTTTTTCGCTGCAATGAGCCTTAAGGTTCATTGCAGCTAGTAGCACAAAGGCAGCAAATAAACAGAGGGGGTACTTCCATATTCAGGCTATGCTCCAGGGGAAGTCGGAATATAGGCGGAACGGACTTTCGACACACGGTATATTTCAAATCCATACACCCCCTATATTATACATGACCTTAATCTCCTGCACAGGGGGTGTAGATTTCAAATAAAGTCACCCATTCAGGTAACCCCATTTGAAATTCACACTCCCTGTGTTTGAACAATAAGGCCATGTCTTCCATAGGGTGTTTATATTTCAACTGGAATAACCCATAACTATAAACTGTCCCTATCAGTGATGCCACTTAGCGTTGTCAAATTTTCCATAAATCCTGAAAATGCACTTTTCCCTTTTGGAGCAAATATTTCCTGAAATTGGTCAATTTTCTTCAAAATTGACTGAAATCAGGAAATTTCCTGAAAAGTGGCGTCTCTATATCTGTATTACAACCTGTGGATTCGCTGAGAGCAGACTAAATGGTAACGACCATGTCTTTGTACTGTAACAGATTTGATAACCACGCCCTCTGTAGTCCATACAAAAGAATGCGGACAGTTTACAAATGCCTGTTATTTGTCAGTATGTGGTGTATCACAATGACTTGTAGCATGATCACTCAGCAGGGTCAGAATTTTGTTTCATAGTGCGAGAATCAATCTTGATTCTTGCAGAATAAATCAGCGGGAATCTTCTTGCAAATCAACTTCTGTGTAAACTACAAAAGTTTATGAGAATCAACTTTGATTCACGCAAATCTGCTAAGTGCTTATGAGAAACTTTGCAGGAATCGATTCTTGGATTCTCGCCAAAATTCTGACCCTGCTCAGTAAAGTTTAATTCAGATTTCCTTTTACAAATTAAGCGTACTGCTAGCCGTCCAGCGCGTATTATTTGCTCAAGGTCCAATGCACACGCTTGACGTTGCACACATATACACGATGGTTAAGCTGTCAAAGGAAATCTGAATAAGACTTTACCTGACAAGGTTACTAGTTGCCAGCAGAGATAACCGCACAATGTTGCGTCTCACCTCACCTGTCAAAAGTGTAGCATCCTTATGAGTGCAGACACTTGCAGAGATGCCACTTGATGTTGTCAAAATTTCCTTAAAAACATGGGAAAATCCTGAAAATGCACTCTTCCCTATTCTTTTGCACGGGAAGGTATAGAGCAAAAATTTCCTGAAATTGGTCAATTTTCTTCAAAACTTCCTGAAACAGGGCATCTCTGCACTTGCTACATTAGTTGCAACATTCCGAGTGTACCTCGGCTGGTGACTGTATTGTACATCACATTATTTGCACAAGATGTGAGGAACATGCATACATATCATGTAGTATGATCTGGTTAGTGCCAAAATCCCAGCAAACATTTCTTTCAATTTTCTAAAACACATTTATCCTAATGTTTGTAAAACATTTAGATGCCATGGTTTAAAAGACGTTTTGTATTATCAACACAATTATCCCGTTTTAAATTGTTGCATTAAAAAGTGTTTAAAAATGACCCAATGATGATAAAATAAATGTGCAAAATATTACAAGAAAATGTTTTAATACATTTTTATACAGATGTTTTAAAACTGCACCAAAATGCTGAAAAGTTTTCATGATGTTCTGTTTTGATGTTTTAAAATTGTTTTGAGATGTTCACAAAGTGTTTAGTAAATTGTAATGACATTCAAACGTTTTGTCAACATTTCTAACCTTAAGAACCCAACATAAATGTTCAGGCATGAAAACTGGTCTTGAAAAAAACAAACACTAAAAACCATGTTTTTTACCATTTTCTGTGAATTTGATTCAGAAATAGGCTGAAAAACACTGAAAAATAACAAAAAACGCTGAAATCAGCTAAAACGCTGGAAATGTTCATGCCTGAATGTTATATGTCAGGTTATATTTTAGAACTGTCTAGTTTGCTGGGATTTCATTCCTCAATAACCCGGTATCACCCCCATCAATGCATGTGAACCAATGCCACAAGACTTCTCGCAGCTAGGTAATTCAGCCATTAACAATTTTTTTGCACGAGAGTATCGAACAACGCAAGTAAGTACCTTAGTATTCTGCAATACAAACACATTCCAGCGATACAGCATGTCATCAACATTACTGACTTAGGTCATTCTAGGAGTACCATCAATTGAAGCGTAAGAATTGCTTCACTGTTAAAATTTCGGGGACAAATCTACAATAAAATAATCCATATACTCAGATTTGGAGCGTGAATTAAAATATCGTGGATCCGTCTAATATGAAGATCACCGTATTCAAACTAATTAGCGCCTGGGTGCTTTAGTTACTGTGATAATAAAAGTGAAAATAATGCTGTAATTGAAGATTTGAAAATTAATAGGAATGGCAGAATCAATGTTACAGCCTTTGAAACTTCATGCCCAGATTGTTTTTCCACGATTTAATTCTGAATTTTTACTTATTTCATGGAAAAATGTTCACCGAAAGAAAAAGTCATCAAGTAGCACTAATTAGGTTCAATACGGTGTTATTTTGTCACCAGCAAGTCATCAATCTGAAGTCGCTGCCAGAGATTAACTCCAAATGTTGCGCCTGATGTCAGGACCGAGGCATCATGCTGTAATTGATTGCTGACCTGTGCAATACGGCTTGTTTTGTATGATTTCGGACGTAACATTTAGAGTTGAATTCTGGCAGGGTTATAATTACAAACTAGTTTGCTGTAATGATCACTTTCAGTTTGGAAAAATGTCATCTGCTTTGGTTTAGAGTTCCATACAACTTCAGTCATGGCTTATCATTACATCATAGTTTCTCTACTTATTTACCTCACTTTTATCATACATATATCGCCATAGCAACATGTCCGTTACCATGACAATTTGCAACATTATTGCCCAAACTCTGTGCTGTACAATTAAATACAATTTACAAGTACATTATACATGTGATATGTTCAATTATTCCAACAAGTTCATGTTGGTTTAAAACGCGAGCAATGTTCAATTTTTTCCGAGTGTGCCCGAGTTTTTGACACTCTTAAGCCAATGAATAACAGTACACCTAATCTTGTTTCCTCAAAATAAAACACAGGAGCTTGTATGGATTTTACAAACATTTTACTACCCATCATTGATATGATGCAGATTTTGGACTCAATATCCAAAGACAAGATGACTTGTTAAAAGTTTCAAAAGCTTGGCTTTCCAGTGTGGGCTTCCCTCGCAAACAATTGAACATTGCTCAATACATATATTATGATAGTGTGTTTCTTCTGAGAATGAAATTACCGTACCTGACACGTTTCCACGAGTTCGCTATCCAGCTCAGTTAAAACAACCCCATACCATTACATCCGATCGAAATGGCAGGACAAAAACAAATCTTGGGTAAATTTTTACTGTTGGACACCGTTAAGCATACAGCATAAAATGCTCGCCATTGGGAACTGCATACTGGTAAAAATATAGAGGGCTATAATACCCATTCTTGCTCCATTTTCAGTAGAAACACGCTACTTGTGTACAATTTATAAACCGCTGCCAATGTTGGATCAACTCCACATGAGGCGAGCAAGAGTGCCTGCTCTCCTAAACATTCAGGAGAGTGCTCGCCTCGTATCTAAAAGGTCAACACCCTCTTAAATGCAATCAAACTATAAATACTGTGCAAGTTCAGTTCTGACATTATCTTCACCAATTTTGTTGATGATTGCAGGAAAGTTGTCATCTGTTCTGCATTCGCTCGTATAAATTTTTCTGATCTCCCCATATGGTACAGATGCACCATAAAGTGTCATGCCTACGGTCAGAATTTCAAATGAATGAACAGTTTGCCAATTTTGATGCTCTTGCATGTGTCCACTGCATCCAGTTCAAGTTGTCATGGTTGAGTGGCGGGCATTTGTCATGCCAAGTTTATTCATTTGAAAATCTTACTGCAGTCATATGTATACTTTCAAATTCAAATGTATTTAGCCCAACCCCCCTTCACCCCAAGAGAGAATCTGTAGAATGGAGGTCATGAACCATGCTGTTAGTTATGATGCTATTTTAACCCAATCATTGGCACAGGTTGTGAACAAATCTGTTAAGTATGAAATGTCATCGCTGTAGGTTAGTCCTATGTGATCTATACACACTGATACTAGTCTTTCACAGAGTCTTCAGCATCATGGCTACAGGTTTCCTTGGTTTAACTAATTGTGTTTGAAGAGGCTAACCCTGTTTGAATTATACTCAACGTTAGTCTTTCCCCAAGTCTTTAGGATAACGGTTCTTATGCATACAGAAACTGTGAAAGAGTAAACCCCATTTTAATTTAGCAACTTAAATAGGCATATGCACGCAAAGCAAATATGACTTTGATACGTCCCTAATTTATTTTTTGATCAAAATCACATTTGTTTTGCGGCAAGGATAAGCAACAACATATGGCATACAAGGATTTTTAAAAAAGAAGTGATTTAAAATGATTTCGAAGAGAAAAGAAATGAAAACAACATAATTAAAATATTTAAAAACAAACAATGCATTGATGATAAAACTACTGTTAATTATAGAAATTGTCCATAATACATCATAATTTGGGTAATTCGTAGGTAAAAAGGTTCAAATTCAGACTTGATTATAAAGCCTACTTGATCAGCTAAAACAGAGGTAGAGTAAGATATGGAAGAGAACGCCATTTCTTACATGAATGCACACTTCAATATGTACACCAGTTAAATAAAAAAAAAAAACACTGATTTTAACCGGCATACATGTAGAAATACACATTAAAATAAGGAATCGCATCCTCTCCCCGTATCATGCTAGGCAGCCCGAATACCATACCACCAGCAAGTCATTTCATTAATCGACTGCTCAGTGCCAGAAGTTGTTAAGTGCAATAGCTGCCCTGTGAACATTTGGCAATTTACACACAGTAATATTGTACTCATCTACACATGGCAGCTATTGCACTTACCCACTTTTGGCACTGAGCAATCGTAGTGTTCTATATCAGGATTCTCAATCATTCTTAAGCGGACCAATGGCGATTAGCTGTTAAGCAGCTCTGAAATGTGCAGTAAACATAGCAAAATAAGGTATATTGGGCCCTTAACATAGATATTTTGACACTTGTTGGCCCTCCACACCTGTGGCAAATATAATTGTGAACCCACTATGGACCACAATGACCTCATTCCAATGACAGTTCTATAACCTCAATTAAACAATCATAGTGCAAAATTTGACCTCAAGCTGCAGAGTATGAGTTTTTGTACCCAAATTTTCAAATGTCATTCAATGAATGTACAAAGGTATTGAGGTTAAAGAACTGCCCTGATAGATGAGCATGTTGTGGATCCTAGTGACCCCTGAACCTTAAGGTCTTGGTGGTATGATACAAGACTGCACCAGGCACAATACATGGGATACACTGTGACAGGATGCATACAAGGGACAGGAGAATGTTTCATTCCATGCAGAAAACCCACCTAAATAAATCCATTGCTTTTACACTACACCATAATCAATTTTTAGCAATGGCCATTTTCACATCTGGATTATACATTGTACATGGTCTCAATGAAGTACCAAATCACACATAAATTAGTATTATACATTATGTAAATGATTACATGTACATTACGTTATTCCGTATGCAACAGTAATGTGGCAGGATAATAATATAAATACATCCCATATTTGGCAAAAAATGTTACAAAATGGGGGAAAAACAAGGCAGAACGGGCCGTAGTTACTTGTTTTGAAGTCCTCTTACTCATTTCTCACTTTTTTTTGTAATTTTTATTTTTCAAACATAGTTATGTAGAAAAATAGAGGGCCACCAAAAACGGGCACGGATATAATATGAATGAGGGCGCTTTAAGGATTACTGATTACAAATAGGTAGATACCAGAAGAATACTGTTGGGGAGAAAGATCCTGGATTGCTTCAATCATAACTGTATAGCGGAAAATTTTCGCAGGATTTAATTTTGCGCTTTTCACAGCCAAACAGGCAGCAGTGAATATTTAACACCGCAAAAATATTGATTACACATTGTACTTAAATGTAAATATATTTGGAACGCGAATTAAACACCCACTGTCCATAACTGATAACATCATGAAAAATTAATCCAGCGAAAATATCCTGCTATACAGAATCATTATTTGTCCATTCCAAATTTGAAGTCAATTATTTCTTTGACATAGGGGTGACATTTCCCTTATACATAATGGCGGGAAAAAAGTAATGCCCAGTTGCAAACATCAAACACAGTCCACAGCAAGTTTTCCCTTCTCCAATAAATCAATGAAATTCATTTTTTTTTGTCGATTAATCAACCTTGGTGTAGTTTTGCACTAAATTTCGATGAGGTAATGTATTTTGGTTGTCATTGCTGGTCTTATATGGTTCTAATATATATACACAAATATGAACCACAAGACCACTTTGATTTTGAGTGCATTTCTGTTAGGTTCTGAGCCTTTTAAAATGAGACTTTTCTTCAGATCCAATAGATTTGAAACCAATCTTTATATACGGTTGGTTTATACCTTAGCATATCGGCAGTCAGTCCTGAACAAGAACATACAATTATTTTGCACCAACGTAACTTTGTATAGTTTTTTTTGCCTACAAAAATTTTAGAATCTCTAGCAGAGACCCTGGCTTGTCCCATATGAATGAAATATTTGAAGAAATTATTGCAACTTGGGGGTACTAAAAATCAGCACTGAGCATGCCACAAGGCATTGTGGGAAAACTGCAAAGCATCATGGGAGCATCCTTCTGTACATCTACCCTTTCATAAAAATGAGAAAAGAATAGTTTAATTTCAAATTTTTGTATTTCTAATTCATTTTTTCCCTTATATCCGTTATTTATAAATAAACAGCATTTGTTTAGCACCTGCGAACAAAAATTGACCAAGTTTTTATTGAACTGAAGCAAATATGGTTTGAGATTTGGTGTGGTATGCAAATTGCATCTTGTATTTTCTGCAGTTCTGCATGATATAGGAAACTGAAGTAGCAAGTTAAAGTATTATTTAAAAAATGGCCCATTATTTCAAAGGGTCATGCTCACAGAATTAGAGAAGGAGAACGGGGACAGGCATGGAGCAAATATTGGGGGTATTCGGTTTCCCTCGGAATGTGCTCGAGGCATTTGTTGTCATGCAAGCACTACATTGATGATTGCCTAGCACATTTGAGAAACGCATTTGATGCGACCTGCACGCAAGTACCAAGACACTTCAGATGACTGACGAGAATTGTTTTTGTTCATTTCCACGCACCGTCGGCAAAGGACCCAAATTTCTCCCCACAGCTGATGGCCCGATTGTACGTTGCGGTATTAGAGAGTCCCGATTCTCCTTCTCGAATTCTGTGGTCATGCTTCAGAACATGCAACCGCTTTTAGAATAATACACTGTCAGAAAATGGACTCTTTTTGTTTATGCAAGGGGCCACTTCAGTTCAAATCCATACACCCCTATGGAAGACATGATCTTAATATGTCACACCGGGTGTGTGAATTTTAAATGGAGTTTATCTACATTGACTCCATTTGAAATCTATAGCCCTGTGTGGGTGATTAAGGTCATGTCTTCCATAGGGGGAACTGGAATAACCCAATAATGGACCTTATTTTAGATGAAATGTTAACATCTCAAAATATCCCCCAAACATTCGAGCACAATTCATATCATTGGCGTGTTACGCCATACATGCATCCCAAAGAGTTGCTGGTTAGATGACATACACACACAGATGCAAAGGATATCCATCCAAGACTTCGACTTCCGTATGTGACGTATCGACGGACTGTGTGACATAATCACTTAGGCGTATAAATCTCATTGCTTTTTAAAGTTCATTGTGCTCAAAAGTTATGACGGCTAAAACTAATGAGGACTGTTTATTTGATGCGCTGCGCTCACATTTGGCCCTTGCCCATTGGCAATCAAGTGTTGGTTGAATGCAGACATTGGGCTATCCAAGTTGATATCCATACTCTCCCCATGAAAGACAATACCTTAATCTCCCACAAAAGGGTATGTAAATTTCACCCAGGTCACCCAATTTGAAATTCACACCCCCAGTGTGGAAGATTAAGGCAATGTCTTCCATACGGTGTATGGATTTCAACTGGAACAGTCCATTACTTGCCCAGATGTGTTTTGTAAATTTGAACCTTGCTGATAAAATCCCACACAATAAAGGCACTCATTAACAACAAAACTTGGTCGTATGCCAAGCAAAATAAATTAGAAATCCAAAGTATAGTTCTTCTCACCTCCAGAGTGGTAGAGACATCAAAATTCGTCTCTGTATTTGAGAGCATTATGATTGTGTTGCCTACATCCAAGCGTACCATGCTACGATTTCGAGAATGGCATGTGTCATGGCTACACGGCCTAAACAAGCAGTGAAATCACTACCTATCTCTAGGTGAGAACAACTATAGAAGGTATGGCTCATTTCAGTTGATAACCATACACCCTATCGAAGACACAACCTTAATCTCCCACACAGGGAGTGTAGATTTCAAATGGAGTCGCACCATTTCAGGTAAACCCATTTGAAATCCACACTCCCTGCGTCAAAGTTTAAGGTCATGTCTTCCATAGGAGGTGTATGGATTTCAACTGGAATAACCAATGTTGGCAGGCAAGTTATGAACCGCAGAAATTTAGCCAATGGGCAAAATGGTCAAAAATAAGCATAAGCTGGCCACACTTTTATCGGTACAGCTACATAAGGCAAGCTTAAGGTCTGACACAACACTGTTCTGTGCACTTATTACTTGCTGTAAAATCCAAAATACATAGTGTATGGTATATAAAGTCTATTGTACCATTACAACTCTGGACCCAACGAGGCAGTCAGCGAAATATAAACCATACTTTAGTAATATATTTCAGATTTCAGAGCATCAATGCACAGAACCATGTCACTTTGTCTAAAAGAAGTTTTAACAAGTTTACAGCATTTTAAAACATTTTTTCTGGACAATATTGATAATAATAATTAAACGATATAAAAAGATAAAAATACTGGTCGCCCTTTTGCTCTCCTTATCAATCTGAAGAGGCATGGGATTTTTTTTCTTCTCTTTTCAGAGCTCAATGATGAATACAATAGTAGGGAATGTTATTAAAAACTTTTGATGTTTTAAAATTCTTTTTAAAAATTGATTTGCAAGAAGTGATTAAAAATTCATATTATACATGTATGTATAAAATCAATGCATGTCTCAAAATTGTAAACGGACAATTGAAGACTTTCTAGATATAATTTTTTTTCAAAAACTACGGCAGCCTGGGCAGGTGGATTGAAAAACAAACAAAGAAAGGTGCAGAATTCGACAGAAAATTAGACTGTTTTCATTAAAAATTGTAACATGTTTCAGTCACTGGATAAAATTCCATTAGTCTAAATTGGATTATTTTGCAGTCTCTTAACAAAACACTTATTCACATGAATGAAATACTGTTTTCAAAGTAAATAAAAAAGGTTATAATATTTGAAAAATCTAAAAAAAGAGTGGATGTCAGCTATTTTCTGCAACAATGACAAAACTGAGCAAAACCAAGTGATATATTCCAGCTGAAATCCATACATCTCCTACGGAAGACATCGCCTTAATCTTTTACACAGGCTGTGAAGATTTCAAATGAAGTCACCCATTCAGAGGCCCGGGAGTCACTCCCATTGTGGCCTGTACACCATCCGCGATAATGAAAACGCAGTAAAAGGGTAGTTTTTTCGTGGGTAGGCACGATACGCGCGAAACGCGTTTAGGGTGTCAAAAACATGAAATATTGGAAAAAAGGGTAGCAAAATTGCAATTGCTAATACGCGGAAATGAAATTCAGGGTATGAAATTTGATGCAAGGAATAAAATCCCTGTTTAGGGTATTGTTTTAGCCAAGGGTTAAATCCTTGTTTAGGGTGCTTTTCAAAAGTTGATTATCGCGGATGGTGTACAGGCCACAATGGGAGTGACCCCCGGGTTCAGAGGTAACCCTATGTTTGAAATTTACATTCCTTGCATGGGAGATTAAGATTAAGTTTTCCAAACGGGTGTATGGATTCAAAATGGACCAACCCAATGAAGTCCTTTACATAATCATAATTTGCATAATCAATGATAATGAAAATGATTTCCTTCAGTCCCCAAGACACTAAGCCTGCTATTACTAAAACCTGCTTTTTGTTCTCTATGGGTACTACATTTTTTGATAGAATTTGAATGCTTCTGTACATCGTAATATTTTCGCTGGGTTTTTATTTTTGTGCTTAATTTCAGAGCCCCGTAATTTTTCCCCCATAGGGTTTGATGTATCATCATCATTCTCCAACTATTGCGATCTTGGGCAAGCAAAACAATTTTGTTTGGCTGCAGCATCCCTTCATGTATACCTGTTTGCCATCACGCAATATAAAGAAATTACAACACTGCTCTGAAAAGTTCAAATCGCGAAAAATAAATACCGCGAAAATATTACGCTTTGTACTGGTGAAATTCTGGTGAAAACACATTTAGTCGTTGGGCAGGAAAAACCTCCGTTGTGATTGTGGCCCTGAACATGTTTAAAACAAAACTGCCAAAGAGTTACATAGGAGGTTTTGCTTTAAACATGTTCAGGGGCTAATGACACATAGGTTTTTCCTGTCCAACAACGATATGTAAAGGCTCATGGGAAGGGCTTGAATCATCTTATGGGTAAGATAATCAAAAGTCAGAGTTTTGTTTTTTGCTAGATTTGGATGCACCCTATGTATTATTGTCCTATCTCATACACCCTGCTAAGTTTTATTCTAGTAGCCATAATCGTACGATTCTTGTTTCAAATAATGGAGGCCAACTCCACAGGCCACACAGTTCAGCAACCCGTACACAATTTTATGTGAGCTTATGAACTGAACATGGTGGTACTAAGAGTGAACCTCATACGGAGGTCAAGTTCATAATCGCAATCAGAAGCTGAACTAAGCCCACAAAAGTTAGACTATTTATACACTTTTATTTGTACACCTGGCTTATACCCCTTATTCATATAGTTACAAATGTTTAGTTGATAACACTGTGCAGCAAAGATTTGGTGCTAGACTTTTTAAACCAGTTCTACAACTATTCACAATGGAATAACCCAGTTTATATCGTTGTAAAACCAGTTTAAATGGCAGACTTTGTGAGTTAAAATTTTCAGCCGATTACAAACAAGTATTTCTTTTACGGGTACTGACGTCCAATCAGTGCTCATGAATATTCATTGTTCATTACAAATATTGTTTACAAACAAGCTACCCATAATGCCCTTTTGACATACAGGAACTGAGCATGCTCAGAGAGTAACATATAATCTGTACATGCTCAGTGAAATATTTGCTTATTTTTTTGTTCAAAAATTGCATACACAGAAAATTTACAATGCTTTGGTACAATTCGTCGGCAAGTAGCATGTTTACAATCTATGCCTTACATACATACAATTTTTTAAAACGTTTCTTAACTTCAATTTCTTGCACGATTTGAGTAATATTGACACCAATAATATCCAACAAACATTGTTGATAAACTTGCATTTAAAAATCGATTCTTTATCTCATTGTCAATCATTTTGCACGGTTCAATGGGTCAATAGAGGACACTCGCCGGACTCTATTCTCATCAAAAGGAATTCAAATACTGATGTTTGAAAGTAATTATGTCGTTATTTTTGCAGTTTTTATTTTGTTTTAAAAACCCTTCACCTTTGGTGGTCATCGTTATTCTTTGAGGCAGATACATTATACCAGAGCGCATAGAAATAGTTTTAAAAAGATGACTTCATGTCTTTAAAAAAGGCATCAGTCGTCTAAGATTTCAGGCGCTTACCCAATTACCTTATAACTGCAGAACATGTTTTTTATAACAAACTCAACACACAAACCACCGATGTCAAAATGTGCCGCAACACTAGCAATATAGAGCGACTGGACTGGTTGCCATGGCAACAGGTGATACGATCTTCTGTAACATATGATAGCTTGAAATCACGGCCGTCTCCAATTCCTCCCTCGTCCTGCTGCAGGAATCTTGCCTCTCAGGGGCAAGCAACGGCTTCCACATGGCCACGAAGCGGCTAATGTATTCATCACAGACCGTCGAGTGCGACCTTCCAAATTCATCACTAATTCATCCTTTGCATCTACTGCTTGAGCAGAGGGAAACACTACACCACCAATCAATACTGATATAGCATGGAGAAGAAAGGCAGCGGTCTATACTTGTACTTGTCGTTAAAGCTCTAGCTACAATAACCCTACAGTTTTGTACAGGGGTCAATGGCTAGCTACGGGGCTTTGCTGTACACATACGCCGTGCATCGGCGATTCTTCCCTTGCCTTGTCGCTGAGCTGCCCCTTGTGTCGAAACAAGTCCAGGATTCACCGTCGCCAGCGGATATTGAATACCCGTACCCGACCCTCCGGCACTCGCTGCCCCGCTGCGGCTAGTAGCTCACACTGCCACCTGAATGGGTGGTTTGTACGTGTGTGTGCGGTACCGCCACCGGTAATGTTTGAGGCTTGTGAATGTTGGGACCATGATGGTGTCCCGATGTCCTAAAGCCTCCGAGTGGCATATTCATTGAACCACTTGTTGTACAGTCTAAGTTACTGTGCGGGGGGTACACATAGCTGCTTCCGCTCCCCATGTGAACATGGGGTATTGTTACACCGGTAGCGGAAGACAAGTTCGTTGTTGGGGGAATTTGGTTTGGTAGCGTCGCACTCTGCGAGTGCTTAGTCTGTCCTGGCGATACATGTGAGTGGTGGTGTTTCCGGTGAGCGTGGGGGAAAGTATGCGCATGTCCATGCATGCCGCCACTAGGGGCGTTCAAGTCTCCAGAGGCCCACGCCATGTGTGACGCCCCCGGTGGGCCAGATGTAACTGGCTCATAGTCCATTGTACCGACAGAGTTTTGGTGTTGATGGCCCATGGAATGCTGGGCACTGGTGTTCTGATGCGTTGGGTCCGACCTTGCTCGTCCGCCTGAACCAGCACCAGAGCCACGCCCTGCACTTCCGCCAGCACCTGGAAATTAAGTCACATTAACAAAGAGTTTAGATAAGAATTAAAAAAGCAATCAGCAGAATCAATTTCTGTGACAGTCATAAGAACTGCCAAAATTAAAAGTGCACCCTTTGGAGCTCTGGCAGCTAGCTGTACCATTAAAGTGAATAACAATATTAATACTCTGCTGTATAAAGGGGTGGCTCCAGCTTTGATTAGTAAACTAGAAGCTTTTGGATGTCCGGTGTAATTTAACCAAAATCATCAACCAGTCATGTAAACCAAAATCATCAACCAGTCATGTAACTGCAAAAATAAAAGCACTGTGCAAACAGTATCCAGTCAAACAAACTGTTATACTGCCCTCATACAATGAAATATATTCATTAAAAGAAATTTAACATTGAATCTCCTAAAGAGGTTATAATAATATGACACAATCTCCAAAGGAGGCCATTTTAAAAATTACAAATTACAACAAAACAAGGTTATCATCAATTTGCTCATTTACCAATCGTACTTTTGCTGAAATCCTTTAAAATAAATATCATGTTTTTATTTTAACAATTTTCTTATTAATTATTTTCTTGCCATCAAATTTTGCTTGTATCTCAATAAATTGCCACTTTTGGTCCGATTGGATGGCAATGCAAGGAAGGGCAAAGTGGGATTAACAGTCCCAACCTTTGATGACAGTAAGTAGAAAAACAAATCAGGACAAAACATTGCTACTGTACCTGAACTTGACCCTGACGAAGCGCCCTCTGTTGGGGTGCCAGCCTGATCCATAGCCGGACTCGTCGATGTGCTGTTACTCGTATTTGTACTCTCATCTGCGGTGCGCTTGAAGAATGAATGCTGGAGGGCGTAGTACGGTTTTATTCTTACTGCTGGGTCGTATTCCAACATTCTGGGGAGTAAGGAAGTGGAAAATTTGAATTTGTCAATCAAAATGATAGTTGGTAAAGCCTGAAAATTTGAACATTTGTGGTTAAGTTTTATCAACCAGGCCTTCCTTTTTGTGTGGTAACATATTTGCACATAACCAGATGTTACTGTTTATCAACTACCCACTCCAACAAGCCTATATTAAGAGATGAAACATTTCCCACTAATGTACTTTAATTTTCAATTTCCTAAGAATTTACCTGGTATGAAAACAATGCAATTGAAACGGCAACAGCACAATTTTCTCTTACAAAGCACATGTGTTCAGAGAAGATATCTTACACTTCCCACAATGCATTTCTTCCATTTCACTTTTCTGTATTGCTACCGTATTTCGTCAAATAAACGCCCCCGGGGTTAAATTTTCCCAAGGGGGGGGGGGCATTTATTCAAGGTCAATTTTAGAATGATAATTCCTGTTAAAATCATTAGGTAAACTTAAAAACACACGCTAAAATGACGAACTATGAACTAGAAACACTGACTTCTGGCTCTCACTTCCAGCTGATCCAGATTTTCGCCAATTATTGATGCTATTATGGACCATCACAAGATAGCATGGAAATATCGGCATTTTGAAACATCTTGGTTGAAAAAAAAAGTGGTGGGGGCGCTTATTAGAGGGGGGCTACTATTTGACTTAAATACGGTATCTTGGGCAACATGGGTCGATAGTGACAAAACGAAAACGTATCTCAATGAACATAGCACATCCAAATTTTATTTCTTTCTTTACTATCGACCCATGTTAAGCCAGTCTATTCTCAACATGAAAAACAAAGGGAACCTGTACAAATTAATAGAAGTGTCATCTGCTGTAATGAGGTGATGCATCATGTTGCAAAGGATTCTGGGAAGACCAACATATCTTCTCTGGCGTGTGCTGTTGTAAAAAGGATGTGATTTAGAATGAAAGTATCACTGGTTCCTTAACCCCCTGAGCACTACCTGCCGATCTAACATTGCCTCTTATTGGTCAATTACATGATATTTTCACTTTAATCACCAATCAGAAAGGAGCTTTGCAAACAATTCACCTCAATTATTTTAACAATGTTACTGATTGGGCCAATTGATAATGAAAACCTCTTTTTGGCCAATCAGCAGGTAATTCTCATGGGGTTAACCCCAAATATGTTTGTATATACATTCATTGCATGACCTTTGAATGAAATGGGTAAAACTCATATTCCACATCTTGCGGTCACATTGTGAGCTATGCTTGTTAAAATGGGAGCTATGAACTTTGCTATTAAAGATGAGAGTATTCAGGCTGGTTGGGTAATAACTAGTTGCCATGCCAACAGGGAAATAACAGCAGAATTGTCAAACTTGCTAATTACTTTTTCTTGGAAAGCTTGCTTTCTGTAAGTTTCACAAATAATAAGCCAATTCGACAGAAAATAGCGGAGTTGTCAAACTTGCTAATTACTTTTTCTTGGAAAGCTTGCTTTCTGTAAGTTTTACAAATAAATCAATACAAAACATTTGGAAACAATACAAATTACAACATATTATTGGTTCTTTTGGTTTTCTTTTGCAACTAAATTTTCTTGTGTGATAGATAGTCTTGTTTTACTTTATTTTATTGTTTTGAGACCTAGCCGTGTATCCATTATCAAAATAGATCATGAAAATAATGACCAGTGTTAATCAGGCAATATATACACAGCTGGGTTTCAAAGCAATACTTTGGTGGCTCTTAAAAACAGATTAGCATTTCAAATTTTGTTTGGATTAAATTTTTGTCACTTTTGTGACCAATTTGACCACACACATACATTTAATGATGCCTTAGATACCACTGTAAGTAAAAAAAACTGAGCATAGCTAGCCCAACCGCACAGTTTTTCGAAGTTGCATTTTTTGTTTTAATTTTGTTTTCCAAAATTCTTCCTTTTGAAATGTTAACAATAAGTGCTACCACTACCAGTACAACTTGGAACTGGGTCATAATATCAGAGCTGTGTTAATACTCATTTCCGAAATTCTTCCTTTTAAAATGTTGAAAATAGTAGTACCAGACCAGTATAACATAGAAGTAGGTCACAGAGCTGTGCAGTTAATTACCAGTGGACTTCAATCAAAATGAAATGGCATTTCCAGTGTCCGACAAATCACAAATGTGTGTGTTGACCTAGATTGGTTGACCTTCTCATTGCTAATGTGACGCCAGGACAGTTGCCACAAAGGCACTGTTCCCACCTAATTGGGCTTATTTCATATTGCATGGCATTGCTGCAAATTTGGCAAGTCTCAACGAATGGCAGTTTTTGATGACAATTTGCATTTCTTTACTGACCTTATGCAGTTGTAAGGCGAGTGGAGTGGCAGGTGCCATATTTTGACTCATACTGACTCAAAATATGGTCATCAAAATATACAATTCTGATAAATCTTTTTTGAATTTTTCAAAATGATTTGAAACTTGTCGTCTGCAATCAACACCCACACCTGCAAAAATAACCCATTGCACAGTACTTGCTTGGATGTCCCTGCTGCATGGAGTTTTTTTGAGTCAGACAAACTATAGCATTATCCATACACTACATGTAGGATCCAAAACATTCTTATCTATTAGTGCACAGTTCGTTAACCTTGATACATACATGTATGTACATTCATTGAATGACCTTTGAAAATTTGAGTACAAAAACCTCATACTCTGCAACTTGAGGTCCAATTTTGCACTACAAGTGTTTAATTGAGGTTATTGAACTATGCCATTGAGATGAGGCCATTGTGGTCCATAGCAATACTACTCATTTATGATTAGCCTGTCAGCACTACACTGGAGCCATTTTGATTGATGTTGGTCAGAATGTTGTCATGGCAGTGGAAGCTGACCTATTAACATGTGTGCAATACATCATTGTCTTCAATCACCATCACATAGAGCCATGAATTAGGCTATTCCTGTTGAAATCCATACACCCCCTATGGAAGACATGACCATTGATCTTCCACACGGGTGGTGTAGATTTCAAATGGAGTCGCCCATTCAGGTAGCCACATTTGAAATTCACACCCTCTGTGTGGGAGATTAAGGGCATGTCTTCTGGGGGTGTATGGATTTCAACTGGAATAGCCATGAATTACCAGATGTAGGTCAGTGTCACAAGCCCACCCTCCCTCCCTCCCATATTGAGCTATATATTACAGCTTTCAATATAGATTTTGTTTTAATTAAGGTGGTACAACACCCCCTGATAAATTTTGTGACTAATTTTGCATTTTTCCTCAAAAAATAACTACACGCTGGTAACAAAAGATATGTATATTATAGGGACAAGGAATCCAATTACTTAACTGAAATTTCAGTGATTCAAGACAAGTGGTTCATTATATAATTATGTTAAGAAAGGAAGTAACATTCTAGTGGTACTTCTTTTCTTAAATCATAAATAATGTACCGCTTGTCTCGAGTCACTGAAATTCCAGTGTAGTAACTGGATTCCTTGCCCCTAGAATATACATTATAACTTTTGTTACCAGTGTGTTATTATTTTTTGCGAAAAATGCAAAAATAGTCACAAATTTATCAAGGGTGTAGTACCACCTTAAGCCTCTGCAGTGCATCTATTGGGATAGTTAAAATCCATACTCCCCCTATGGAAGACATGACCTTAATCTCCCATATATGGGGGTGTGGATTTCAAATGTAGTCATCCATTCAGGAACCCCATTTAAAATTCGCAAAATTCCCTGTGTGGAAGATTAAGGGCATGTCTTCCACAGATGGTGCACAGTTTTCGACACGAATAGCCCACTGCCAACCTGCAGCCCACGGCATCGTCAAATGCAGCCCGCCAATCCTTTTCAGAGGCATACTGACCAGAAATTAAAACAGCTTGTGCTGGTAAGGGATTGTGTTAATACTGAAAATAAATTCTAAATTTTCTGAACATTAAATTGATCAGACCTGTGTCACTGTGATTGGTTCAAGTATCGCTTCAACGCATGCGATGCAGCAGTGTCTTATCATCTTGGTGTTACCTACCTGAGTATAAGATCTTTGAATTTGAGATAATCTGATACGGTGTGTCCCGGCTCTCCAACTCTTCTTCCGCCAGGTCCTCCTGTCTCTACTCCCAGGATGTCATGTAACTTTCTTGTGCTAGGTGACTTGTACTGAAAATAATAAAGGTACAGTCATTTCCGTAGTAATTAAAGACATTTGATAAGCCATCATTCAAATTACATCGCAGGTCTTGGCTGGACAAGGGGTGTGATTTATCACACCCCTAACAATCCTGAGGAGTGCTAAATCAATCCTCTAGCAGACTTGCACACCTGAGTGTGAGTTGTAGCACACCTGGAATTTTCAAAAGGAAATGCTTGTATCTGCTGTCGTAACAACAGGGTTCGCAGGTTTTTGCCGCAGGTGGAAAAAACCGCGGTTTTAACCACGGTTTTAACCGCTTATAAAAACAGTTTTTGCCGGCAAAATGGCAAAAACTAAAAAGTGAATCAAAGTTCAGATTTTTGATCTCAAAATGAATTATTAAATTAAAAAATTATTTTCCGGAGTGTAACAAGGTCAGATTTTGTAATTAAAAATAACATATTAAGAAATTAAAGGCATGCATTTTCATTGCTCACTTAGTGCATTTAACTGAAATCTGGCATATCAAATTCAAAACTTTTTCATTTTAAGGACTTGATGAGACAAAAAATATGTTGAATGATTCATTAAAAGTTGTATGTTTACTGTTTATGAGCTTTCTGTGTACTTGTTAACATTTGAGTGACTATACATAAGTTTTTGCCATTTTTGCCGGTTTAAACCAGGCAAAAACAGGTTTTTGCCAGTTATTGCCACTTTGTCGGCAAAAACAGGTTTTTGCCAGCAAAAACCGAACCCTGCGTAACAAACATCAATATGATTGGGCTATTGGCAAGATAATGGCTATTGGCAATATTTGAATATTATTATTAAATTATAATATTATTATATTAATTTGAAAACAAATATTCTGAATCTGTGTTCGAAAAAAAAAACCCAACTTTGTCCAGTGATGTTACTGGAAACAGTCAGGGAGGGTGCCTAGCCACCCATCCTTTTGGACAAGTAATTTGCTCCTGGGACAGGCAAACTATATGGCCATGACATATGCTAAACCCTAAGACAATGCTTGAATAAGTCCTGTGAACTCAAAATAAGACCAGACGAAAGGCTATAGCAATATCTGTTTGAACTGACTGAACCCCCTCCCCCCAGGAGGGGGAGGCAGAGGTCTGGTTTATGTTTTCAGGGTCAAATGTTGGATGGCCAATTTTGGTGAAAATGCTGGATACTAGTCTTACCTTCTTTCCTTCCCTGGTCTTCTTGAGCACCCACCCCCTGTCTGTCTTGACAAAGTACTTGTGTGCCTTTGGTGCTTGGTCTATGATATGAGGTGGCGGCATACCTAACACCTCAATTATTTTATTCATCTGGTCAACCTACAAACAAACAAATAGATAAAATGAGCCTTTAAAATACATGTAAATAGCACCCTCCATGTGCAGTTGTGCACATTATACAGTTCATAGATAAAAAAATAACACGAAAAGGCAGAAAAAGTTGGAAAAGAAACAAAAATCTATATGTTAAAAAGAGCTGGAAATATATGTTCATATTAGTACGATAGTTGCTGGTATTGTCCATGTCTAAAATTGAACAATATATAATTTTTTTTGTTAGAAACTTGAATAAATGATCACATCAAACAACCGTGTTTTAATTATTCAACAGATGGTTTACAGCTTTCTGGAGGGGCAAGGACGACAGCACTTCCGTAGTCTAAATGGTTTATTATTTCCTGGATAGTGCCTCTACTATTAAAGCAAAGATACAAAATTAAAATTAAAATTCTGGGGGCAAGGACTGCAATACATCCCATGTTGTTAGTCACTCCAATGAATTGTGATTTCCCTGGATGGTGGCCCTACAGGGCATGAGAGCATGTATGATGAATTTTTAATCTTTCATATGTTTATATTACATTAGTGCTATATTTGTTTTCACATTGATTGTGTTCAAGGGCATGCGAGGCCCACGGATTGGCTCTTATGCTACAGTTTATGCAAGACCTGCAATAAACTGGTTGGGTGATTTTCCTGGACCGTGGCTCTACTGAGTATACATGTCCAAGAATTCACAACAGAAGGTGTAAGGTATCTTAAGCCTATGGCGATAGGTAAATTATACATGTCTATGAAACGCCATCAGATGTGGATTGTTATCTTTGCCAGTGACTTGGTGACCTACTTACATCTGCTATCAAGAGTTTGATTTCATTTATTACATAAGTTCATGGGGGTGCATGCAGGGGGTGGCAAATTGCCCCCTTGTAAATATATTTTCTGGTTAAATTGTTATGGAAATAATGTTATCTCCTTTTCCTTCATTTTTCATGATAAATTCAAACATTATGATCCAAATCTGAATCCACATCCCCATTCGATCCATTTCACAACGGTTTGTGTGACTTTTGATCAGTATCAAAGACATTAGACTCAAAGAGTACCTGCACAAAATTACTCAGTGTGAAACTTATAGCAAAATAATTCAGAGGTACACTATTGTGCCCAAATAAGTGACACACAACATGGCTGAGTCGGTACTCTTTGGTTCTACCTCATTGAACAGTATACACTTCAGATTCTAAAATAGTCCAACGGTTTAAAGCAAGGTCGTACATAAATGGTTTGTTATCACTCTGCACTTACAGTCCACCTTATTATATTCAACTGGTCATGTCTTATGGAGATGCCTAAATACCACAGAATTAAAACCAGAGAACCAGGACTCGAGCACTCTCTTGATACACGGATGGAGCAAAAATTAGGGTATTCCGTATTTCCGTTTTGCTCGAATGCGCCGTGGCAGTCAATTCGATGTGAGAACGACATCGAATACTAGATGTATTCGAGAGAAGCACTTGATGCTACCTACGTGTGATACCTAAACGTTTCAGATGAGATGCCGAATTGTTTTCGTTCATTTCCGCGCAGTCGGCAAGGACCCGAATACCCCAAATTTCCTGTATAGCTGACGCAGCTACTGTATGTGGTGGTATAGGGACTCCAGGTTCTTTGGTTTTAATTCTGTGCTATCTACAAACCCCCTGTCTTACCTCATTTGATCCACTAAAGAGTGGTTCCCCTGTGTGCATTTCTACCAGTATACAGCCCAGACTCCACATATCGATGGCCATGTCATATGGGATGCCTAACAACACCTCTGGTGATCTGTAGAACCGACTTTGGATGTACTGGTATATCTGAGGATTAAACAATGTGGCATACAAATGTAAGCTTATAATAAAACATGCACATTAATGAAAGAATACTGCTAAAATCAAAATAAATAGTAATGAGTTTGAACAAATGGGGTCTTTTGGTGACAGAAATGCTGTTGAGAGCTTCGCCTATTCCTCCCTCTCCTACTCGCCATCCTCTCTTCTCCTCACCTCTCCTCTCTTCACTCCTCAACCTGCTCCTCTCCTCTCATCTCCCACACTCTCTCCTCTCAGCCTAGTCATTGACTGAAAAATAATATACATTTCAAATTAAATTTGAGTCTGGGAATCTTGCCTAAAGCAATTATCAGATTACCAATTCCAATTGTTACGGCATAAATTGAATCAATTAGCTTTGCTTGAACGCAATTCTATACGAATACCATACCACACGCGAGCGTTAAGGTGTTTTTTGAAATCGTATGTTCACTCCCTTCAACTTTTTAGCGAGTGACAAAAGGCTAGCTAGAATAAAAAGATTGGTCACACCTAGGTGGCTAACACTTCAAAATAACAATGTCATCTGAAAACGTAAACGAAAATGAAATCAGAAACCGCAATGACAAAAAGACCCTAATCAAAGTCGCTTACATAGTTTGACATAAGCCCGTTTTCATATCTTGGTGACCTGGTTCACGCTAACTTCACCTTCGAACTACAACCAATATGATCACAACACAAATTCAATGACCTGCACACTGCTGTGCAAGTCAAAGTGTGAACCAGTAACTAAGTATTACATAATCACTACAACAGTGAATAAAAAGTATTTTCTTGACAATATTACACAAAGCAGCCATATTTATACGTTTTGCATGCATCCACAGACTATTTCAGATTTTCCACTTACCCTTTGACCCAGCTGACATGAGCTTCCAAAGTCGACAATCTTGATTGCACTACGCTTAGGATTACAAAGCAGTATATTCTCCGCTTCAAATCACAGTGGATAATGTTCAGTTCGGGCCGCCAGAAACAGCAACGCCAGTGCACATCTGCTGCGCAAATTTACGTGTTAGATTGAGGGATACACCCCTAAAGTTCGTATTGCGCAGGAGGTCGTACAAATTGTACGATAGAAGCTCAAAGACAAGACATAGATGGTTGCGGAACATGAAGTGTCTCTTCAATTTTACTGTAAGGAGAAAGAAATTACAACTTATTGTTATATAATGCAATAATGGAATTATCCTACACAGAGATTAATATTTCTTGGAAATCTCCAACTTTAATCAAAATTTTATACAAACAACTTTATAATCAGCCATTCATTCTTGAGCTGAGGTCAACAGTCAAGTCCTACGCAGGTTTAAAGCAGTTCCAGGGTTGTAGCTGGAGAATTTTTAGTGCTGGGTGGTATGAGGGAATTGTTCATAAAATTTACAATTTTATTGAAAATTACCTAAATTTGGCCAAATTCTATGTGATTTTGCAATTTTTGTTGAAATTGTTTATCAGTAGGCTATAAATCGGAGTGCCGGGCTCTGCCGCCCGCCAACACCGCCCGTCGTAGCTAAACCCTGAGCAGTTCTTTTAGTGCCCATTTCATAAAGTATTCTCTTAAAAGTATTGCTTTGTTACCTAGTTTGTCCAAGTCTCTTGGAAAGAATGAACTTTTTGTGAAAACTAGTCATTGGTGTTCACAATTTGCATCACAGAATTTGGGGAAAGACAACTTACTGTGTAGCTGAATAATAATGTGAAAGTTAATTTGGAGGCGGACAAAAAATACAAAGGTATAAAAGTTCTTTGACGTAGGCAGAAATTTGAAGCAATCCACTAAAAATACAGGTGGGTGGATGCACTTAACAATATTATTTTAGTACTGCTGACATCATGTTTATTCATGAGATGATGCACTTATAAACCTAGTATTTATTTAGTACAATTGACATCATGTTTATTCATGAGATGATGCACTTATCAACCTAGTATCTATTTAGTACCACTGACATCATGTTTATTCATAAGATGATACACTTACCAATATAGTATTTACTATCAACATCATGTTTATTCATGAGATCAAGAAGTCGTACTTCAATCTGCGCTTGGTTCAGGAACGGCTTCTTGTTCTTGATGATTTTGATGGCGACGTACTCCTGTTCCTGATGGTCGTATGCCTTGGCAACCTGCAGAAGTGAAGAGAAAGAACAAATATAAAGATTAGTAAAACATGCATTTTGAACTTTTCTTCAAATAAATTTCTTACAACCTGGAACAAAGAAAACCAGTGGATGCAAGGGCTTGGAAGACACATTAGGGGCTTTCCTGAAACACTGACGAGGAAATTCTTATTTTTTTGCTATTTTGCCACATGTTAATTGCATTTTATATTTTTTCTCTTCAATCCTCTGGCAATTCACTACCTTCATAGTTTGATCAGCTTGTAATATGCAGGAAATGTTAGGGTTTTACCACTACGCCGAACAGTAGACACGCGTTAAGAGTGCTATTATTTGACAACAAAACTGCAAGAATCTAAATGGATTCTCGTAAATATTTCAGTTTATCATACAAAGACTAGTTATATGGCAAAGAATCCATGGATTCTTGCAAAATTCAACTGGGAAAATCCAAAATGATTCTCGCACTTGGTTGCGAATTTCTGACCCTGTGATGCTTCTGCTGAGATGTCACAAGAAAATTCTCAAACTGAAATATATTGATATTAATCCGCGATGCTATAAGGCCAGCCGATTACGAGCTGATCAAAGTATAGCTTAAATGTGCAAAAGACTGTCCTTAAATATTGGCATTTTAACTTCCGATCACAGTGTTTGTTCATGTAAGTACCGTAATGGTCCGAGTATAGTCCCATGTTCGAGTATAATCCCACCCCCCATTTTTCGAAAAAATTTCAGAAATTGTAAAAAAAATTTTTTTTTTTTTTTTTAAGTTTATTTTTTTTCGGTTTTGGAGTGTCCTGGATGGACCTAGACCTAGATGCTAGGATCATTCATGGTTGACCTAAAAAAAAAAAAAAAAAATTTCAAGATATTTTGTATTTTTAATATGAAAATTGATACTTTGTTTTCATGTCATACTCTATTAATGATTTCAAAATGCATTCAAATTCAATGCATTTTGAAATCATTTTAATAGAGTATGACATGAATACAAATTATCAATTTTCATATTAAAATACAAAATATCTTGAATTTTTTTTTTTTTTTTTTTTTAGGTCAACCATGAATGATCCTAGCATCTAGGTCTAGGTCCAGGGACACTCCAAAACCGGAAGAAAAAAAAACTTTAAAAAAAAATTTTTTTTTTTTTTTTTTTTTGAAATTGAGTATAATCCCACCCCCAATTGTGAAAAATTTTCACATAAAAAACGGGTGGGACTATACTCGGACCAATACGGTACATAGATTTCGCAGCAAAGCCAGGAAAAGCACAAAGCGAGGTGAATAACACTGCACAACATAACTTTACATAATAACTCAAAGAGTGATGCAAAGTTAATTACATTTCTCTCTCTCTTTCTTTCCCCAAGTAACTCATGCCATTCTAGTTCAAGGTTTTATAGCTATAAATAATGCATTGCACAACAATGGTGTTCACACGAACAATTCATCCTCGGATTATCGCTATTTGTTCTATTTTTTTTCTTTTTCAAATCACTGAATAGGTTACTTGCAATTGATGGAAAATGTATGTCTTACATACAATTACCGTAACCACTCGGGTATAAGCCCGTCCCCCTAGATGGCAGATTTCACTTAAAAATGTGGGTGGGCTTATAACCGGGGAAGGGCTAGTGCTTGAATCTAAAACTAAGAACAATGCACCCCAATTTGTATATGCCCAATGTACCAGTAATTTCTGTCATCTATGTCAATTTCTTAAAATTAAAAGTGTGGAATGTTAATTTTCAACTGATATTTTTAAATATTTGTTCTTAAATATGAGAGCAAAGCATTGATTTGATTTAAGAACTTGGCCAAAATTTAGTACTGGGCTTATACCTGAGTGCACCCTTGTTGCCAGAATGTTTTGAAAAATAGCGGGTGGGCTTATAGCCGAAGGTGGGCTTATACCCGGGTGGTTACGGTATGTACAAATGTAGACGACAAAAAAAACCCCGACAAAGCAAGTTGTATGGGAGGACATACATTCCAAGTAGGGTTGGCCGGTGAGGATTTTTTTCTTGAAGAGGCTATGACCCTAAAATCAAGTTTTTACATATTTTGAAATTTGCTGTAATTTTTGTCAAAAAATTTCAGTCAAAATTAATCCACTTTGGCCAAAAAATGGCTTCTTTTTAATTTCATCCAACAGAAAATCCCCAAATTAAAGAATGTGGGGCAATTGGGCAGAAGGTTGCGATGGATTATTTGTGGTATGTCTAGGGTATGCGGCTGCGCTCTTGAAGCAAACTCCCTGAATTGTTGTTTAATGGTTTATGGAATGATGTGGGCCAGTGGTCAGCGACAACCTGTAAAGTGTGCTGAGGCTTGTGGATCAACGTCTAGGCGTTGTGCCTATGCGTAGCGCACTATAAATCACTGCGCTTGTATATATTTAATATAAGGTAAGATTTTGTTTTTTGCTGAGATTTTCTCGTAGACTTCACAAAACTTGTCCTGTGCTTGAAAGGAAGGGAAAAGTGAAGGGATTAAATTTTGCAAACAAATCATTGAAAAATATATCTCCTCGTGTGCAATGAAAAAATTTAAAGATCACATTTAAGATTTCGAACATAATCATGACAGATGCAATCAAAATCACTACTCATACTCGGTCTTAAGAGTTAAAAACTCCCAAGATATTGGCGAATCGTGTGAACACAGTTAATGCTACTGACTGACTATGACATTATATGGTGAGTGATGTCTTTGACATTGAGAAATCTATACTTAGTGAATTTGATTAAGTCTGAGGCCAATCAATTGGACAGTAATAAAAATCCCTTTAAAAAGGGATGTGCTGGGACATGGTTGTTCACATTGAGTAACTTTATATTTCTTTTTATAAAAAAAGTCAAAATAATTTGAAGTGCAAAGATTCGTTTGGTTCAAACCTCAAAATCAGGCACAACAGTTCCATTCCAATTTGTATACTTTTATGCTCTTTATGTTGTTACTCCTCCTAAGGTTTACGTTCACTAACTTACAGCCCAATACTGAACAATTTTAAAATATGATCCCTAGATGACCTATGACCTCAAAACATTTTCACTCACTTGATGCCCCTTACACAGATTATTACCACTAGGTAATGTTTGACATTGAAATTTACTTTTACAAAGGAGGGCAATTTCCCCATCGCTTTATCTAAATCAACAATTACCTCATTTGACCACTAAATGACCTTTGACCTCAAATATCTACACTCACGTGTTGTCCCCCTACTCAAATATTATTATCACCAGGTTTGGATGGCATGAGTTGGAACCGACGTTTGCACCTTATAGTATAGATTAATTCATAGCTCTTTTTGTTTTTTGAGGATTTAAGCATACAAAGTAACAAGCAAACTTTCAAGAAATATATTTTTTTAAGTACCAGTATATATTACAGGCCTACACAAACTGAACCCCAAAATAGCACCTTTAAAGCCAATAAGTGAATGTTTACTGATAATATTCAGTAGTAACAAAATCCAATCATTACGTATGCTCTAATGCTTCATTCTAGTTTTGACATTTGTGTCATCATAAAAATAGACCCAAATAAGTGATGTGTGCATCAATAGCTTTTGATCACCATCTTGTTACCAGGAAATGTACACAGGCCTATCTTATTCCAAGCAGTGATCTTGTTTATTTATTAACACAGGTCTTCCCTCAAATAGGCCTAACTATGCTGCATGTTGCAGGGTCAAACATGTTACATGTAGTTGAAAATTATCCAACATATATTTGATAACAGACCACCACCGACAGACCACTATCTACATGAAGAGATTAACATGATTAAGGAACAGAGATACAGGCCATACATGGCAGATACTGAACAACAACAAAGCATGTATGGTATACAGTGTATCTGCCCATAGAACCCATAGCCTGCCAAGCTCAGTGTGCTAGTGAAGAAAACCATCAAAACTTCCTAGTCTAGATTCAGAAATATTATTTTCCTAAAACATATACCTATTTTACCTTAAAATGCAAAATCAACACAATATTTCTGATATATGCACAGGCCAATTTTAGTATTCATGTTTGTCATAACCATTTTGATAATTTTTTTGCAATATTTTTACAAGTTTCCGTTTTCTTCATGAATTACTAATAGAAACAACAGAAAACAGAAACCAAGCAATAAGTGCTGGGTTGCCACGGCAACCCAGCACAAAAACCTACTGCTGTTTAGAATATTTTGTATTCATGTTGGTAGTGGCACTGCCTTGTATTGTCTCAGAAGATAAAATCTTGAAAAAGGCCCTGAAACGTACGTGCACCTATGTACATAGCGTGTGTTTGGGATGCTGCAAAATTTGCTGTTGTGAATAATCAGAGATGCCAGTCAGTGTTGTCAAAAAGTCCTGAAATGGCAAAAAAAATCCTGAAAAATGTACTTTGCTAGAAACATTTTACAGGATCATCAGAGTAAAATTTCCTGAAATCAGGAAATTTCCTGAAGACTGGCAACACTTGAATAATGCTCATGCTTCTGACACAGCAAAAATGTTTCACATCAACAACAGATTAAGAAGAGGCTCAAAGTGTCCAGAACATTACTAGCGGACAACCAAAAATCCTGGCGCACAATGGGAAACAAATTATTTGTCACAACTAAAATAGCGCATGCTAAAAAGGTCCCAACTATACTGCGCCAAGGAAGTATCCTTACACTTGGAAAAATAATCACAATTTCAAAACTGAACCATATTGGGATAAATTTGTTTTTGTAATAGATGCACTATCTAATCCTGCACATTATGACACCACATTGAATCCAATGTTACCTCAAGAAGTAAAGTTACAAGCAATTGAATAGACGAAGGTCCCATTTTAAAAGTGACAAATTGGCCTATACAAGGCGCAAAAAGATTCCAACAAGCGCAACAAAGAGACTACACAGTTTCTTCAATGAAGCCTATTTAAAGCAGTATTTATTTCAGTTTTTACTTCTCTGTACTTTTCATAACTTGCATTTTATTTGTCAGCTCTTTTGTTTCAGTTTTCTTTTGTTCCTTTTGTTTTAAATTAAAGGCACACACAAACCAGATGTCTAGTCCATGGAGTTTTGAATAGACCAGTGTGTCACTTTTAAAACTGAACCTTCGTCTAATCAAATGCTTGTAACTTTGCTTGTTGAAGTCACATTGGATTCAATAGGGTGTCAAAATGTGCCGAAATAGATGGCGCATCTATTAAAAAAAAACAAAGTTACCCCGATATGGTTCAGTTGTGAAACTTTCTTGGCGCAGTATATATCAATATGCTGGCTGAATGTAGATTATTGTTTCTTCAGAACTCTTCATAGCTCTAGTCAAAGCTACAGCAAAAACGTAACCAGTCAAATACAAGTATTTCAAGTTGTATCACCTGCACTTTTAAGAGTACCCAAAGCAAGTATTTCTCACTAGTATAAACTGGACCCAAAGCAAGTACTACAGTTGTTCTCCTACCCTAAGCAAGTACTTTAGTGTTATGAGTTACAAGTCCCCCCGAGTCACGATCACAATTTATGGGACATTACAATTGCAGGAACCTGACCAGGTCTAAACTCTACGTAGTACAGGTCCTGGTACGAGAGGAGGTTCAATTTTTCCCCCAACAATCTACAATCCCCGAAAAATGTCCTTGAAACGCTTTAGGCATCTTGAATGAAATCAAAAGTGTATTTTAAATGTGGGTAAAAATGTTCAATATTTGGAATTAGAAGAAAGCTGGGCCATCAATTAACACTTTACCCTTCCCCACCCCCCATTATTCAATGTTGCGACACTTTAGAGACACGCTGAACACATTTGCACGTTTCAACATTGCACGGGGAGTGGGGGGACTTATTTTCCCTAAAGGCGCTTTAACGCTTCAAGACATATTTCGGGATTGTCTGAGGCAATCGCTAAAATTAACATCTGATTTTAAACTTTTGGCTGTAACTTTAAAACTACTTGATAGAATTACTCCAAATTTTCAATGAATATTAGTTAATGCATAAGCTATGATGTGAATATAAAATAAAACAACTACTTGTATCAATTTTGACTATATCGCCCTGCACTACAAGCAGGTTGCACCCATCACCTGTGTTTGTCTACAATCATAGATTGAATACAATAGCGCTCTTTTCAAACATACTAATCTTACAGAAGTGAGTGATCAGCATGATATAGTTCAATGCATAGGTATCACGTGAACGCTGCAGTGCAGGGCAATATAGTCAAAAAACGACCTTTTTCACCTTTTTCAGACCAACGCCCCCAAAGCAAAAAAAAACCCAAAAAACAAACGAACCAATAAAAAAATCGCATTAGTACGATCATGAAGTAGGCCTACTCATGCAGAGATATCTTTAAAATTGATCATTTTATTTGCTTGAAATGGTAAAGTGCGATTGTAAATCGTCCCATTGAATCACATAGTGATTTGACGGTTTACCATAGTCTAATACTGAATATTAATACAAGGAGTTTCTTTAATTTAGAAATGGTAAACCGTTGACAAAATTCATAATTTAGGACGATTTGGTGTCAACTTTTATTTGTAAAGTGTTTTGTTTGAAAGCTTGTTAAAAATACATCTAATTTTACTATTTACCGTTTTGTTAGCTCTAACATTATTTACATTTTACTGATTTTAGCAAATGTAAATCGTCTGTCGAGGTTTACCATTTTCATAATCACGAGAATGCAATGCGCACCCATATATCACGGAATCCCGTAATTATTTCCATAAGACAGCGTGGTGTAATGGACAGTACTTCAGACGGTGAAACGAAGGCTAGTGGTTCGAGCCCCAACAGTTTCACCTTTTTTTTTTGTTTTTTTTTGTGTGTGTGTGACTTATTCAAACCAGTAAACTATTCTTCTGTATTCATGACAATTGACATTGTGAAACACGAAAATAAGTTTTAAAGCCCTAATTTATCTATGGCATGATAATTGATTGTTGTTTTTTTAAATTGTAATAAAGACACACATAGATCCGGACATCTTTAAAGGTCATGAATATGGGTTCTATAGCAATTGTAAGATACCCCCCCCCCACACACACACCCCCACACACGTTCAAGTTTCATACGTTTCATAAGTATTTACTTATAGAGTGCTTGCACATAAGGCCATTAGTTCAAATCATCTCCTCTATAGGCACGCTCCAGAAGATATGCAAATGGATGGAGTACAAAAGAATTATTTGACCACTACCTAAATAAAAGATGAGTTGTTTTATTTTGTGCCCACACCATAGCCTATCTATTAATAAATATAGTCATGGAAATTTTTTCACGCTGGTACCTATGCATTGAACTATATCATGGTCGTTTTTTGACTATATTGCCCTGCACTGCAGCGTTCACGCGATACCTATGCATTGAACTATATCATGCTGATCACTCACATCTGTAAGATTAGCATGTTTGAAAAGAGCGCTATTGTGTTCAATCTATGATTGTAGACATACACAGGTGATGGGTGCAACCTGCTTGTAGTGCAGGGCGATATAGTCAAAATTGATACAATTAGACGTGAATTAGTTGTTTTATTTTATACCCACATCGTAGCTTATGCACTAAGTAATATTCATTGAAAATTTGGAGTGATTCTATCAAGTAGTTTTAAAGTTATAGCCAAAAGATTAAAATCAGATGTTAATTTTAGCGATTGCCTCAGACAATCCCCGAAAAATGTCCTTGAAACGCTTTAGGCATCTTGAATGAAATCAAAAGTGTATTTTAAATGTGGGTAAAAATGTTTGAACAATATTTGGAATTAGAAGAAAGCTGGGCCATCAATTAACACTTTACCCTTCCCCACCCCCATTATTCAATGTTGCGACACTTTAGAGACACGCTGAACACATTTGCACGTTTCAACATTGCACGGGGGAGTGGGGGGGGACTTATTTTCCCCTAAAGACGCTTTAACGTTTCAAGACATATTTCGGGATTGATCTAGCTTCAATTTGTTAAATTTTTCAAGTTAAATGGAAATGAATAATCTGAAGTTCTGAACCCTTGGTTTCTTGGCGACTAACACTAACAGATGATGATGATGAGTAAACAGACAGAAAATAGCAGCGCAGTAATCAGAGAAATATGTCAATATAAATCTAGAAATTAGTCATGAATTAATCACAACTTGAACTTGGTTCTACAACATTCTCATCTGTCAACGCGCAGTTCTTTAACCCCAACATGTTTCTACATAATATAAGTTGATTTGAATGCATTGGGTACAAAAACTCATAGTCCACAACTTGGGGTCAAATTTGACGCAAGGATTGTCGTATAGGGGTTACAAGAACTATGTCACTGGATTGAGGTTGTGGCTCATAAAAGGCTGGTACTGACCATTGAAATAGGGAATCTCAACACTCATAAGAATGTGTCAACTGTTTATCAAGGTAGCTAAACTTGAACTATTTTATCTGGCGCTTTTATGATGGCTTGAAGGTCAAGTTTCATAAAGAACAAGATTATGACAGTTGATTGCGAGTAATTAATTACAAAAGTTTTAATAGTAGCATTGATATCAATTCATTTCCCTTTCTGTCATGGTTTTTGGCAGGTTCATAAGTCAATTAGTAAGCTCATTTTATTCTGCACAACTGATCAATAGCTTTATTGATCATTGCCTTTTAAAGAGAATTTCTTATTGGTCAAACAATTTGCTTTCAGGCCAGGGTTCCCAGCATTTCACTACAACAAAATTCTGCCAGTTTTCACTTAATATTTCACCGACAAAATTTCAAAATTCCACGAAAAATATTTCCGGTTGTATTCCATGAAAACTATTTCCGGTGAAAAATATTTCCGGTGAAAACTATTTCCGGTGAAAAATATTTCCTGTTATATTCCATGAAAAATATTTCCGGTTGTATAGGCCTACTATCACGATATGGATGCTTATCAAATGACTAGCAAGAGATGGGCTTAGAGACTGATAAGAGAGAATTCTTTCTAATGTCTGAAATATGAACTCATTTTATTAGCTGAATGGTGTTCCTTGTATGCAAGATATACAAAAGGACAAAAATAATGACCCTCTTGGACCACTAAAAAACCCATTATTTGTAACTGATTTTGGCTGTTTTCCTCAAATTCCTGAAGTTTTCCCTACTTGAAATTTGAAAAATAGATTTTCAATTTCCCTGAATGCCCTGCTTGGCTGGGAACCCTGCAGGTATAATCAAGAACAAGATCTCACTGTAAATTATGGGTTACTCCTTCATGTAATAATACATGAAATTAGGGTTAGGGTTAAGGTTAGGGTTATGATTAGCTTACACGAAATAATTACATGAAGGACCTACCAAATTATGATAAAATGAGTATAATCAGGATAGGCATCTGATGCATCATAATTTTATAGAAGATCTAATTTCTTGGTCAGAGATTGCAATTTCTCTGGTTGATGATAAATGATGATGGAAAATCTGATAATGCCAGACTGCCTGGTACCCAACATATGTAGTGAACATAATATGAACCCTCGTTCTGTTTGCATGACATTTACATGGACGGATCAGTCCCCATTTATTTTGGTATTGCATGCATCCATCAGATACCCGATGGCGGCATGTTTGGGTTTGAAGTCCAGAGCCTATGTGTATCTCCCTGGTATCCAAAATAAACACGCTACTGTATTAAAAGTTCAAAGGATCAAACGGTCAGCGCATGCAGTAAACAATGTTGCCATGTGGGTTCCCTTTTACACATCTTTGGGCTACTTCCGGCTAGGCCCTACTTCCGGCAATTCCACCTTGTTGCTACATGTCATAGGGGCAGCGGGGTTCTACATCTATTATAGGTTTGGATTGGGTAAGAATGTGCGGCTGAGAGACCACTAACATACCACAAAAATATACAAAAGATTAAATTTGGACTATTTCTGTTGAAAATTATGGTAAATTTGCCCAATTTCTGGAAATATTTTCACAAAAAGATCTATATTTCCAGCTTTTTGAAAAAGGACACTCAAAGTTACACCAAAAACCCTAAAAATGCACCCAAATCTGTAGCTCATTCCAGAGTTAGTGTGCCATGTTCCAACAATTCATATTGATAATGTGACTTTTGTGCTACACACTCCAACCGCACTAATTCAATGCCTACAATTGAAACACCAATTTAGATTTTTTCCCCCAGAAATTGTACTATCAATTTATCTCAACAGGATAAATATTTATCAAACCATTATGGACCGCTTGGGCCTTTTTTGAGCCATCCAAGTTTGCGATCTAAGCAACTGGCAACTCCTGGCATTGTTTACTTATTTTATTTATGCCATACCAAAACAGTAGGACAGTAATTTCATGTATGCACTGACAAATCGGACAGTGATTGGAATGCAATCGGAAGTGAAGTGGAAAATTGATCTGGTTTATTATGATAACGGAGGAGGACCACTGTAACTAATTATTATTATCTGATCTGGAATGGGTAATAAGAATTTAATAATGATAATGATTTTGATAAAAGTGTAATAACACTACAGTTCTTTTATTTCAAACTTGCTGATTGACGCATACAACAGGCTTTCATTTTTGAAAATTGCAGGAGCTCTGTTAATCACTCTCCTGAGTTTACTAAGGTGCTCACCAAAGAGCTTAATCTTTTAATATCTGTATTAAAACATAGGGATTCAAGTAGTGAGGAGCTCAGTAAATCATACTCTTGGAATGTTTAGGAGAGCTGTAGCAGCTCTGGTGCAATCCAGCTCCTAACAAAGGATAATCCTGAAATAGAGCTAATGTTAGTATACATTACCCTCCCCAATTTTGCCTATAGATTTCTGGTAGAGAGTTTCCAGATTGAAACCCAAAAATCTGATGGACAACATAAACTTTTAAATTGGAATGAATTTGACTTTTGCCATTTTAGGCCACTAACAGTCAATTTTGAGTTTCCCCGTCAAATAATTTCTGAATACAAGTGAGGTAACTTTTTCATTATTCATTATTTTTCTGCCTTCATTATATGACCAACATGCATAAAATGTGTTTGTTATTTGCCGCTCACTCACTTGAAGATGGATATTTAGCCCAAATAAGATTCAAAAGTATATTAAAAAGAGTCTGCAAGGTTGATAGCAAAATGTATGTTTTGATTTTGATTTTTCCACAAAAACTAAATGGATTCATCATCTTTTTACAATAATGAATTCAAGTGAGGGTCAGAAAATGAAGTGAGAGCAGGTGACGGGAAACTCACATCAACTTTCATTGGCCTTATACATATATATGGCTTGTTTAATTAGGGTTGAATATTATGTAAGTGAGAATGCAAGCTGAGAATTATTTCAGGGCATTCAAATTCTCATGTTTCAGACTTAAAATTAAAAGTCATTCATGTTCAGATAGAACTGTGGGCTTGAAATGCTTCTGAGTTTCCGCTGATTCAGATTGATGGTTTTAGGGAATGCCTCAATGCCAGAGGAGGCAGATGTCGGAAAATACAAATTTACTGTTACGGACAAAAAATGTCATGAAGGTGTTAAAAAATCAAAACAAATTTTTCGCATGAAATTATACCTTGATATCTCCTCTTTTCAATCATATATATTTTTTGCTTAGTAAAATATTTGTTAACATGGTCAAAAAGCAATTTGTTTTGGCCTAATAGACTAGTCCTAGAACTAGCCCCGTTCCACAAACCGCGACGCCTCTCGAATAGCGAGCACCGAGCGTACTATCCTACAGTTGGAAAATCATCATACAGGTAGAATACAGCACAGAAACCAGTGCTAGACTAGTCCTAAACCTTCAATCATCTGAACACACAGCTTTGGAGTGCAAGCTGTTCAGACAGGGAACAGATTGACTTATCAATGATATTCACAGAATTGCCTTGTTTTTGAAACAACACCTAAACTAATTAATTGAGGTGTTAGCACAAAGACTGACCCAAATTTTTTTTATGCAGGGTAAGCTCAGTGCTGTACGGTGCGACCATTTTAGGCGCATTGGCGACTAGATTTTTGTTGATGGCGACTAAATATTCAATCCTGCGCCAATGGCGACCAACTGCTGAAGCTTTTTAATCGCCAAAAACAAAACATGTATGTAATGTAGCATTCAAGAGTACGAATGTATGCTATGAATATGCATTTATCATCATGTCTCAATGGGGACTTCCTGGAAAAAATATAGGCCTACACTGTACATGCTGTGTATGAAGTATGTAGCGTTGAATGGGAATATATGTAGATTGAGTACAGCAGCTATGAACATTCAACGCACATGGCTGTTCAGTTGGCACCTCAGATTTTTTACCTGGGAGCAAAATTTGGGCGCCTAAATTTATAAAGTTAGGAGCCATTGGCTCCTCAATCAGTTTTTGCACCGTACAGCACTGGGTAAGCTCTGTACAAACGAATACTTTTGAAATCCAATGTGCCATGTCCCTAAGATTATTTTTATAAGGCCAAAAAAATAAATAATGGTTTGTCTCAAAGCTCACGAGTGGTTTGAAAACAAATGCGAAATGCGATTTTTTTAATTCTGCATTTCTTTTTTTCCAAATCTCACAAATTTACAAATGCGCGCACAAGCTTTGAGACAAACCTTTTTTTTTTTTGCCTAATAAATGTTTAATTATCATTCATAACCTCATTAATAAACGCGATGCGTGCGATCCAATCATATCTTATTATTTGTGAAAACGCGAACGCAAATCGAGGTCATTAATATCTCACAATTGACCGCAAAATGCGTAGTTGTTCCAATGTCGCACACAATTGACTTCTGCGTGCGCCAGTGTTAGCGTCCAACGAACTGCTTGCCTTGAGCTGGCTGCCAGTATTTGGATTGCGCGCTACCATATTTGCACAGATTCTGATACGCACTTTTGTTATTGGTCGTTTTGTTTTAGCCTGATCGATTTTGGGAAAGGTTAGATGTAGAAATTGTTTATTTTTTACAAACTTTTGAGGAAAATTGTGTGTTATTTTGTAAAGTGAAAAGATCAAAGTGACGGTTATGAATGAGGTTAATAACTTTGCATCGGTTATATGCCGGGCATTTTGAAAAATCTAAACATTTTGCCTTTGGACCTCGGAATATCCCTCGGGCTGCGCCCCTCGGGATATTCCTCGTTCCAAAGGCAAAATGTTTAGATTTTTCACAATGCCTCCAAATAACCGATGCGCAGTTATTAACCTCTAATTAGATCTTTCCCTTAAAATACTGACCATACGTAGACCTAACTTGTATTTTTATGTGATGGCAAACTAACACTTTGTTTTTTGCTCAAACCCTTTTATTTCCTTCATTCGGAAAAGCATACCATTTTTTGGCCAAATGATGTTACATATTAGGTGGCAACTGGCAACACTAGATGTATTTAACTACCTACCTGCCTATTGGCCAAAAAGAAGTTTTCATTATCAATTGGACCAATCAGCAACATTGTTAGAATAATTTCAGCATGCAAAAATTTGCAAAGCTCCATTCTGATTGGCAACTGAAGTGAAGATATCATGTAATTGACCAATCAGAGGCAACGTTAGATCAGCATAAAATTGACATAGAAATGTACCCAAGATTCCTCATCAACAGAAAATCTTTTTGCAATTTCAATATTTATCTATCAAAGGGCATTACAATTAAGCTAGGGACCCGCAATAAATTTGTTGTAGGGGTCACAACCAGGTGATTTCCAAAATTACATAATTGTGTTTCTAGAAAACGCAGTTTGCCAGTTGGGATTAAGTCGGACGTCAGACGAATTCAAAATCCAACGCTACATTAATATTAGAAACAGAATTTCTTCCATTTCAAATATTAAACAACCCCGCATAGGGAGCCGCGAACGCACGTAGCGAAATGGGGACAAAGGGGGAAAAAGTCGGGAGGCCACTGTAGTTGTGATTCGTTGTGAAGTCTCGTCGTCGGGGGCCTCAGCTGAAGTAATTGTCGCATTAATGCAAACCGAGATATTAACAGTTGCAAGTTTATCCTCGTGAGCACTCGCTGAGTTGATTAAGTTAACACACTCTGAGGTAATCAAGAAGATATCTGTACTATCCATGAACCGTGAAGGTTTGAATTATGTGACTTTTTACTAGAAATACATTCACAAATTCACAATGATAATTCGCACACCCAAGTTCAGAAACTTCAAACCACAAGAAAGGCGTACATTGAAGGAAATGAAAATTTAAAGGAGAAAATATTGCCACTCACCTCCTGGGACCCTTTCAACCCTACCTATATACGGCACCATGAGCTGAAATTGTCTCACTTCTAAAGGCATGGTTCACCAACCTCAATTCAACAATCAAAGCTCAAAAGGCTGACCTCATGTTGAGGGGTATGAGGTTTGGTATCCAAGGAATCATTTTAAGAAGTAACATGTATGAAGCATATTAGTAGGGGGAACTTTGTACAGACATGGGAATGTTTGAGATCAATCATCAAACCTAGTACATGTTTTATGAGGACAAGTCTGGCAGCCCAATGATTTTGATGAATGCTAACCCAAAAGCTATGCGATAAACTACATTTCGTCATGTTGAGCTCAATGATGTAGAACCAAAGAGTAGGTACCGTCTCCACCATGGCACCATGTTTGCATGTCATTCATGGAGGGTAAAATAGTGTACAGTAAGGCAGTGACTCAAGCCCGGATATTCGGGTACCCGCCCGTTTTTTCCATACCCGGATACAAAATGCATTGAATTTGTATCCATTTTGAAATCATTAATAGAGTATGACATGAGTACAAATTTATTCAAAACACATAGGCCTACATTTTTTTTTTTTTTTTTTTTTTTTTTTTTTTGAATAAGTCAACCATGAATGATCCTACCGTTTAGCTCTAGGTCCAGGGACACTACAAAGCCGAAAAAATAAAAAACATAAAAATTTTTTTTATTTTTTTAAAAATTTTTACGTTTGATACGGGTACCCGGTTAGTTTACCCGCCCGAAATTAACCTCGGGTACCCGAATACGTCATTACCCGATAGGTCACAGCCTTAGTGTACAGGTTGTTTTGTGCTGGCAAACTCCATTCAAAGTGCTATGTTGTTTTCTTTCTGCGTTTACCTATATGCAGCTTTACTGAATAAAGGTATCTTGTTTGTGGCAAAGTAGTGTAAATTGTGCTATCTACTGAAGACAGTAAAACTATCTACTGAAGACTGCCAGGAAAGGTTTCTGTCCATTTTAGACAAAATAATGAGGAAAAGTGACAGACACCCCACCCGGATATTCTGGCCATTTAGCAACGTTCTATGGGGGAAATTGATGTCTGAATAAGACATTACAATGTATGTCATTATTATGTTTTGATGGATCCAAGTGTGTGAAAATATTGGATCCAAAACATAATGATGATAAAATTGGATGCTTTCCGCCCAATATTTATTGGTCTCGCTATAAGTTGTAAAATATTGGACTCGACTACGTCTCGTCCAATATTTTAATATAGCTCGACCAATAAATATGGGCTCAACCAATACAATTTTATAACAAAATTGATCCGTTGACCTGACAAACACAACAAATTTGGCTGATTCCATTCAAGTTGGGTAATGTGTAAACATTAAAAATAAGCCAAAAAATCAGGTTCGAAAAAAATTAACCAATTTCATATTATAAGATTGTGGCTTTAAATTTATAATCTTGTCCAGAAATTATATCTATTCCCTAGATAATAATCATTTGATATGCAACACTACCACTGCATCTTACAGTGTAAAAGTAAATCAACATCAATGATAAATTACTGGTCTGACGGACGACTCAAAGGACAACAATAATGACAGGCTTTGCAGGTTTTTGCTGCAGGTGGAAAACACCCCAGATTTAACCGCATTAGTAGATATAGTTTTTGGTGGCAAAAATGGTAAAAACTAAGAAAGTGATAAATGGTTCTTTTTTCATCAAGGCAATAATTTTAAACAAAAATAATTTTCCAAGTGTAACAAGGCCAGATTTGGTAAAATATATACCAAATTAAAGGCACATATTTCATTGCTCACTTGTACATTTAACTCAAATGTGTCGTATCAAATTCAAAACTTTTTCACTTTTTTTGGACCTGATGATACAATTTTTTAGGACATGTTAAAATGATTCATTAAAAGTTGTGTGTTAGGCCTACTGTTTATGAGCCTTCTGTGATATTACTTTTTAATATTTGACTGACTATACACATGTACGCTTCACCATTTTAAATCAGGTTTTTGCCACTTTGCGGCAGAAACCGGTTATTACTGCCGGTAAAAACGAACCCTGAATAAAGAAATATATTGTCAGGTGTCTGAACTCCAGAAACAGTCTCATTCCCACTGGCATATGTCAATAACCTCCATTCAATAACCATAGCTACAAATATGACCTAAAGTTATGGAGTATGAGTTGTTATTCAGTGCAAGTAGATGTCATTTTATGAGTGAACTGTGCATATATTGGATGTGTGGTGTGACAAATTAAAACAACAGCGGGCAAGGTAATTTTTTTTAATGCCAAAATAAAACTCCTCTTGTTGTCCACGGACAAGCCCATAATATCCTGTCCACTGACAAGGTCGGAATATTATTATTGAAATCTGAAACCGCGCCAACTAATTACTGAAGATGCCATCTTGTTTACTAATAAGGGAGGATTGCTCTTATGACCTAGATAGTCTCAACTTTCATACACAGTTCAATGATGTGTGCTATTTGCATAGTGCCTGACACACCACTGTGGTTCCTGGTCACGATATTTTGTAACAGGGGTCAAAAGGTCACATGTGAAATGATGGTAAGTCTTGAACAATGTATGGAAATATTTGAATTCAACTGCATTGGCCAGACTAGAGCAATTATATGAAATTGACCCTAGCATTTTGGCCAATTTGCTTTGAGTTTCTCACCCTTTAATTTGTTGAGTGAATTAGTAAACAATTCCCTTTTGACCGAAAGTTTATAAATATTTGCTTCTAAAATGAGCAGAGTGTTGCAATAAATTAAGCTGATGAAATTGCTGAGAAACATTGATCCCTGTTGTGCACACATGAAATCAAAAACGTTGTTGGGCATGAAAAACCTTGTACCGTATTTCCTCAATTAAACGCCACGTTTCATTTTCCAAAAGGGGGACGTTTATTAGGTCATTTTTAGAACGATAATTTCCATTAAAAGCATTAGAAAAGCTTAAAACTCACACTGAAATGACGAACTATGAACTTGGGATCAATGACTTCCGGTTCACCTTCTGGTTTGCGAGCAGAGTCTGATGGCTACTCAGTCGCGGCCATGTTAGTGTTATGAGATTTTACGCACTGTTTCCATGAATTTTCAGGTGACACATTGTTCTTGGCATAATTTGATTCATTGCTGTTACTATTTTATGTGATCTATATTTTCAAGGGTCTGTTCATGAATAAAAGTTATTATTAAATCTAGATCTATTCTCAATGAATTATGATCTAGGTAAGACAAGTAGTTTTATTGTTTGTTTTCTTAGAAATCAAGGGGTATGCTTTATAAATACATTATTTAATTGCCTTATCAATCATACTACTTTTACATATGAATTACGACATGTAACAGGAAAGAGTCACGTTCATTTTTCTGGCAGGTTCATGCTTTTGCATTTGTCCGCACATACCATGTTTCATCTAGAGAATAAACACCCAAAAGGCGTGAATTTTTTTTCAAAAACAGGGGGAGCGTTCATTACAGGTGCTTAAAATGTTAAAAAATTGCCGCGAAAATTGTTAGCAGGGGTAGCGTTAACCCCCGATCGGGGGTGAATGACCCCCTAAATTTAACAAATATTAATTTTTCACCCTCCATATATTGGGAATGTGCAAGATCGGGGGTTAACTCTGACCCTCTACTTTTGGACCTTACTCCTACCCCTGACTACACTGCAAAATATTTTTCACCCCCGAGATTTAATTTTCACCCCATGTATTTGGATTTTCTGCAAGCTCGGGAGTGAAAAACACAGAAAAACGACCCCCGACTTTCGGGCCTTAATGCTACCCCTGATTGTTAGCCAATAAAAAAGCTTTAAAAAAAAGTTTGCGATGTCATTTTCGCCAAATACCAATCGTGGCTGGCTAAATGGTAAACACAAGAAAGCATTAAAATTATTCATTTCAGGAAGGGAGCAATTTTTTCAAAAAGAGGGCGTTTATTAGAGGAGAGACATTTATTAGAGGAAATATGTTATGTATACGTTGATGGTTGATTTCATTGCCCTGCTGATCAAATTCTAATCTTTTCACTTGCTTATTGCAAGTATTTCAGATTCAAATAGACCTAACATTGGGCCTGTTCGAATTCAACCGTGTTAGCATTTGCTGCCAAATTACCTGTCCAAATGATCCTTTCCCTATAAGGGAATCAATCTCGTATCTGTCAAGCCACTTCTCTCCGTTCTTAATGATATAATCGTAGTTGTCATCGTCGTAACCATCGTTGTAAACTCTCTTCTCTTTCTTGTGCCCTGTATCCTCTCCTTGTGCATGATGAATGCCTCTTTTCTTCTTTTTGGCATAGTACACCTGCAGAGGGGAAAGATAGCAGATGTTTTTAATTTAGTACATTTGTTCATTACGAAAACATGTCATTAATTACACTGCACATTACATCCATAGCTACACACAGTAACTACTAATTCATGTCTGTAGACAAATTTGAAAACATCAAAACATTAATTATACACATTGAATGATGAAGTAAAACTGTACAAATGTACATTGTATGTTGATAAATGTACGCAATTCTATCAGATTCAATTCATAATGGGCACCCAAGTCGTGGAAGAACAATCGTATGGTTAGGGTTACTGACTGACCGTACGCAGCTCACATAGAATAGAATGTACTTGTGTTATGCTTCGTACTTTCGTAGCGACGATTGAATAACTTAAAGTTCATATCGTATGAACAAAAGAAATTGCTGAAATAAAAAATATTTTTACGACCAATCAACACTACTTTTGGGGGCAGCATACAACCCCACTGTTGCGATTTGGTAGTTCACAGCATCTTGCAAATGGTAATAGGCTTTGGCAAAAATTGCATTGATCATTTTATAGCCAGTGTGTAGAAGAATTCAAATATCATATACTTTTTTAGACCCTGTGGTTCTTGAGTTATGTTGTAATGAAGGCTGATACAACACAACACCTATTGGCCCTGCGTTACAAGGTGGGAGTACTAATAAGTGGGTGGTGTGACATTTTTCTTAACATATGAAATGACTTTAGTTATTTAGATATGAAGATGAACACCTACAGCTTTCATTTTGATATCATTTTAAAGCCTATTCTTTCTTCTTTCATTTGACACCAAACCCAGCCTTCTCTACCAATTCTAATTAACTTTATGATTAATTATGTTAACGAGCATGCAGGTGGGCGGATATTGGGACACGGATATTGGGACACGGTACCATAGAAACTGTATGGGAAAAGCGGCATCCCAAGTTTGGTTGAACTTTATTTGATTCTACAAACTAAAAACATGTCTAGAGGAAATGTTATTTGATTAAAGAATTAATAATATGTCATAAGTAGTCTTATAAAACTTTAATTCTTGTAAAACTTCAATTCAATTAGAAGGATTAAGTAACTAACGAGCTCAGATTCCCAATTTACTGCTTCCGATCAAAGAATTATTTTACAGAACTTACATACATGTACGAAAAATGTTTACCTCCCTATTTCATATCCAAGTGTTTTGCATTTATATTACAATGTACATTGTTAATCTTAAACATGTTCAAAATTACATTTTTATTAATTAGAAGGGTAATTAGGTATCAAGAAAGGATTAATTATTAAGGTGCAATGTGAGGGGGGGGGGGGGGCTCCAGAAAGTCGAAGTACCAATGTTGCTGAAAATTCAATTGAACCTGTTGAACCAACTGAAGAACAGCTTAATAATAATATGTACATGTACATGTATGATTTGATATGCAAGGGATCAATTGTTGCTAGTATTACCTGGTTCTGATTCCCTACATGGCTCAAAATAAGCTAAGGTGTCATAAAAGTGTAACACACAATTATTTTTCCAGCTCTTTTCTTTTGGTCTCCAACCAGGTTTAAATTATAGTATTCACATATATCGTTCATAATACACTAAAAGAAAGATAAGTTATAGACCATTTACTTCACAAATTTAATTTTCTAGCCCTTGCGTACGTTATATTTGACAGACACAATTTTGATGATTTTCTGCAATCAAATAAAAATTTATAAAGTATTACATAAGGTATTTTGTGGTTAATTAGGTATAGGACCTACAGCAACTGATTGTGGAAAAAAATGTGTCCAAATATTACAATAAGGAGGATAAATTGTTATAAATAAAATATGTGTGTCTGTCAAGCCATAACATACGCAAGATGTCTGTCAAATGTAACATACAGAATAATAATTTGGCAAAAACAGTAGTTCAAGATGGGAAATTGAATAAAGATCACATGCAGTTTATAAATCACATGTTTTAAAACACTTTTATAAACTCTAAACTATCATCATAATGTGAACATCAAGTGATTTTTAATTTTTTGAAACGTATTACGTATGTTACTTTTGACAGACACATACAAATCTTATATGTTACTTGCGTATAAATGTTTGACAGACAACACTTAACAATGGATTGTGTCATCAAAAAGCTTCTCCTCACAAAGTGATAGTGCCACAAAGCTAGGTGGAGCTAAATGCTATGTCATGTAGCATAATTAGCTGTATCACCCTAGTTTAGCAGGAATTACAGCACCGTCTTGCGTATGTTACTATTTGACAGACATTTCAAGAAAAATTTTAAAATTGTTATATGTTCAAAAAAGATGGCAGCCACTTACAAATTGATTATAATATGGAGAAATGAAGTTATTTACAATAGATTTACCCTTTAGTTTATGCTACAAGTCTTTGTTTATAAAAAACTGAGGGACTTCAAAATCAATCAAAAGTTTGACAGACAATAGTAACATACATAAGGCAAACTTTTAAATCCTTTTTGATCTGTTAACTTATAATTCATAATGCCTCTTTCTGTTTTTTTGATTGGTTTACTGCACCATTTTGGGAAACAGGTCACATGAATTTCTATAAGGATCCATAAAAAAAATTAAAAGCTGTTGAAAAAATGCGTCTCTTGGCATGTTACAAATAAAAGTGTAAAAATAGGCATTTTTACAGCTATTTTTTTTAATTTTTATTATTTAGAGTGAAAGGATTTTACTTAAATTTTGTATGCTATGTCTTTACTACCTAAACTTGCCACTAAACTAGCAAATATTCCATTTCTATAATTATTATTTTTAAAAAAAGATGTCAAAATATATGGCTATAATATGACACCTTAGCATATTTTGAGCCACATGTATGACTACCATTTGTTTGAATTGGAATCAGACGTAGTTATTACTGTTGATGAGCAAACACAAGCAGTGTCAGATGTTAACTACACTTTTGTACATGGAGATGAAGTAATTGTTGTTTTACCAAAAAGCATCAAGGGAGGGTTGCTTACTTGATCCAAGAAGTTAGTATCCCAAAGCAGAGCATAGTATATTAGGTATTGACATAACTCCATCACAGAAAAAATCTACTACAAACCTTGTTGTTCTTCAAACTGAGGATCACAAAGACATTTATATGCTCAATATAAACATGTGCTTGTAGAATGACTTATTTTGATATTTGTATGTTTGAAATTTGTGACGTGTCATATCAAAAGGAGACACTTTTGGGCAGGATCGTAAATGGAGAAATCGCCAAAAATCTGCCGGGGTGATTTTTTCACAATTTGGGTTTGTTGCGTGTTTGTGATTTTAATAATGTTAGAAATAATGTCTGATAGTTTCAGACCGGAATATAACTGGCATCTTGTATTTTTTGAGACATTTTACAAGGTAATTCCTACTCTTCAACATTGTCAATAATATTTTTAAATGCCGATATCTCAATTTCCAATTTTATAATACCATATCTTATGAACTCAATATCTTCGCTTAGGAATGTCCAATTTCATTGGGGAAAACGCCATTGTGGAGCAAAATATCTCTATATTTAAGATATATGTAAAAACCTCAAAATTGATAACCTGCCCAAAAGTGTCTCCTTTTGACATGACACGTCACATTTGTATGTGAATATGTTTCAGTGAATTTATTGATGATTTTTTCTGTTTAATCAGGCTACTTTTTACTAATCATATTTGCCTTTATTGAAACACACTACACATATTTCTGCCTTTTCGTTGTTTTATTCAAGTCGCGAGTAGTCAATTTTCATTCAAATTTTTGGGGTTAAGTAACATGTCAACCCCCAATAAACTATACATATTTGGAAAGGTCTTGGTGTGAGGAATTCAAATCTGGCATTTAATTTCATGTAGGGTATATCATAATGAAAATATGAAACTTTTTTCAGACACACTTTTTTTGAAAAAATTCTTCCCTACTTTGGAATATAACATTCTAGGGCATACTCCCACCACAAAAACAATGTCATTTATGGAATCCTTGGACAATTTCCTTTCAGAAAATGTATAATTTTGCTGGGGTAGGGTCAATACTTTTCAAGATATGGTATTTTGAATGTGCGAAGACGTAATTTTCAGAAATTTATGGTGCGTCACGAAAGAGGTTCCCACCTTATATCGCATGGCCCTTTATAAAACGTACATAACTCAAACAACAATAAATCAAGCAAGCACCGGTATATGATTTGTAGAATGAACTTTTGCAAAACATGCAAGTGTTATTTTTCCATATATTGATTTAGATAATGAAAATCCACCAACAATACCTCGTCTACTCTTAACAAAACAATTATTTTTACATCTAGACCAACATTACGATTTGGTCCAAACTGGCATGGAATCCAATTTACAGGTCTCAGAGAGCCATAAAGTAAGAAAGATGAGGGGAAAAAATCTGCACGCCCACATCTTATTATGCCCTCATCGCAGACAAGTTCATCTCTAGCTCCGACTTGACTGACTGACATATATCTCTACCTTTTGATTACTAATGAGCCATTCCAGTTGATATCCATAGTCCCACTGGAAGACATGATCTTAATCTCCCATACAGGGGGGTGTAGTCACACTTTCAGATAACCCCGTTTAAAATTCACACTCCCTCTGTGGGAGATTAAGGTCATGTTTCCTATAAATAGAGGGGGGTTATGGATTTCAACTGGAATAGCCCATAGCACTTTCCAAGCAACAACCTCAAATGCAAAGCAAATATTTCGTTTGCAATAGGCTATTCCATTCAAAATCTATGACCCTGTGGAAAATTTAAGCTTTCCACCGAGTTTCAAATAGAATTGGCTGGGATTAATTATTTTCAAAACCCATTGTCAATTATACTTGAAACCCATACTCCCTCTGTGGAAGACTATAGCTGAATCTTCCACAGGGGAGAGTGAATTTCAAATGGAATAGCCCAACATGCCTCAATCCCTAGGATTTGAGGCATACATTTTTAAGGTGAACTACAAATGTGGCTGTACTTTTCTACACACTGATATTACGAAAATATCAATTTTCATACGGGAAGGTGGGATCCAAGTTATTGAGTTACATGTGTATAGTGTTCGCCGTTATTTGTACTAGGTTGCAGAAACTTGCAAATGTGCGAGGAATACAAGAGTTCAACTGCAAACATGTTATTTTAACAAGCCCATCCAAACTGAATTAAAATTTATCCTCCCAAATTATGCAGGCTCTGAGAAAAAGTAAAACACAAAATGGAGCAAATAAACAACATCTTCAGATCGCTAGCTCTTGCAACACAACCTGCAGACGTGATGTTAACGTGTTACATACCGCGACGATTCGCATTACAGCAGTCCTAGATTTTGAAAAAACGGACTTGAAATAATATCAACAAGAACCGCCATCCTCGATTTGTCGCACACATCTTATAATCCTTTCACTGCTTTTATACCGAAATGATAATTTTCAAATGATACAAGGCAATTCTAGTGTTTCTTTTAAAATCAAAGATGAAAATTGCTTTGCGGATTGACTGCCTGCATGCAGAGTTATTATTACGTTCTGCACTGCGACGGTGTTTAAAATTCGAGGCCAGGGTGTAAAGAGCCGAGCACAGCCTGATATCATGGCACAATATGCAATGCAAGGTCGCAGCGACCTACTTTCAATTTTTTTTTTACCGAGAAAGTAAGCCAAGCCAAGCCCAGACCGACTGTCGTAGTCTGCAATAAAGGTCGACCAGTCGTCGTATGCCGTACAGCTCACCTTGGTTTACAACGAGTTACAAGCAGAGACGGGGAGGTTGTCGAGGAGGTAAACACATTAATGGACTGCACTCTCATCTAGGCTTCATTTTACCTTCTTTTCTAAGAACACGCCTGTGGAATTCACTCAAAATTACAATTTTCCATCGTAAATTTGCCACTATAAAATTGCAAACTGTTAAATTTGACTACATGACTATTGAAATACAAATGGAATGTTCTGTAATTTTCTTTTGATGTTGCTGACAAACACGATGTGAAGGAAAAGGCTAAGACCAAAAAGGCTTGAAAGTTAGCCTTTCCCTAAAAAAAATCAAATGAAGTTACCAAATTACTAAAACAAATCAACTTTACATAATATAAGTAACCAAAAGACAAGACAAGGGAAGCGAAAGTGCTCACCGAAAAGATTTTCTGTGCCAGCTTGTAATGTTTATTTTAAAACTGGACCTGACATCTTATATTCCATATAAAGTCCAATTTTGAAATAAACATTACAAGCTGGTATTCTTTAAAAGTCCAAAATGCAGAAAGAAGACAACTGAACTGTGCCAGTGGGTATTGGACCATTTTGGCTTCTGACTGTTACTGAAACAAAAGTGAGTCTTGTTTCTAAAACCGAGTTCTGTTCCCGACTAAATTCAGGCGAACCAGGACTCAAGTAAGTAAGTCCTCAACACATCATAATAAGTACCAACCTCATAACTCTAACAGTGATTTACCTTAGAAGTAACAATGTATTTGACGGATTCAAGGACTAAGTTACGATGAGTCGTAAATGTTAGTGAAATACACACCCCAGGACCCGTAAAATATTTGCCAAGAAATTTTAAGCCTCTCCATCTTTACGCCAAGACTATTCAGCATCACACGTCTGGATTGAATGCCCCAAGTAGCACTCTCTTAACCTAAATATATGATTGCAGCATTAATAGTGAGGCTATTTCATCAATTTGATTATCGCTTAAACCTGTTAAAGGCTAAGGCATCTCACAGTGCACTGGCTCATGCTATTAATACCCACGGCACACGTTCACTGACCCCTATGTATGTGTATAGACCTATACCATGACCTTGACTGATATTGTTATTCATACTCATCCCCTAAAAACTATGCCGGGTTCATTTGGTGTGCATCAGCGTATGCAAGATGGGTATAATATTGTGCTTACAACAGCGAGGCTTTTCATATTGATATTTTACCTGTAACCAAAGCAGATGTATCGCATTGTACTCTAATACCTAAGGCTCAGTTCCGCTGTTTACAAACAAAATCCCACAGCAACTTTGCACTCTGCAGTACTCAGCCTCAACGTTAAAACCACACCACCAGTCAACTCGCTTTACATCTATTGAATGCAGCCATGTGACCTGTGCCTATGACAGTGAGGTTATTTACACTATAGTGCTTGTAACCATAGCGAGGCTTGAAACTGACCGCTCGGTTTTTATATAACGTCTGGAGCTGCGGACACGTCTCACTTGTTTACAATATGTCTGCTCTTAGCCTCTTACACTAGCATCCACAACATGTTCATCTATCAGGGCACAGTTGTTTAACCCCAATACATTTGTACATATTAATTGAATGACCTTTGACAATTTGGGTACAAAAACTCATACTCCGCAACTTGAGGTCAAATTGTGCAACATGATTGTTTAATTGAGGTTCTTAAACTATGCCATTGGGATGAGGCCATTGTGGTCCATAGTGTTAGTGGAATACAGTATGTACATTCAGTTAGTCTGGAAAACGTGGCTTTTCAGCGATTGACAACATTTGTGGTGATAAATTGACCATTTGAATTTTGCCCAATATGAATCCGAACAGGATGTGATTATTCTAGTCAAACAACACCTGCGATTGATGCGTTGTCTTCAGGATACACCAGGTGACCTGGTTCACAAGACTGACCATAACAACTTTCAGGATTCAAACAAAAAATAGGGAAGTTTTTAAAATTACATGCAAAAAATTCAATTGGCACTTAACTTGCCAGAAATAGGGAGATTGCCAAATTTGGGTGTCAAAATGGACAAAAATGTTTCCAAAAATAGAGCGCCTCCCTCTAAAATAGGGAGGGTTGGCATTGCACAGTGAGTGGGTTCTATTAAAAAAATTCCTGGAACACTAGCATCTCCAAAGTTTGCAAAAATTCCAAAAAAGAGAAAATAAAAATACACAGGAGTGCAAACGGGTAATTGCTAGAAATGGATGTATTTCAGGATGCTAAACTATTATCAAAGTGTACAATTCACAAAAGATACAGTATTTTAAAGCAGCAACTACATTTTGCCTCACAGCAGATAGCAAGTTCTATATTATCTCATAGATACAAAAAATGTAGCAATTGCATACATGTAGGCCCTAAATCTATCAAAACATTGTGAAACTTGGAAGACAACCATTCAATTTTTTCTTCCAAGGCCTTATCTTCAGTAGATAGCAAAATATAAAATATTGTACAAAAGTTGATGAGCTGCTGTGCAAATGATCTTTGATATTCCAAGCTATTTTCAAAGGATATCAATTTTCTTCAGTAGATAGCAATTACATTATCTTCAGTAAATAACAACATTTTGCATTATAGGCCTGGGATCTATCAAGAAATTGTGGATGACAACCATCCAATTTTTTCTTGACTTTGTCTTCAGTAGATAGCAAAATGTCAAATATTCCAAGTTATTTCACTAAGTGCTGTGTAAGTGACTGTTGATATTCCAAGCTTTCATGTGAACAAGCAAAGCAAGTTATACCTTAATGATCCAATTATCTTTATCTTCAGTAGAGAGCAAAAAGCAAATCAAAAGATTTCATTTTTGGCAAACAAGGTTTTGCAAGCTAGATTTCAAAATGTCTTTGAACATGAATAGAGAATATTGTTATCTTCAGTAGATAGCATTTGGAATTTTGGATTCAAAGGTTTCTAAATCATGATATAAACAATTACGAAGTATACTTTGGTAGATGTACATGTACATAGGCAACTCTTTTCTGTAAAATATTAAAATAAAAAGCTAAAAAATAATACCTTTATGTATATTCACAGCACACAACACCATATAGGTACAAAATTTTAATTTTGTGATCAATGCACAGACTAGTCAGAAAGTACTTTCTGAGGTCATTGTGTAACAGCTTGGCCTGATGCAACACTTGGTTATAAATATCTTTTATTGATCAGTAAAAATGTACTTGCATTTTAATTAGCTTGGAATAGACTAAATGAAACAAATTGATGATTTCAGGTGGTATTATGGTAGGCACCGGACATTTGGGTGTCCAAAGCGCATTTTGACCCATCGATAAGCTTAAAGTTAAAACTTACAATTTTATGCCCCAAATCGGCAGCATTTACAAGAAAATTCACGCAATATTGGTTCTAACTTCACTTATGTACATCAAAATACAAATAACGATCATTAAACCAAGCATAATGTGGGGAAATTTACCCTTGCTTTCGACATTTCGATCGACGATTTGTGATGGTCGCCATCTTTATTTTTTATTTTTTTCAGAAACTGGAAATGAACCGGAAGTCGGTCGTAATTGATTGACATGCCATCGTTTTACCGATGTTTTTTCGTGTTTTGCATTGATAACAGGGGATCACACATTTTTTGGCGCATTTTGAAAAGTGGCCAGCGCATTTTGCTGTTTTAAATCGCGCAAAACTCCAGTGCCTATATTATGGCATTGATCAGCAATGGGTTATAAATAAGAACCTGGCTTTAGTCAAAATCAACAAGAAGCTTGTGTGATAAAAATGCAATTTTCATTGATATCTGTCAGAAAGTACTTGCATAGTATTACCGTAATTAGCTTGGAATACTTGTGACACATTAAGTGGCACTTAACTGGTCTTATGGACTTCTACTAAGAAAGCTGTTATAAATTCAAATACAATACAAACAATTCAATGAATTCATGGACAAACATAAATTTAAACTGCAGTACAGATAAAATGCATGCGAAATTATAAATAACACCAAACAGATGGGTTTTATACAGATTTGAACTTGTTCAGTGGTTTTAACATGGGCAATGGTCTCTGGTCACAGGTGGTCATAGCAGACTTCCAGAGGACAAGGTTATTCAGTTATTTTAGTTTTGATCCCATCCTGACTATATAATTTATAATTGATGACTAGAACTACAAAATAACTTAAAACAAGGCCGAATACATAGGCTTAGAGAGAAAATGCAATGTTGTGTTTTTGCTGTGAATCTTGCTTTTTAGTGCTTTTCTCACTTTTAAAAGATTCATTTGTACCAAGAAAAACTGTTTCTGTGGCGGATATGCAGAATTCAACAAGTACAAGTTGGCAGAGGTGATACAAACCCACCCTTCTTATTTTATACCCTTTATACCAAAACTCCGAAACCCACCCTTTCTAAGCGTGGTTACTGCAGCATGTTGCAGGGTTGTGAGTGACCACAGATTAAAATATCTGAAAAATGATCTATTTTCTGGCACATCCAAACAAGTGCTATAAACTTCACAAATCATTCAGTATGACCTTTTTAGCCGATTTTTTAGGAAAATATTCCCGGGAAAATATTAGTGTATCTTGCTCAGTCCAGGGTCAGGTCAGCTCATGCAATGCAATTACCGTATTCGTCCGAGTATAGTCCCACCCGTTTTTTATGTGAACATTTTTCACAATTGGGGGGTGGGATTATACTCGAATTTCAAAAAAAAATTTTTTTATTTTTTTCGGTTTTGGAGTGTCCCTGGACCTAGACCTACAATGCTGGCCATAAGTGTTGGGACGGTTTGATAGGGTAATGTAAATAAGCCCCCCACTCCCCCGATCAATGTTGAATTCGACTTTTTTGGTCACACGAGCCTTGTGGCACCCAACATTGATTGGTGGGGAAGGGGAGGTTGGGGTGTTAGGAAAGTGTTTAGGCTTGACACCAAAGAAACCTCCACTTTATCACGTTAATAATAACGGAAATAAGGTCATACTATAGTGTCGTTTTTCCATAAGTGTCCCAACACATTTTGACCATGGTTATATTTGAAAAGTTGAAAAAAAATCATCTAATTTCAGTTTTTTGCTTATAACTCAAAAAAGTAAATATGATATTGACACCAAATTTGGAGCAGTTAGAGATCTTATCATGTGGCTTTTACCAAAAATTTTTTGGATGGCTACATTTGAAATTTAGGGACTGGTCACTTAAAATGTCTTAAAACGATATTTTGGCCCTGTCTAAGTTCACTATTCGGCACTTTAACTGTCAAAAACTTGGGTTTTAAAATGGAAAATTATTGTTTCCACCAATTAAAATGTTACATTACAGCTATAGAAGAAAATAAAAGTATATCACAACATCTCGTGATCAAACAACAAATAAAGGAATCGAACCCATGCACACTTGTTTTCCCAATTTACATGCAGTCTACCACAAATGAAGCAACAAAATACAGAAAAAAAAGAAGGATGGACATTGGCAAAAATTAATAGAGCAGCAATATGATATGATGAAGGATATTGTAAAATAATAACAAAAAAGAAAATAAAAAATTTATATAAATAAATTCAGGGGCTCGAACCCGTGTCCACTGTGCCTGTGGCAGATGCCGTATCCATTGCACCACAGAGCTGTATTACGTTAACAGGCTTAAACTGTAATATAATGCTATTCAAGATGCATGTATATAAATATCAGCTCTAATGACGATAAACAGTCAAACAAATCACACTTTTTGACGGCATTTGTTTCATTAACTGAATATTTATCATATAGCAGGTGTTGGCTGACATTTGTGCTCCACATATATTATCAGTTTTGGGCGGGTAAAATGATTTTGGGACAAAATGCGAGCGATATACGTTTGTAAAAAGAAAATGAAAGTAATATTATATTAAAATTCTTTACTCTTTAAAGGCGTGTATACCGTCGATTTTTCCCGTAGTCATTATCGGACAAAACTGAACTAAATGTGACACAATCCTTCATCATATTATATTCACTTCGCTAATATTAATTTTTATAATGCCAATGTCCGCCCTTTTACTTTTTTTTGTGGCTGTATGTCTATCCTATATTTTACTTTTTCTATACTTACTATAAGTTTCTTTGAAAGCGCTTTAATAAATTTCAGTCATAAAATGTAATTTAAGCCTACTCCTGCCGACTATGATTATATTTACACGATATACTGCGTTGCAAATACCACATACGTTTTTGATGCAAACGATGAAAATGATTAAAGTTTTGTTTTTTTCTTCTAAAAATTAGCTTTTTTTTTTTTTTTTAGTATTTTTTTCCCAAAATCACTCTTTTAAAAGACTTCAATCAATTCCTGTCAACAAATATCATGTATTTCTGGTGATTAAATCACTACTCTTTCAAAATAAAACGTCATTTTACGCAAAATACGTAGTTGGCATAGGCTAATAATGTTCAGAACGCACTGTAAAATACATGATATTGCGTATAAAACGTGACCGTATCCCTAAATCACATGAGGAAAATGCAATAATTTTTATATAAGTGAAAAGATAAATAGTTTCTCCGTTTTCATGTAAAATTTGATGAAAATCCAAGCTATGGTTGAGGAGATATGGGCCAAAACACACATTTTAAAATTAGATTTTTGTACCTTAGAGACAATGCTGGCCATAAGTGTTGGGACGGTTTGATAGGGTAATGTAAATAAGCCCCCACTCCCCGATCAATGTTGAATTCGACTTTTTTGGTCACACGAGCCTTGTGGCACCCAACATTGATTGGTGGGGGAGGGTTGGGGTGTTAGGAAAGTGTTTAGGCTTGACACAAAAGAAACCTCCACTTTATCACGTTAATAATAACGGAAATAAGGTCATACTATAGTGTACGTTTTCCATAAGTGTCCCAACACATTTTGGCCATGGTTGTAGATGCTAGGATCATTCATGGTTGACCTAAAAAAAAAAAAAAAAAAAATGATTTCAAAATGCATTCAAATTCAAAGCATTTTGAAATCATTAATAAAGTATGACATGAATACAAATTATCAATTTTCATATTAAAAATACAAAATATCTTGAAATTTTTTTTTTTTTTTTAGGTCAACCATGAATGATCCTAGCATCTAGGTCTAGGTCCAGGGACATTCCAAAACCGAAAAAAATAAACTTTAAAAACTTTTTTTTTTACAATTTCTGAAATTTTTCGAAAAATGGGGGGGTGGGATTATACTCGAACGTGGGACTATACTCGGACGAATACGGTAGTTAAATTGAGTCCATAGAGGGTTTATTTAATTTATTTATTTTTAATTTCCACCAATTTTGGGGCATAAGTCGTGCTTTTTCTGGCATTTTGCAGATCTCGCATTTTTGGTCAAAAACTGGTTTTTTTTTTTTTTTTTAGGCCTACGAATATAATATTTATGGAAGGTGCTCCTTAGGGGGAATACTGTACATTACCTCATTAATATGCTTGTATGTCTTGATGAGATCCACACTAAGCTTCCGAGAGGCGCCTGCGATGCGTCATGGAATGTCTCGCGGGATGCTTGCGACTGCATCGCTGCCATCTCTTGCCGGTGCAGGAACTGCTGCTGCTCATTGTATGTGGATGATGACGACGACGTGACCGACGACGTTGCCGTCGGATGGTGGTTGGTGGTCGACGTCGACGAAGCCATCTCGGTGTCGCTGCTGACGTCTAGATCGCTGCCGGCATGACATCCATTGGGCAAGGAGAGGTGTTTGGTGGCGCTTTGGCCTGTAAAACGACAATAAATACAGAAGAAAAGGTAAGATATTGCTGAACTGTACAGGAATCGATCTACGAGAATCAACTTTGATTCCCGCAAATCTTTTTGCATGAATGACGAATCTTTACGAGAATAGATTTGTGGATTCTCACAGTAATTCTAACCCTGTAGAAGAATTCTCAATAGGCTGCCAGCAGCCCAAAATGTAGTTGGTTAATATTTTGTAACTCATAGCTTGACCAATAAATTTTTATTTTCTCTAAATCCATTCAATTTTAATACACACTGATAAAGCCATCCATATTTCACATACCTAGGAGTCTCTCGACGCAAGTAGACATTTTCTTCCCGTCAACACTATCCTCTAATCACAAGGCAAATTTAAGATGACTTTTAAACAACACAGCTAGATGTAAAATGGCACCACTCTTTCATTCAATTGTTCTCTCTTACTAGCAAAAAATTATAATTTTACTATAGTGTCATCAATCATCTTCATCCAAGCTTCTCAAATTGGATTCTAAGAATTTTAATTCCTTTAAAAACAATGGCCACTGACTGGAAAACAATACTACAATATCACTATTATCAGCCACAATCAATTTATTCAAATTATGTATGTCATGGTTCTTCATTCTTCAATTTAAATATCAAAATATTCCTGAAATTAAAGGGCCAGGACACAGATTGGGACAATGGCAGGGTCCTAAATAAGACTGGCCCTCATCCAAATGTCCTTGGCCAGTGGATTCTTGGAGGGCGCTCAACCCTACATGACATGCCTCTCAATCATTATAATGACAGTTGTAGGGTCCCCAAAAATGTTGCTTATTTTGAAGACTTTATACACCTTATGACGTAACAATGCCAAGTTCTTGTGTCTCAAAACAAAATACATTGTATGCGTAAATACTACAGTACGATACACTTAGTTTTGCTCTTCCTCTTCTCTTTTCCCAGAAAAATAAACTATCATAATTGTTTGTGACCTTACTTCCTGTCTGATGAAAAAAATAGTAGCATTTTTTACTTCAGAAATCATGCTTTTGCCACGTGTACCTCAATCAATGCATTCTTTTTAACTGCATGTAGTTCAAACAATGAGGGGGGTGGGTAGAAAAGAAAAGAAGGTATGACAATGAGAAATCAAGAAAGGGTGGGTGAGGAAACAGAAAGAGGGAGAGAGAAGGCTCGGAAAGAATGAAGAAGGAACCTTAGGATGAAATCAAAACTTGACCGGCGGTTGACCGCCAGTTCCGTTCGGTTGCTATTGTTCTATACAATGGCAACCGGACAGAACCGCCAGTTGAGTTTTGATTTCATCCCTTAGCAATTAGCACTGAACAGGAATCAATATGTACTACAGTACTTTCCTTGGAAACCTGAAAATGGTCAGCAAAAAACCTGAAATCAGTGTGAAATTGGTCCAAAACAACCCAAAATGTGTCTGTTTGGATGTGAGAGAAGAGTTTTTAAATTAGTGAGAGAGAGATGAGAGAGCAGAGTTAAAAATGCATCAATTGCACATAATGCGTCGCACATAAACACAAGCTTCAATCAAATCAAATTAACTACCTTGAACCAGTCTGCCCACGCATTCTGTTGTCATAGTAATCAGTGAACAAAAAAACTCAAATAGAAAAGAAAAAAGCTCAAAAAGCTGACTGCTACGTTACATTTATAGACAAGGGAAGGCGTTTAAATGTCAAGTAGATGTGTCTTATCGTAGACTGTCGCCATGGTTACCAGTTGGAGTCACTGAAGACAAAACTGCTGCATTTTAAAAATGGTATTAATTGACACAGTGGTTGGGTTATAAACAGAGCTGTTAATATGATGAATTATAAATTGCAAGTTGATCCATTGAGAGGCCTAATTCTGTAATTCTGATAAAAAATTCTGATATAAAATTTTTACATGCAAGGCAAAAAGTAAATTGTGTTCTATAAATTACCCTTTTCTGACTGACCCAAAAATCTTAAAATTTAAGGTTGCCATTTTTTGTTTCATTTGAATTTTCATTCAAAATGTTTGCTTGTTTGTAATTCATATCACACATGTAAGTGTGATATATTATTCAAGAAACGAGCTTGACACTGGAAACTTTGAAATCACTGTTTACTGTTTATTTTACAGATATATCATCCGAGGCAAAATATTATAAAAAACAGATTAAACAAAACACAACAACGACTGACAGGCTCCTGACTATGGAGGTTTTTTGAGCTTTTAAGGGCATTTATTTTGGACCAAAAGTAGGGGTGTGGTGTGTGTGTGTGGAGGGGAGGTAGTGTGGGGGTGGGAGGGGTGTTTACTACAAGTGTTAATCTCCTCAAGAAACCTGGTGAAAATAGCTACTAAATCAAAATCAGCCTTTTGAAATCAGCAATTGCAACAGTGCAAGGACCTTGTAAGTCCTATTGATTGTAAATTCTCATCTACTGAAGATAGCAATAAAAATATTTATTGTGCAGGAAAAAAAAATCAAAGCATTTTGAACTTTTTAGTCTGGAGAAGAGCAGACATGTTACAATCAAATGTACTCCAGGTACCTGTCACAATTTGTCCCAACTACTTCCTTGATTCAAGTCTACCATCACAGACGTGCACGTATTTTCACCCCAGTGGCACTCCCTCCACATGAGAACTTGTTTCAAGTCTACCTTTGCATGGCGCAGTCCATAATGATATTGTCGTACCCTTTCCACATAGTACATTCTAACTCGCATACAGCATGCGCATTATGCAAGGTGCGGTTACCGAACTCGTCTCATTATCAGTGGTGAGAACGTATCAATCTAGCTCTGGAACGCGCTAAAAATAGCTGAATGTAGCAGACTTTGACTCCTTTTCATCAATAATGCTGCTCCTTACAAAATTATTGTAATTACTTTCTTACCAGCAATTTTTTTATTGGGAGGTCATTCACTCTGTCTCTATCATCTCTCTCTAGCTCCTTTTCATACTGTGTAATAATTCATTATCTATCTTATTGATCATCTAACTGACAGGCAGTTTGTCTTCTTTTTTTTTTCAAGGTATATATCTACCGAGGGGGGTACTCAAGCTTGATTTGGGCCCGGATTTGGGTAGGGATGTGCTGCTGAGAAGCTCTGAGAAGTGGACCTATACCAATTTTTCAAGTAATTTGGACCTGGTATGTCAAAGTTAAAATTTTCAGGCAAATTGAACAAAAATGGTCATAGGTTTTTTACAACTTTTCTCCCAAATTACAGCGAAATTTCAACATTTTTGGATATAGAAAATTAAGAATATTTAAAAAAAGGACCCATTTATATACCAAAATTTGTATAAAATTTGTTACAAAATTATCAAATCATATCTTGTGTTACAATATAGACCCTATTGAATACTATGTCACTCGTCCTCATTTAAATAAAATTCTGTGTCCACCATAAGGTACCACAGGGCAATTCGCACGATAATACAATAAAACATGTGATAGGTATGAATGGTTTTGGAATTGAACTAGACACCTGTCTTTGTCACTTAACCCCCTGAGCACTACCTGCTGATCTAACATTGCCTCTGATTGGTCAATTACATGATTCACTTCACTTACATCACCAATCAGAATGGAGCTTTGCAAATAATTCACCAATTTTTTTGCATGGTGAAATTATTCTAACAATGTTGCTGATTGGTCCAATTGGTAATGAAAACTTCTTTTTGGGCAATTCGATGTATACGGTCTATACATGCATGTGAAAAAAAATCACTGAGCAATTGAAACCCTCTTTTACTGACATTGATTTCAATTTAATGCCATTGCTTCAGGGAAATTGAGGAAATATCTTTTGAGACAAAACTAAGCCAAGTCATACCAGACCAGATTTATTTTGTCCGGATTACTCCTAGTCAGGGTTGTCAAATAATTTCAGCTCAATCACAGGTCAAAAAGTCACCCAATTTTTCTCTATTGGTTTTTATGGGACAGGAAACTATTAGAAGTCAGAAAAGTCACCCAATTTTTGTAACCATTGGTTTCTAGGGGACAGGAAATTGTCAAAAGTCCGGAGTGAGGAGTAAGGGAATCTTCAAAAGTCACCCAATTGGGCTACTAAACTGCGGGGTTGGCAACACTGCTTACAGTGTACATCACATGTAATGGGGCATGTCATACTAATAGAATAGTTATCTCCATGAAAACAACAACAAAGGAAAATCTTCTGAAATTACCATAACAATCAGTATAAAAATAGTTGGAATGTCTGGCTTATTACTGAAAGGCCATTTAAATGCATTATTTATAACAAATCATAGATGTATGCATGGCTTCATGCCCAATTGAACATGTCTGCAAAGCTCCTTCCAGGAGATTTACATTTGGAAGGAAAGTTTGGAATTTGGAGCCCATAAATTGGATGGAAATTTTACTACCAAAAGAGAGAAATACATTTAAGAAATTATGGAAAATTACTACGTTTCATGGGAATTAGGGTATCTTCCCTGCAAATAAGCAATTTTTAGATCTCCTCACGGTCAAGAGTAACATAATGTTGGATTTCGGTGAGGCATATTCCCATTAAAGCGTTTACGTGGCCCTGGTTGCGTGCCTGCGCGCATACAAATCGCCTATCTATGCATGTATATGCCCGCGGGATTACATAGCACGCACGATTTGAACCTGCCACTGCAAAATTCCAACTTGAGAAGAGACAAGACTACAGACCTCTTGATAAAAGTTTGACACTCCTGATTGATAAAGACTACAACCTGGGTACAGACTTCCCATTAACTGGCCCGGGGGAAAACAACACCTCTACCTAACCCCGGAACATTAGAGTTAGGATTCCATTTATTTGACTCATCCAAGTTTTTTAGGTTCCCATAGTAGCAACACAAATTGAGAATCAATTGACTCTTTCATCAGACTTTTGAAGGAGCATGAGTGACCTCTGACATAACTTCCTCTGGCTAAAGATGTGCAGCTTAGTCAGCAAGTGTTTCCATCCCAAAAGATCTGCAGTTGATGTTTTCTCTGGAAGCTGTACTGCTCACCTGTACATTGGTCACTAAGCTAGTCAGTCTTGACCCGACTGTCCATCCGTCTGTCTGCTGACCCAGACTGTTGACAAATGACAGGATTACTTTCCTGATGATTACTGTCCCCTTTAATTCAGTATTAATCTATCAGGTTCATTGTGAATGTAAACAGTTGAATGACGAACCTACTTTCTCAAATGGCGAAAAGACGAGTCGGAACGAGAATGGGATTATTGACCTAATGTAGACCAATTTAACAAAGTTCTGAACTTATCACTTGTCCGACCCATTTTGTTTTTGCCAATGCTGACCACAGGCCAAGATGAACCTGTGCTACTCAATTCTGCCAGACATTTCATTCATTTTCATTTCATTTCATTCGGCTGCGAAGCAGGCGACTACAAAGTTTCTCCATGTACTACGATCTGAAGCCAAAGTGGCAATGGCATCTGGCAGTAGAAAGTTGTCGAAATCCCCAACAGTTTTTGCACATAAGACAAGTAGGATGTTCTTTGCCTTCCAGGTCTTCTTTTACCATGTAATGGGGTGTAGAGAGCATATCTTCTGCATGGTTCATCTTCCTGCATCCTCAGGATATGTCCCAGGAATCGTAGTTGTCGTGATCTGACAGAGTTGATAAGAGGCACAGTGTTGGTGATGGCATAGACCCTTTCATGACAAACCTTGAAATAAATGGACTGGAACCAGGAGCAATTTGTTTTGAACATTGCTCCTGGTTCACTGGAATTTTACAAGAACCAGGAGCAATTTCTGAAGAAACAGGAGCAATATTATCAAATAGCAAATCCTTTTCTGTCAATACAATTCAGCATACCAGCACTACTGCATCAAGTGCAAAACTGGAACCGGGAGCAATTTCTTTTAGAAAATTGCTCCTGGTTCATGTGAATTTTACACCAGGACCAGGAGCAATTGGTAGCTTTACGAGGGCAAATTTGCTCCCAGCGCCTACTTATTTCAAAGCTTGCTGCCAGATCATGTCTGAATACTGCAATGAAATTTTTCACATAAATATCTATCTTCAGTAGATAGCTCCCTACAAAATCAACCATTCACAAAACCATTTTGCAAAAAACCTGTCTTCAGTAGATAGCAAAAGAAATAAACCTATCTTCAGTACTTCAGTATACACATCCTAAACAAATGCCATTCATAAAATCAGTTTATTCAAAACATGTCTTCAGAAGATAAAAACCTAAAACATAATATCTATCTTCAGTAGATAGCATCCTAAAACAAAAATGTCACCCAATTAAAATCATTTTATTGTAAACTAGAATATTCCTTATTTTGAAAACATGTCAAATTACTAAATTACAAACATATCTTGAAAATAAGGGTATGGAAAAAATAAGCCCATCTGCCATTTTATGAAAAACCCGTCTTCAGAAGACAGCAAGTTAAAATAATAGCTGAATAAAATTATTTTTCATATAAATATCTATCTTCAGTAGATATAAACCCATTCTTTCAGAAGATAGGAACCTATTAAACAATTTAAATATCTATCTTCAGTAGATAGCACCCTTAACAATTGTCATACAATCATTTTTGTATTTTTTTAAATGCCCATCTTCAGACGATAGCAACCAATGAAATATTTGAAATCTATCTACAGTAGATACTAACAACCTAGACAATTGTCATTCATAAAATCATTAATGGATAAAAGCTCATCTTCAGTAGATAGCAACCTAAACAAATATTTAAGAAAACCCCCAATGACTCATTTCATTGATCTCAAAAATATTTGTTGCATTAAGGAAATGACACCTGTCATCATAACTTTTGTGATTACATCACATTGACTGTTCAATCTGTGCTAATTGACCGATGCATCGCCTCAAATTGCTTGGTTTTCAAAACAAACCACACTCTGCATAAACAGCACACTGCATCTGGGGCAGATGCGCTTCTTTCAATCAAGAAAATGGACTAACTTTATGCCCATCATGCCCAGATGTATATCCTACATACAACAAGTAGTGGTCACAATGAAATTTGAGCTGGATTTACACCGCTACGGCCAAACATCTAATACAGGAGATTTCTATGGTGATTGCCGACTACCGAGGGCTGAATTTGTCAATTCAGTAGTGATATCTCAGCCCTCCACGATTCTGATTGGATGCTTGAAAATCAAGGTCGGGATATCTCCGACCTCACCAAAAGCGTGAACCATGATCCACAGCAAAAATCTGTGAGAATCTTCCTTGCAATTTACCAATCAGGGCTAGAATTTCGGTGAGAATCTGTCAATCAAAAAAGTGGTACATTTTATGTTCACACAGCAGTGATTGGGTAAAACCAAAATGGTTCTCGCAAAACACCTTTTGCAAGAATCAAGCTTGATTCATGCACTTAAAAGAAAATCCTACCACTGCCCAATATATCACATGTGGAATATATTTCTATTTCATCAAGAGATGCTGTGATATATACATGATCAGACGTAACTTGTAAGCACAGTCGGTTGCAGACAAATAAGTAATTAAGACCATGGTATGCAATATGACTGTGTCCCTTGTATTTGTGATTCTCATACTTTACAAGAACCACAACATTTTAAAAAAAATCAAATGTAATTCCAAAATTAACGCCCACTCACACAAATGTTCTATAACGCTACACATACATCAGAAACATTTTCGAGTTGAAAAATCATAGTTCCACAAAACTGTGAACATTTTATTGCAACAAAAAAAAAATGTCATTCCTTTCAGACAAATTAGACAAGCACCATTTCTCACTCTAAGTCTTTTGCGCTCCATCTTAATGCTCGGCATGCTAGCCATAGGTTTCCAACATAAAAAGTCAAAGTTTTGAGATATTTCTTCAAAATATGAAGGGCTATCTTAAGAACCACTGAACCAAAACTAGGCTTGGTTGTACTCATTGTGATGCATTTTTCATGTTGATTTCAAATATTGTCATGAAAATTTACAATTCTGATATTTTTGAAATAAAAAAATGTCGTCTGCAGTCGACACCCACGTGGAGAGAGTTAAGTCCCTAGTCACCTAAAAACCTATATACCGTATGAGCTCAGGATATTTTTAGCAGCGCTTATTTTTGCAAATTTTACAGTTCTGATGAGTACTATATTGCTGTTTGTTTCAGTTGCATTTAAATTCAAAGACCCATACATTATATTACCCCAAGGGCCAGACATATTTTTGTAAGGAATGGTTTTAAAATAAATTTGCATTTCTGAAATCAAACCCGAAAAGTGTGAAAATAAAAATGGTACGAAAGCTTTGCACTGTGCTGTATTTTTTCACTCTTCTTATCCAAGGCGTGCTGCAAGCTACATGTAGGAATCGCCTATCAGTATGCACTGTATGAGTCGAGTCATCGACACACCACGCTCGAAACATTACAATATCAGGGCACAGTTCTTAAACCCAAAATATGTTTCTACACTCATCGGTGACCTTTACATGTGTTGGGTACAAAAACTCACCCTCCACAACTAACAGTAACCTTTTGAGCTATGGTTATTAAATGAAGTTCAATGAACTATGCCACAGGATATTGTACTATTTTGGGTTATATAAATGCTGGTACGTAGCGCAAAAAGTGTGTGTGTGCCCATCAAAGTTTGAACCGATGCATGTCTGCTGGCATAGTGGCAAAGGATTCTCCGATGCTAAGAGACAAGTCGTACGTACGTATGCTAATATGTCAGCTAGCATCTCAAAATGAATTCAGTTGTTCGAGACAGATATAGCCTCACACTTGAATCTCACATGCCAATCTCCCGAGGGCACAGTTTGGTGTCAAATCTTGTACATACTCAATACAAGGTCATCGAACTTTGTCATCAGAAGTGAGACTGGTTGCGCTTACAGTGTTTGTTGTTGGGGAGTAGCTATCATGGTGTCGGGATGCGCTCGCTTGAGGTGTCGCATTTCTCCTCTCACCTGTTCTGTTCATAACAAAGTCAAGTTCATGACGAGGACAAGACCCCGGTCCAGACATCTTGTTTCATCTTCATCTGACATCTTCCAATACCATTGTTTTAGCTTCATCACTCCTCGAGCATTCAAGGTTGCCACAATACCCACATTAGGCACAAAATTGCTGCGAATTGGGCTCCTTGCAAATATCACCAGCCACAACACACAGTCTTGTTAAAATTAGGCCAATTTTTAGCTCCATCAAGGCAGTGGTTTTGATTTTCCTTCAATTAGTTTTTTGCGTCTCGAAGATATTGAATTACCATTTTTAAGAAATTTATTTTATTGGCAAAGGATTTTTAGCCTACATTAGAGTGGCAAGTTCTGTGTCATGGAAAAAGGAACAAATTCACAGAATTTAAGAAAAATTCAGAAATTCACCGAAAACATGCTTTTTCCTTGAGAATTAAAATGAAGTCATCTCCTAAGATATCAGGCTTAAAACAACTAAAATGATAATGCAAGTAACTTCTTTTTACCCCTAATGTGAACACGGAATTAAAAGTACATCACAGCAAATCACAGAATTTAGTATTTAAAACCATGCACGTAAAATCACTGAATTCTGTGTTTTAAATCACAGAAAACTTGCCACTCTAGCCTACATGCTAGAATTAGTAAAAGGATTTTTGGTGCCTTCTCCTTTAGCTAACAATTGGGTTATTCTGAAAAATGATGGCAACTCTGAGCAACATTGCGATCTTCCAGTTGAAATCCCTTCACCCCCTGATACATAACCTTTTTCCCACACACCCAGGAGACGATAAAAATGTCAATTCAAATGGAGTCACCCATTCAGGTAGCCCCATGTGAAATTCATAAGTTCGCAGTGTGGAAGATTAAGGTGATGTCTTAGGTGGTGTATGGAATTCAATTGCAAACCTTTTGTCTAGTTCATGGTTTTCTCTTTGTTTGACAGCAACAGAAAAACATTATTTTCAAACATTGGAGGCCTACACAGTGGCGTAGCGTCATAAGGGTCAAATACAGCCTTTCTCTTGTTTTTCTAGTACATTTGAAAGTTGGTCAAGGGCCATCAGTGGTCGGCCCTCTAACAGCTAGGCAAAAACATTTGGTATTTAAAGGGGCATTTCGTGATCCACAGCCTCATCCCCCCACTTTTCTCAAAAAAAGTTGAGATTTTTATATCGCTGGAATACTCTGGCTACATAATGTTTATGTACAAAATATTTCTTGCAGATTAATTCGTTTAGCAAAGATATCGCGAAATTTGAATTTCGTTCTGGTGCACCAGAACGAAATTACAACGTATTGTCTATGGAGCAGTGTAATACACATAATCATGCATAACTCGCAAAACGCATAAAATCGGAATCAACTGAAATTTTGGGAATATGCTTTTTCGTGGATATGTACCGTAAAACGGGGTGAATCGGGACAGTTTGGGCATGGCTTTAATTGTATTTTTTTTTTTGTAGCTTCAATTGCCACAGTCATTGGTGCATTTTATGTCCACACATGAGATCTACATACTGGTAATGTTAGATTGAGTGGATTTCAAGTGCTTTACCTCTTTTTTTTTTTTTAAGTGACTGTCCCGATTCACCCCGAGTTTGGGGTGAATCGGGACAGCAGAGTAAATAGTATTTGATGAAGGTTTGAATAAGTTTTTGTACCCTTTATCCCCACAAATGAGGTGAATTGGGACATTAAACAAGTATTTAAATACGTCTCTAATAATTTAGAACAATTTAACAACAATTGATGTCATGTTTACTGCCATAACTTGGATGTTCTTTGGTACCCTCAACTGGACTGTACTTGTTACGGTAAAAAGTAATAAAACTTTTGACCTTCACATTTCATTTTAAAACTTAAGTTTTCATTGTTCTTTTCTTATCACTACTTACATAAGGTAATACTACAGTGTTTCTTACCAAATAAATACTGCATTTCTCCCTAAACATTAAAAAAAAATACCGATAATCATGTGTCATTTTTAAAGGAAAAAATAACGAGCGAGCTGTGACTTTCAGTCAAAAATGGACAACTTGCACATATTGCAGACAACTGTTTTAAAAATGTTCTTGCTACTTGCATGTGATTTTCCATCAATAACAATTATCATGTACATACAGCCTAAAGCAAAACAACCTTTGGCCAAACACATTATGGGCAATTTAGCAATACCATACTGGTACCAACTTGCAACCAGTGCCATTAAAAACAACTCACGAATGATTTCTATCAGTCCAACAAATTGAACATTGGCAAACATTTTCCAACTCTAACAGCAATATTCAAAGCATAATTAACTCAATAATTACTGGAACTTCAGGATAAGACTAACAACATTATAGTTCAAATGGTTGTCCTCCAAAACTTTTTTGGGTTAAGGGTGGGTGGCTTTCAAATTTGTTTTTCTAATTCAAATTCTAAGTCAAATTATAGAGCTACCCAATGACCTGTGCCCAATGAAGGTGCAAATAGGTCTGTTGTACCAATACATATCTTAATACAAGTTATACCATTAAAGATACAAACAAATTAATAACAATATTTTAAAAACAAAGTACGTATTTTATAATGATGTACGTATTTATTTAAAACCTGAAAATCCTTTCAAAAAATTATTTCTGGAATTCTGAAAATTAGGTGTGGTAAAATTTTGTGTACCGGGACAGTAAAAACTCACTTCCTGTTTTTAAAATTAGTGGTGGGTGGTACCGGGTAGAGGACAACTAACTATTACAGGCTTAAGGTGATGCCACATAGAGAATAATCCAAACTTAATACCATTAAAGCTACAGTACATTGTGTCCCAATTCACCCCGTTCTCAAAAGTTCAAATCTGAAAAGTACAAAAATCAACAAAATTTAAAATTTCTTTGGACTAACCAAATTTTCACTTTTACAGCACATGTATGACACTTTTTGTGAGGTCCCTGTGCATTTCCAGCTCATTTCCTCCAATGGTTCCACTGGGAGGGATAAAGTTCTGACCACATCATTTTTTTGGAGCAATTGGAGGAAATTTTCATTTTAGTGTCCTGGGCTCCATATTTCCTGTATCACATGTGCAAAGCCACCATTCTGATACTGACAGTCCATTTTTTTAACATGGGAAGAGAAACACACAAAACAATCAATTAGGTTTGAAAAATTTGGTGTCAAAAAACTTTTTTGTGTTTTGTCCCGATTCACCCCGGTGTCCCGATTCACCCCGTTTTACGGTACTGAAAAATGTCATAAAAAGAGGATGCTAGGATCACGAAATACTCCTTTAAGTGTTGAACTGCATACAGTACAAATGTAAATGTGCAATATTATGTAGGATTGATACTACGATACGAGGCTCAACTTTGATTTTTTTCCCCAGCAAGTTCAAAATTTTGCAGACAAACTGATTGAACTGAACAAGGTGCTTCATTCAATTGATAAGAAGTACTACACGTACGAATTATCATTTGAAATATTAAACTAATTCAATTTAATTCTCATGTGATGTCACATTATACAATAATCTATTGATTGCAAGGTTTGAAATAGACTGAGATTTGATACCAATTTCTTACAGGCATGTACATGCAAGTGCTCAATTTTTACTGACCATGTCCCTGTTGTTTTCATGTTTGTTTTTACCAAATGAAATTAGTGTTAACATAACATGATCTCATTCGAGGTGACAAATAATTATTTTATCATCGCCATTTCTCTCCTCACATAGGTACCCATATCAAGTCTCTTATGTCATCCCTGCTGTGCATTATCGCATCTACAAGCCAACATCACCGCATCTTGCTATGTATGGCATGTCATATGCTATGCCACTCATCCATCAACTACGTTCAGCTAAACATGAACAATGACCTCCATCCCTGACCCATTTCTTGAACAACACACATCGAAGACCATTCCACTTTTAAGATAGGGGTGATGAGATCAAATCTGCGCAACAGGCTCTGTTATGAAAATGTGTGCAGCGGTGTTGAATCACCTTTGCATCTACAGCATCCGAATTAGTGTCATCATTCATCTGCCTCACAACATAGTATGATTTGGATGGTTCACAATGTTTGACACTCAGACATGGTGACGCTAGTATTGGGTAATGATGAGTTGCTGAAGCCCATACGTCAACAGGAGTCTCCCAACCCAATGGACAACTAGTGTTATGAACCCCCCCCCCCCCACTTAAGTAGCCCAATTGGGCGATTTTTGAAGATTTTCACCCCACTTCTGACAATGTCCTGTACCATAGATACAAATACTTACAGAAATTGGGTGACTTTTGAAGATTTTCACCCCACTTCTAACCATATCCTGTACCACAGATACAATACTTATGGGAATAAAATTTGATGTCTCAACATTTGCCACCCCAATTTCTCGATACTTCAAGTTTCAGCCCAATTAGAAAAAAAAAAAAAATAGTTTAAAGAGAAAAATAACTTGTTTTTTTTTTTCTGTTATTTGCCCAGCAACCCTGGCCTTTGGTGGCACAAAAGGACGGATCAGAGGAGGCGATCAGCTCTCAACGGTCACTTACGACTAATTTGGTTGCTAACTGCAAATAGAAACTGGGTTATTTACTAGGACATCCTGCTGATTGTCCGACATATGCCCTCCTGATCTGTTTTAGATAGCCTCCGTCCAACTAGATCACGTTCATTAAATGCTGGGATGCTATTTATGTGGCTATTTCATTTCACAGTGACTGAGTCCACCGATTTATCGTACAAGCATTGCTGTCTTGGGTTTTTTCCTGTAAACAAAATAGGTCTTTCAAAAAAATAAAAAATAAAATAAATACAGAACAGAACGGACAACATCTGCTGATAATTTATTATAAACCTCTTGCCTTTATTCTGTTCCCAATGTCTCAATATAATTATACTACGGTTTGGAATTCAGCAAGAAAGGGAAGATATTTTAAGAAATTACTATCTTCAGTAGATAGCAAAAAATAAATAAATAAAAAAATCTTTAGCAGACATTCAAAGTTGTGTAAAAAAAGATAGTTCATGTTTTATATTTAAAGGAGTGACGGAGTCCACTGATTTATCGTACAAGCATTGTTGTCTTGGGTTTTTTCCTGTAAACAAAATAGGTCTTGCAAAAAAATAAAAAGTAAAATAAATACAGAACAGAACGGACAACATCTGCTGATAATTTATTATAAACCTCTTGCCTTTATTCTGTTCCCAATGTCTCAATATAATTATACTACGGTTTGGAATTCAGCAAGAAAGGGAAGATATTTTAGGAAATTACTATCTTCAGTAGATAGCAAAAAAATAAATAAATAAAAAAATCTTTAGCAGGTCTACATTCAAAGTTGTGTAAAAAAAGATAGTTCATGTTTTATATTTAAAGGAGTGACGGAGTCCACTGATTTATCGTGACAAGCATTGTTGTCTTGGGTTTTTTTTCTGTAAACAAAATAGGTCTTGCAAAAAAATAAAAAATAAAATAAATACAGAACAAAACGGACAACATCTGCTGATAATTTATTATAAACCTCTTGCCTTTATTCTGTTCCCAATGTCTCAATATAATTATACTACGGTTTGGAATTCAGCAAGAAAGGGAAGATATTTTAGGAAATTACTATCTTCAGTAGATAGCAAAAAAATAAATAAATAAAAAAATCTTTAGCAGACATTCAAAGTTGTGTAAAAAAAGATAGTTCATGTTTTATATTTAAAGGAGTGACGGAGTCCACCGATTTATCGTACAAGCATTGTTGTCTTGGGTTTTTTTTTCTGTAAACAAAATAGGTCTTGCAAAAAAATAAAAATAAAATAAATACAGAACAGAACGGACAACATCTGCTGATAATTTATTATAACCTCTTGCCTTTATTCTGTTCCCAATGTCTCAATATAATTATACTACGGTTTGGAATTCAGCAAGAAAGGGATGATATTTTAGGAAATTACTATCTTCAGTTGATAGCAAAAAAAATAATAATAAATAAATCTTTAGCAGACATTCAAAGTTGTGTAAAAAAAGATTGTTCATCATGTTTTATATAAATTTAAAGGAGTAATTTTTAATCCTAGCAGTCTTTTTTATGATATTTTCCAGTAGATATCCATGAAAAAAGCTTATTTCCAAAATTTCAATTGATGTAATTTTGTTCTGGTACACCAGAACGTAATTAAAATTTGACATTGACAATACTTATTGCTTTTAAAACAAATTATTCTGCAAGAAATATTTTGTACATAAACATTATGTAGACCGAGCTTTCCTGTTGTTTAAGCGGGGGATGAGGCTGTGGATCACAAAATGCCCCTAACCGGCGTACCACCCTTTAAAGATCATAAATAATGAACTCGGATTTTTCCTATCACCTAAAAACAATATGACAACCATAGTCAGCCTGAATCTCCATTTTGGCTGGCCGGAAGTAACCATTCCCAAGTTCCGGATGAAATTAACGCTGTATATTTGATCAAGTCACTCATGCAATATAGAGCTTATAATAACAATCCCAGCTTTTACAGCTATGTAAATATTATGTAAATTTATACTGTCTGCTCTCTCCTGGCTTTAATCATGTTAATGGGATGCCCATATAAATCTATTTTTAGCACAACTGTATTGACAACTACAGTATGACTGCAAGTCTGCCATCGATCAAGTCTGGCTGTTAAACATGAAAATGGGTAAACATTTTTTTATTTTTAAGTAGGACTTAGAAATTAATTTACTAAGTTAATTCATTTTCCATACTCAGATAGATCCTGCTAGTTGTACCCTACTATTTTAATAAAATCATATTAGGCCAAAAAAAACCCACCATATGTGATGCGATCAAGCAAAATCAGTCGGCACTCGGAGATATCAAATTTTCAGTTTCTTACAGAATAGTAAATAACATTTCCAAAGCTGCATTTTCCAGAAAACCCCATTGAAATTGAACAACCAGTTCCAAAGATATGAGCAATTAAAGAGTTTCCAAAACAGGAGGAAACAAAAGGAAATATTTACTTTGTTTGGCTATATCTCAAAATCAATATTTCGGAGTTCCGACTGATTTTGCTGGATCGCATCACATATTTGTTTCCTGTAGCAGGTCCAAAAAGTCAAATGCGAAATGCGTTTTTCCTTATTTTTTGCGGGTTCCGTTTTTTTTCCCCTTTGCAAGTGAAAAATGCGCATAATAAGCTGTCAAAAACTAAATGTGCGCGCGCTACAGGAAACAAACTTGTTTGTTTTTTTGGCCTTACCATACCATATTTTACTCTTCAAAGCAAGCTTTCGTTGTCAAAACATTTGCAAAAATGAATTTACTTTCAAATTCCCCCATATGCTGCCATTGTGTGTTGCGCTCAGACAATAAATTAGCATTACAAAATCTGAAACAATAAACTTAGCCTAGATTTCTCCCACCCACACACAAATCCACTGCCATATTGGCTATATTTTACTCAATAAAAACAACTGGCTTTATATTACCTGTATTATACAACACATTATTTTTCACAGACAAAATTTCAGGAGTTGGAAGTTTCCAAGAAATTGTACAAGGTGTTGTTTCTTTGATTCCAAGGGTCTTCAATCCAGGGAGTTGATTTCTTGGATCTTGCAAACAATTATTTAGAAGAGACCTGGGTATGGATGACCAGTATGTTAATGATTTCTTATGACTGATGTGGTGAAATACATTTTTATCATCCCAATATCAATTGTTTTTCTTACAAAAATCTGGTATTTCTTAGTCAATGGGTCAAACTTGTCTATTTCATGGATTGTTTCAAATCTGCCTATTTCCATCCAGTTCAAGTCAACCCAGCTGATTTTCAGTTTATTATAGTTTTATTGTACAATTATGAATATGATCAGGGGATAATTGCACCTTCAGTGAATCAAGTAAGTTCTTTCTTTTTGAGAAATCTCTGCGCACAATTAGAATTTTCGTACATTTCAATTATTTTATTTGATAACTTGGGGAAAGTTGAATCTTTTCTACCTGAATCTTATGTCCTTATTTACACCTATAGATTGCAGACAGCACAAAGATGCCACTTGGTGTGGTCAAACTTTCCTGAAAAACATGAAAATGCATTTTTTCCTATTCTTCTGAGCAAACATTTTCCTGAAATTGGTACCCATTTTCTTTATAATTTCCTCAAAATCAGGAAATTTCCTGAAAAGTGGTAGGCCCCTAAATCCCTGATTGTAAGGAAGCTAACTTAAGTAGGCCTACTAGTACTAATAAAATCACCAAAAATAAAGTCACTGTGAAAATACTGCACCCTGTATTCAAAATCCACACCAGGAATTGGAACAAAAGGGTCAAATAAATGTCATGACCCACTTACATAAATCCTGCGGTCTGGACTGTCCAGCCCTAGGCCTAATGGTCCAGCAGTGCAAGAAGAGACATTTAATATATACGTACAAAGACTTGCCAGTACCATCTTTAGCTACTTTACTTGCTTTAAATTTGATTTAAATTGTTGTTTTAAATTTCTGATTCTTACATAGACCTAGATGTATAAAAGAAATTAAAGAATAGTTTTATTTTTAGTACTGATAAATTTTATGGTTTTTCAGCATGATCTTTGTTACAAATTTGTGTAACTGTGTTCACATCCGAGTTTGATCACAAAATTTACACACAAGTTCTGACTGACTGTGGTTGTTCATTTTTTTAAAACCAAATAATTTGATTTTAAAATTTGTGACGTCGAGTTTCACCTGTGAAGAAAGGAACATAATTATATGCACATTATTTTTAAAGTGCATGTTGTAGAATTGGACTGAAATAAATGTAGCCCAAAATTGTGATATTAATAACAGGACTTAGTGGAGGGGGAAAATATGAAATCCACAAGCATGCTGCCATATTTTTTTTCTATTTTAAACTACCAGACTATAGCTATCAACTAGCGCACGGGTAACTCGGGCAAGTTGTTTCCGCTGCAGCGATTCTCAAAGACAACAACTAAACGAGTAAACGTTTCACAGATGGCTCCAGACACAGTCTAGGATACGGAAGCCAATGGGGAGAAGAAAATTTGGGTTATGAAGTTAACGCACCATCGCTGGCAAATCCCTTGTCGATGAGATGTACAAATCATATTAGAATTTTGTTTTTGTAATAGATACTGGCCCCAGGATTTGCTGCATTCAAGGACAGATTTTGCATTTTATGTTTTAGTGAGATTATTTTTTTTCTATTGAAGACTCCTGTTACATTAAAATGATTAAATCGCAATGGCAGAAAATCGTGCTAAATATGTACACCTCACTTTTAGGTTCAAATCCAATATTTTATTACCGGTAGTAGAATTGTCAAAAGAAGTAACATATTTTTGAATCAAAATGTGCAAGATGCGACTTTGTTCAGTTTGTTTTCCCATATTTACAGGTAATTTGGTACATCATATCAACCCGCAATGAAAAAAAATTTCAACCCGCATATTGAACCAAGAATACATATATTTAAGTCAAACTTCATTTTAAAACTGGACGCGAGATTAATATCGCCGTTTCTGGCCAATTTTCCAGCTTTTCGCATTTTTTTAAAGAAAACATTGAGTGCATTTTCTTTTATCAAACTATGGGGCAAACTTTTTGACAATAAGCCCTGCCAGGGAAAATATTTCACCATATTCACTGTGTTCAAGATGAAGAATTTTATTGAGGTTTACACTTTTAACTTGTGGTGAGTTTTGAAAAAAAACCAAAAACCTCTCTCTCTCTGGGTCAGATGGCGCAGGATTGCGCTGCTGTGGTCTTCACAAGAGTACGCCATCTACTTCTATCAAAAGCCAAACGTGTTGCACCATACATTCCGTGTGATGAAACATTCTTCACATCATTTGTCCAAGATGTTGATGGACGTCCCCTTCCACGAAAAAAAAAATTGTAGAAAAAATGAAATGTACTCGATCCAGTGGAAATAATGCACAAAAAGCGAGCAAGACTTTGAGCCAAATTAAGATGGCCTGCAAGAACATTGTATAACATTTTGGGTAAATTACATGTACCGTATTGTTTGTAATAAACGCCCCGGGGGCGTTGCATTTTTCCAAAAGGGGGGCGTTTATTGGAAGTGAATTGTCAGTGATAAAAGCTTAAAAATCGTGTTCAATTTCCCGATGGTGCTCCTATTAAAAGGAGGGATTTACACTATACATGATGGCGGCATATAGATATTTTCGTGGGGAATACAACAAAATTACACCTGTAAGTGCATGGAATTCGTGAAATTCGACCATAATTAGGCAATGAAATGGATGGGAGTCGAGTCATAATAGGTTTTGTCCATTCAATTTAGCGATCGTGACTGACATGACTGATGCAAGTTTTAAGCTTACCTACACGATATGTCATGGAAACTTGAGCATTTTTGTCAATTTTTCACAGAAACATTGGAGGGGGGCGTTTATTAGAGGGGGAGCGTTTATTACAGACAATACGGTAGGTTAATTTAGAGTACATGAAAATATGAGCACTGCTTTATTGGACTACAACTCTTGAAATCTTGTTATAATTTTAATTAGTCCTAAGAACATGTTCAGTTGCCAGGTGTTGACAAACACCAATTGGCAAAAATAATAATAATAATAATCACACTATATGTAACATAACCTCAGCTGACCATTACTGGCTTCATTTGTTAATTTTCACATACCATATTTTTAACGGAAATGACCAAAAAAATTTAAATACCACGACACCCATTTTTTTTCTATTGCACAATAAATTATGTAGATTCATTCAGTTAGCATAAAAATGTTATGTAAATAAAAATATGTTAGGTCCAGGCATAATAATAATTAGTATGAATTATTACAATTTGAAATTGCTTCTCTAGCATTATTTTGGTTAGACACGAAACATGAACAATGAACATTACAACTTATTTTATAAAAAGATGTTGTATTTAAGGGCTGGGGTCAGGGTTCGCAGGTTTTTGCCGCAGGTGGAAAAAACCGCGGTTTTAACATGGTTTTAACCACTTGGCAAAAACAGTTTTTGCCAGTTTTTGCCGGCAAAAATGGCAAAAACTAAAAAAGTGATTTATAGTTCAGTTTTTTCATTTCATTAAGTTACAAAAATAAGTTCCCGAGTGTAACAAGGCCAGATTTTGTAATTATAAGCAATATATTAAGATATTAAAGGCATGCATTTTCATTGCTCAGGTGCGTTTAATCGAAATGTGGCATGTATCACAATTCAAAACTTTTTTAACTTTTTCATTTTAAGGACTTGATGAGACAAAAAATATGTTGAATGATTCATCAAAAGTTGTGTGTTACTGTTTATGAGCTTTCTGTGTCACTTTTAAATATTTGAGTGACTATATGTGGGTTTTTGCCAGTTTTTGCCATTTTTGCCGGTTTAAACCAGGCAAAAACTGGCAACAACAGTTTTTGCCACTTTGCCGGCAAAAACAGGTTTTTGCCGGCAAAAACCGAACCCTGGCTGGGGTATGAACGTTTGGACAGTATTTATTTTGGGACATTAGAGCACATCAGACATATCGAATTGCATTCTGAATACGAAAAATGTCATTCTGATATCAAATAATTTTAATTTTGAAATTGCAATTTAATACACATTTTATGGCAAATCATTAAAATTGATATTTTTGATATTTAACAGTACTTGAAGTAAACTTTATAAATCTGATGATTTATACTTAAAGTGTATGTAGGTGGGTTGAAAAGCCGACGATCAATTGAAAATTTTGACCTTTCGTATTGAAGATATGGATTTTTTCACCAAAACACCAAAAAAAATAGGTCTTTTTGGGAAAAAATCCATATCTTCAATATGAAAGGTCAAAATTTTCAATTGACCGTCGGCTTTTCCTCCCTGCTACATACACTTTAAGAATATATCATTAGATTTATATAATTTACTTTTGAGGACTGTTATATATCAAAATTCAAAATTATCAAATTTTATAATTTGTCATAAAATTTGTATTGTATTGTGATTTTCAAAAAATGAAAATTATTTGATATCAGAAAGACATGCTTCATATTGAGAATACAATTCGATAGGTCTGAGGTGCTCTCATGTGCCACAAAAAATACTGTCGAAACGCAATAAACGCTCATTTTAGATCCCTTAAGTAAATCAATTAATCAAATAAAATAAATACACACTTATTTCCTAATTTCTAAGCTGTCACAACGCTGTCTTGCAAAGCTGATTTCTAAATACCACCATTAAAGCCTACTGTTATCACTTATATTCATGATATTCACGAAGATAATTAGTTTAATTAAAGTCATATAGCACCACCTCATCCTGGCCCCATCCTGACTCACGATGGCGGTGTTGTCTGGTCAGCTGGCCTCTCAGTTTCCTCTACTGTATTAAAAATAGTGGACATTTTCATGCTACTTTTATTTTCACTCTATAAGCTGCTACATTGCAAAAATAACAAGACACTAATATATTCCTAAATCCTTGTGTGCAAAAGTCAATGTGTATGGAAACTAAGGCCAAGTAAAAAATAAAACATGTTTCATGTCCGGTTTTTTGAAAAAAAAAAGGAGGAAGAGGGGCTTTTTATTTTTATTTTTTATCGAAAACTCGGTGTAAATACCCATAATTAGAGCTATTTTAGCATATACAATAATGCCTGGAAAGAGGAGGAGGCCTCTTTTTATTTCTTGTTCTGAGAGATAGGCCCCCTCTAACTATCACAAAACCTTATAAAAGTGTTTCTTGTATACATATTAGCAAGGCTATAGAAAGCATCCCAACTTCCTAGACATATTTTTTGAAAAGTTATAACTGAATTTCAAAAATAAAAATAAAATTGAAGAAACCTCAAAAAAGGAAGCGGGAGGGGACGTGAAACATGTTTTATTTTTTACTTGGCCTAATAATCGTGACATTTAAAAATAAAGGGAAACCATTCAAAATCGGCAAGGCGCGAAAAAATTAATCTTGCGAAAAAATCCACATTTACAGCACCAGGTATGAATTGATATTGTTCATGCATGCATGCATTGGTCATCTTTATCTCTAGGCAGAATATTATGACTAGAGACAATCAGCTGATGATCCCATTGAGATAGGACCCTAGGCTAACTATTCACAACACATGTGTCTTGGTTTGTTTGTGTTTGGGTCAACTGGGTAGACTGGACTCAAGTCTTTGTGGTCCCTTACGCTAAAGTGCATATAATTTCACATCTTGTTCATGATTCAATAAAAATTGGATTGGCAATATAATTAACGAGGTGTTTTTTTCTCTTGGCTATCAAATTAAATATTATTGCATACAAATTAGGCAAGGATTTTAAATAGTTTTAAATAATGATTTATTTGTATTTAAGCATGCATTTCCGTTCAGATTAGGCGGGAAAAAAATTGTTATGTTGCCCTCAAGTGGGGAAAAAATGGGCGGTCAGTTATCTTTTTTTTTTTAACCTTCAGTTTTTAAATATCCCCACTAAATATTCAATAATGCCACTTCCATTGGGGACATTTGTCTGGATACTTGTTAAATAATCAATTTGAGACTAATCTTTCAATAAAATATTAATTTGAAGTGAAAAACATTGATTTTTTGAACATCTGTAAAAATCATCATTCAAAAAAAAAAAAAATTGGGACCCTGGTTTTTCAGTAGGGTCGGTCGCTAAGGGCAGCACAGCAATTTTTTTTCATGGCCTTATTAAATTTTCACACTATAAACACACACATTGTTTTGATTGTGGAGCAATGTCCAGTGAAGATGCGATTTTAAGGGCACTAGATCCATTCCTCAGGGTGATTTTGCCTTCCTGGGTAAATTTACAATTCAATCTAGGCTAATCCTCAATTCCTTAGGTAAATTCTCAGCCATCTTCTATAAAACCAAATTTATGCAGAATTATTCAAAAGCACTTTCTTTTGCAATGGTGTAACCATGCATTCTATAAATGTATGGCCACCTAACATTGGTTTTGTTTCCATGTTTGTCAAGTTGAAAACATAAAGGCAAAAATAAAACACCAAATGTTGCAGTCTAGAAACATTTTGTAAAAATGCTAAGGGCTCTACTTTTTTTTCAATTGGGGAAAAAAAGCCATTTGTTTCTGGGTGGTTCGCATCGCATAGGATTACGCGATAGGACGGCTTTCATGTATACTTATGAAAGCAGGTCTAAGAGATAATTATTTTTTTCGGCCTGATGTAGGAAAGTATTGTTTTCCAATAAAACCTACAATTTAGAAGTTGAAAACTTCATGCAGAAAGATGTTTCAGGTCCTCAAATGTGAAAAATTATCCTCAACAAAAATTCCCATTTTACAGTTAAGAGTTTAGACATTAGCATTTAAGTCGCGTGCCACCTAAAAACAATCCACACTCCCATGTACCCCAGTGTTATACAAAAAAAAGGTGAATCTGGGGTCATCCCAGCAACCAGTCAGCTGATGCATGCAGCATCTTTGCCTGGAGTAAGAGGAGAGGAGACTTCTATGGGGACGCATAGCCCTGGGGTATTGGCGACTTTTGGATGCGCATTGAAACAGCTGGTGTATCTGTCTGTGGCGACCTTTGGTACCCAGGATAAAACAATAACACTAGATGAAGATGATGATGTTGGTATGGTATCCTACATGTATGGTACACTGATACCGATTTTGACGATAAAATATTATGATGTAATAAAAAGAGATGCTTGGTGTTCATGATCAAGACACTGAAAGCCAAAAAACAATTTCATCTCTGGTCATGCTAAGGCCAAAAAAAAAAAAAGTTGTTTGCTTGCCCTCAACCGACCGACCTAATTTTGGAAATCAGAAAAAAGTTTTTTTTTTCTATTTACTGTACAAAAGAATACCGACCCTAATTTTGGAAATTCCTGAAAAAGTTTTTTTTTTTTCAAATTTTTGCATTCTGAAGATGTAAAAAAAATGTATTTTAGAGTTTTTGTTCAACATTTTAGTTGTTTTGTAATGTTAGTTGATTAATTTTGACACCAAAATTGTCTGATTTTTCATATTTTGAGCCTTAATTAATTACAAACAGTAGAGTTGGTTAGTAATTTAAAAAAAAAAAAGAAATCCCGACCGACCGACCCAATTGTCAAAATTCAGTTGAGGGCAAGCAAACAATTTTTTTTTCTTGGCCTAATGTCAAAGTTCAATAATCATAAGCTCCAATTCAACATGCAAAGCTGAAACATTGCACCATAGACAGTAGAGAGAATGATTGCACTCTAGTAGTGGAGTATGATTTTTTGTACTTAACATTCAAAGGTTGTTGTCCCAATACATTTAGAATGTTTGGTTTACAAGGATACAATGATAACTAAAGCCAAGAATTTTCTGCTTTACAAATGCTAAATTCTGCTTTTCTCCGCTTTGTAATTTTAGCACATTTCTGACATAATAAAATTTCACAAGAATCTTGTGACCATCATTGCGATTTGCAAAGTTGGGATGGGTGATTGGGTATCATGGCTGCAATGGGAGGTAGGACAGGCGTTGTACAGTAAATCTAAGACCCGTTTCATTTAGTATTTTATTTATTTCTTGTCAATTGTATTTTTTTCCCTTTTTCTAGGTCATTTTTGCTTATTTTTAAATTTTTTTCTCAGAAATGCGTTTTCCGCTTTACCTCCGAATTCCGTGATTTTCGCGGAATTTCCGCAACGCGGAAAATTCTTGGCTTTAGGAATAACTACTAAAGTTGTATGATGAAGAGATTGGGGTTGGTGAAGATGAGTACAGATGATTGGTGATGATGATGCCATCAAGGCATTAGCCAGAGAGGTGTCCAGGTGTCATTTGGACACCCTGTTTTCAATTTGGACACCCTAAAATTCTGATTTTTATAATGGAGTGAATAGGAAGTGGACACCCTGATTTTGTAGAATAAGGTATTTTTAACCATTTTGGACACCCTAAAGACACCTCTCTGGCTAATGCCTTGGATGCCATTGCCCCATCATGCCACCATCTTGTCTTACATAGAACTAGCCCTGTTCACAAACCGTGAAGGGATCATCATACATGTAGGTATCAGAAAACAGCAGCTGTGCTAGTCTTACATAATAATTTGGTGCGAGGTGTTAATGATGATGACATTGCAGCTGACTCGGACGAGTGGTCACAACAATTGACTTCACATATCCGTTGCAACTTGCTTTTGAGGAAATTGTTAAAAATCTGAACATTTTGCTTTGGAACTTAAGCCGGATGGATATACCAAGGTCCAAGAAAAATGTTTAGATTTTCCACCACACTCACAATATCAATACCATTCGGTCCTAAACTTCATTCTTGTTTTTCATCTGCATCATTATTTTCTTATATTTTAGACTTGAAAACAAAATAAATTTTAGTTAAATTGTCCGTTTCACTGTCAAAAATGGAATTGCTGACAACGCATCAGACACTCCGCCAACAACCAATACACCAACCAATCATGCTATATGTCGAAATAGTAATACGATGGCCATCGCTGCCGTGGATTGTCTGAGCGCAAAACTCGTCACGAGTTGATGTCATTATACAATTTCGATAACCTGCATTTGTGTCCACATATTTACAATAAGAAAATTGGATTGGATTGCACACATCGCATTTATTCATGAGGTAATGAATTATTACCTGGCTTTGATAAAAGGTGTCAATAATGGCAGAATAAAACTGAAGTTCATTAAACTGGTGATGAGATGAAGATAATTAGAAATGAGATAATTAGTATAAATAATTGCGCAAAAATGCCAAAATCTGGGAACTCTCCCAGGAAATTTACCAAATCTAGGAATACATGTAAAATTGCTATTTAAAATTCAATTTGACATCTTATTGAAAAAATAATTACAATGGCCTTGTTGCATAATAAAACATGCCAATCATTTTTTTCCAAGTGTTATTTTTTTGTAATCAACAAATATTGTTACATTATATACCGTATTTCGTCAAATAGTCGCCCCCCCTCAATAAACGCCCCCACCACTTTTTTCAACCAAGATGTTTAAAAATTCCGATATTTCCATGCTTTCTTGTGTAGTAAGCTTACCAAGTTGCTCACATGGTCGCGAGTAGCAGCAATAAATGGCGAAAATCGGCATCCGAACCCGGAAGTGAACCAAAAGTCAGTGTCAAAAGGTCATAGTTCGTCATTTTAGCGTGACTTTTAAGCTTACCTAATGATTTTTACGGGAATTTTCGTGCTACAAATGACCTCTAATAAACGCCCCCCCTTGGGAAAATGTAACGCCCGAGGCGTTTATTCGACAAATCGGTACTAATAATTTAACTAATATCATTTTATAGAGGCCTGCGGCAAAACACCCCACCCCTTACATAACACTAAAGTCTTTCTACTCATTTGAATGTCCTTTCATGGATTGTAGAAATAATTTTCTACAGTCCATAGTCCTTTCATGTATCCACACGAATGTTACTAAATATAGACAAAAACCGGGAATGTGATAATACCAACAACATTAGACTAAATGCATGCGGCAAACTATCGTAAAAACGGCTCACATTTCCTACAATCACACAAGGTGTCTGTGTACTTTAAAACAAACATTACTGAGGACATTGCACTATGACAAAACTCCAAACGTGCGATCATGAATGTTCGGCAGTAAACATAGTATGTTATTTTTAGCGTTTTAAAGTGTTCTTGTACAATACCAATATTTGTTCATATTGATAGAAGAAATGACATCTTCTGACGATTCTGACATTTAAAATCTTCGATACATAACAAAAATATGATGCCAATGTTAGCTCAATGATAGTTATGTGAAAAATCCGAGAAAATTGAAATGTGTGGGCATCAGTGAAGATGAAAAACACTTTACTTGGTACCACACATCACTTTTCAGAAGAATCCCAAGTGAGCACACTTTGTCAATAAATCATCCATCTTAATTTTTCTCCAAATTTTCACATTAAAACTTCATAAAACCACTATAAAATATTAAAGCATTTAGACCGGTATGACGTAGAAAATGAAATGTTCTCCGAGGCTGAGAGCTGTGTCCACAACATGATTTTGCCAGAAGAAACCCTTGAACAAACCCTATTATAATTTTTTAATGAGTGATGTGCTAAGGGTGTAGAAACCAGAATTGACTACAGGGAACCTCTACATAAAACCGTTAATTCAGCCTTTGCATCGGGGCCTGATATTGGAATTCCAGTTTCCTTTCTCACGAAGTAAGGGCTAAGAGTAAAATTGTACAATTGTGTTTGGGAGTGGCCTTCTCTCTTTTCTCTAGCTATTTTCTTCCATTTCTTGCTTTGTTTATCAAAGCTATCTAGACCAGCATGCATATTAGCCTACACTGGCTATTCAGGCTTGTGCATTTGTATGAGCTTGGAACGGTCCATGGTTTTCCGTGGATTAGCATGTGTTCCTCACGGACCAACCTGGGTAAACAAACAAACAAACAAACAAATATGTGCCTGGGCCACTGTCGGCCACATAAACTTGCAAGTTTCTTTTGAGAGTACTTGGAGGTTCAACTAAACCCTTTATAATCTTGGGGGTTTGAGGTGGGTTTCCACAGGGGTGTCAAACCTTAAGTGCATCCACACGGACGAAACCCCCCGGCAAAACTCCCGACAAGGGTAAAGGTAGAATCCATCCAATCCTCCAGTGTTCGGAATTTCCTCAGTCAGAGTGTCTGTCTGTCGTGTGGATACGACTAAAGACATTACAGCAGTGCTTCACTTCAAATAAATTAATAACCCAGTGTAGAATCTAGCATCAAATCATCATCATGCCTCGCTATATACATGTATGAACTTGAACTCAAATCATAATGCTGGCAAAAACCTCACCCACTCACCTAACATTGAACTTGAACGTCATACTTTACTCTTTTGTTTTCAACTCGAAAGCCTCAATATTTTTACCATAATAGTATCATCTTGTTACTTTCTTGTCAAAACTGATATAAACCACGTGCAGATCAGAACAAGAATGGTTGACAGGGCGAGACTTTGATGACAATACGGGGGTGGATTATTACATTGAATACCCACATTCTTCGTTACTTCATCTTCACTTGAAATCGGTGGTGGAAGAGCTGCCTTCTCTTCTTGCATAATAACAACCCCCACACATCCCCCAGGCATTACGATATGAACTCGAGTAAACCTCAGTCTCTATTACGCCATGCCTCAATCACTGCGCTCTCCGCGGACCTAAACACGATTCAAAATTCAGCCTTGAAGATTGGCTTGACAATGCTCATTTTTATGCTATAGGCCAAATTAGATGCAACTAGACCAAGCCAAGGAATTTTTTGCCTACTTTTTTTTTTGACAGTACGAACAGAAATACGTCATCGGAAAGTAACATCAGAATTTAAAGCTTATCAAAACACTGCACTTCCATGAAATTTAAGATCAATTTTGAATGTGCACTTATGCAGACTGTAGAGACAAATGTTCTTGTACAAATGAAATTAAATCCATTTTGAATATCCAGAGACATGAAATTTAAGCTTTCCATTTTTCTGTTTATTGCAACTAGCTCCGACATTGGTCACATTTTTATTGAACATTTCATCCCATGGCACACTGACCACAACCGATAGTTTCTACAAGCGCCAAGATCTATGTACATGCTCATCCACTGATGCACAGTTCTTTAAACCTTAATATGCCTCTACACTCACATAACATTTGTATGTGTTGGGTACAAAAATTCATACTTCACAACTTAAGGTCAAATTTTGAGCGCAGGTTGTCAAATAGGAGTTAATGAACTTTGCCAATGTGAATGAGGTCATTTTGGCTCACACTGCCATCAGCGTTAGCAACAAGTCTGCCGCTGAGTCCAGTGGTTAACATGGTATTTTCAATGCGAGTAGTAATGTCTTGCAGCCATGTTGGGTTTCCAAGTCATTGACTTCGAATTCATCACCCTAGTTTAGCATCATCTGCCGATTGCTATCTTGTTGTAGAAGTAAAATAGCACACTGGGCAATGACATGCTACGTAGACTGTGTGTGCACCAGACTGTAATGTTGAGAAATGTTAGCAAAACAGTCTGCGAGAATACAGACTGATTTCATTGACTGAGTATGTCGGCTTTTCAGCATCTTATTTTGGTACTGGATAATTCAATCGATTCAACCATCCTATCCACATTTAGATCATCCGTGCACAATAACATAATTTGGGTCCAACCCTATCTAGATGCATGGGGACGGAAAATGTTTGAGTTCACTTTAAAACAGAACTTTCGTGAGGCATTGCAAATATTTGAACCAATTTTTAGTCCATACAATATTAACTCCAATATCTGAAGTTAATATCATTAATAGCAGGTTAGTTTGGGACTTGCAATCGATATGAGCGGGGGCAGGGTGATGTACACATTATTTTGATACCTGTGCTGTGTTGATGACATATTTTAGGACCTCTTGTCATTCTGATCTAAATTCAGTGCCAAGTACACCACTGCAAAACCAGGTATTCATGTAGTGACAGTCGCTATTCGATTACAACTTCCAAAATTTTTCTCAGAATCAAATGTCGATTCTTAGAAAGGAGCACCATCAATTTAGCCAAATTTGACTTTACAAGTTTGTTTTATGTCAACTTGCATAGAAATCTTAAAACAAGATAGGCCTCATTACACAGCCCATACAAATGTGTATATCTGACCGGTGTACAATTTTACCCATAAGCCTTAGATGTTTTACTGAGCAGCCATTTTGGGTCTTCTAAGTCTGTATACATGCAACACTGTGAGCCTGAGCTAAGTCAGACATCTCAAGTGCATCTAGACTATAGCTTCCCAGACAAGACACCTGCTGATCAGACTACACACACCAACACATGTACACACTTGCAATCTGCCTATGTTATTTAACCATGACCTACATCAGACACAGTTGACCTTATGACCCCTTCTACTATTTGTTTTCACTTAGGAATGCTGGTATGTTTGTCATTCTGTACCATTTCCCACAATACACATGGATGCCATATAAATACTGACAAACCACCCAAAGAAGAAATTAAAGGAGATTCTGCCAATTTAGACCTACCGGGACGAGTTAACCACCCAAATTTAAAAGGGAGATGCAGCCATTTTAGACCTAGATGTACCGGGAAGAGTTGGACCCAAGAATTTTGAAGGAGGTTCAGCCATTTGAGACCTACCAGTACAGGGGTCTTTCCATCAGTCCAAAACACTGTCAGTCTGAATTTTTAAGGTTAGGAACCCTAAAACTTTGGACTGACGGTGTTTCGGACTGACAGGGTGTACCCCCGGTTACCCTGTACATTGTAACCAGGATAAATCGGACCGGGTTGGTATTATTTGGGGAACGCAAGATCAGAGTGGAAAAAATCTTGCCCCAATATGCATTAAATCTCAATTTGTATGCTCCTGTTTGTGTTAGAACACATTATATTTTTACCCAGAAATTCTAGTACATACTAGAGTCGTTAGTCGTGACTATTACTGGTAGTCGCGACTACGACTATTGAAAACCAAAAGTCGTCAAACGCAACTATATTTAAATGTTACAAAATCATGTTAAAAGCACCAGATATCCGCAACAAAACCAAGCAAATACTTACATATAAAACTGTGAAAATGTGAAAAAAACGTTAGTCATTGTCTTACCAATAGTAATACTATACAAACAAGTAATCATAAAGTCCATAAATCATCATTAAATTGGTCTTGTTGACTTGTTATTGTAAATTTGCGCCAAACTTTCACCCGATTATTTGGTCCAATTCTGACCACAGATATTCGCGACTATAGTCCTAGTCGTGACTATTTGCTGCCGACTAGTCGACTAGGAAAAAAGTGATAGTCGCCCAACTCTAGTACATACACTTCATAATACAATGTGCTTTACAGCTAGGCCTACCGGTATTACATACATGAATACCAGGGCATTTCACATACAATTTTGACTTTAAATTGAGGTTAAAATGAACTGTGGCACTGAAATTCAGGACATTATTATAGACTCATCCATACATGTATGATGTAGTCCCAATACCACAGAAAGTATGACAAACAGTCTCATCAAATTGATGGAAATCCACACTTTGAAGAATCTCGGAGAGGAAAGACGATCAAATTCCGACGTAACTCTAGACCCACTTACTGCAGGGGGAAAGAAAATATTTCAAAATCTGGAGGATTCTTTTGGATTTTTGTGAACTTAAGTATCAAGAAGTATCGTATTCACAGTACTTTTTGTATCACGTGGGCGCAAAAAGGTTTCTGGCTAGGGTTAAACAAACATTTATTTTCCTAAGTCATGATTAAGTGTCTGGTAACTTCCTTGCGAGTTCAAGGTCTCCAGGCCTAGCTAGCTCTGCCAAGGAAAATGTAATTTGCATGAAAATGATGAAATCATGCTTTTATGCACACAACATTCCAGTAAATTGAAGGCATGAAATACAGGTTTTTTGGGCATGGCAGTAATTGGCACAAGTTGCATCCTATAGTATAAGAATCATCCCTACTTTAAAGCCGTGTGTGATTTGCATAATGAACAGATTCCCATTTTAATGTTAGTTTTCTTCTGATCACATTGTCCCCTTTTAGTTTTTAGCCAAACAAATGAAAAATTATGCTATAATTCCAGCGCCTAGCGCCTGATTTGTTTTGGAAAAAATTACAATTTGTAACTCGTATTATTATTATTTTTAAAGATGACAAACTCTCTGGACGGAAACATTTAAGCTCTTGCATTCCAGATCTGAATCTGAATCGGGCAATTTGTCAATTTTATTATTGGCAGATCAGCAATCCGATCAAGGGCTGGATTAACCAACACTAAAGTTAGATGCGATGCTTTTAAAACATTGCAGCATCGCGCGATGAAATAAAATGTACATTTCAATTTCATCGCGCGATGCTGCGATCTTTAAAAGCATGCGGGTAGGCATCTCCTTTTATGGTCATTCTGCCGACTTTAGTTGAACAAAATCCGGGAACTCCATCGCGGATCGAAATTTCCACAGTGCAATGAGAATTTTCACCGCCGAGCTCGTAAAAACCTGGCCCAGATTACAGTTTTTATAGCATCGCATCGCTCTGCAATGTTGAGTCTGAATCGCACATAATTCCACTTCCACAGTAAAAGCCCAGTTCAATCTACTGTGTGCCAACTTGGCCTATATCACACAGCCATTATGCAATAAAAGTGTGTTTACATTGAATTGTTGAATGATATCAATAAATTGATTACACCACTCAGATAACCTTCATTTTTCACCACCAGTAGCCGTGTTCACATTTTGACTTACACCCGGCGTAAACTTACGCTAACATTGATCAAAATTCCACAAATATTTTCCCTACTCCTACCGCGTGTCCACACCTAGCCTACTCCTAGCACTACGCTGACTAGTTCCACCAAGCATTCACTTCTGGTCGGCGTAAAGAATGGTTACCACTTCCGGTGTTTCTGTGACCTTTTTCAACCACGCGATAAGTAATTTCTTAGTTCTTACCAACAAAAGGTCAAACTTACACCGGGTGCCAGGCGTAAACTTCCTTCACATTGCAACTTACGCCTGGCGGAGGTTACACCCAGCTCGCTACTCCTGACTTTTGTCAGGAGTAAATCGTCGGACGTACGCCTGGCGGAACTTACGCTGACCATCGTTCACACTGCACCTACTCCTGGCAGCACCTACCACTACTCCTATCAACTTGCGCCGACCAAGTTCCGCCGGGCGTACGTCCGACAATGTGAACACGACTAGTGTAGAGTGGGAGTCATTTGTAGTTCATAAATAGAGAGTGCCAGGAGAGTCATTTAGAGGTCATCATACATGTACATCATCATCATCATGGATGGATGTTTGAGCAGGTTTGTTTACCTGGCAGAGGAGAAATGAGGTCAAGGTCTGGGACAGGTGACAAAATTCCCAGGAGGAGAGACTGCAATCTAGGCTGCAATACAAGGTATATCTCCATGAACCAAAAAATTGTATTATTTCCAGTGACAAAGTCTAGTTACCCCAATTTTCATCAAATTAGACTCAAGTTATGGTAATGACAATGATATGAGCTTGTGTACCCTTCTCATCCTTGGGAGAGGTCATTCAATGACTGTAGGCCAGTAATAACCAGCGCTCGAAATAAGGCGCATCCTTGCGTCAAATACCCATGAAAGTAGGCGCGGACCCGCACATTTATTACGGTACGGGTCCGTGTGACCCGTAAAAATTGAACCAAGCAAAGAGCAGAAAATCCTAGTTTTGTTGTTCCACTGCATTTTTTTTTTCTCACATAATACGTCCAGCTCCTTGAGTAGTGAGTACACTTTCATTTTAGAGTACCATCAAGTTTTCAACCCGGGTTTTCAATTTTCTACAATCTACATTGTGATCGCCGTAGCTAATTCTCTCTCTTGAAATTTCAAAGGCAAATGTCCGGGGTCGGACCCTTGAAAATTGGTGAGGACCCTTTAAAAATAACGAACAGAAAAAATTGGTGGTAAGGAAAACACAGACTGGTAGGCTAAATGTTTGGCGGAAACCCACATTTATCCGTCATTTGAGCGCAGGTTCTATCATTTCTATGTAAACAGACAATTTAAGTAGTGTTACAAATATTTTCATCATCAACGATAGACGAAATATAGGCCTATGCGGTGCAAAGAACTATGGCCATCGGCAAGTTGATGTTCTTGCTCAACGCAATCACGAGATTGAGAGCCTGTCCCGGCCCCTTAGGGCCGGGGAGTATGTGGGGACTTCGAACATGGTGCCCGGGGCTAGGGGGCGGGGACTTGGCTGGGGATGTACCCCGGGATGTACATGGAAATAGTGCCCCGCCCTGCAGGGACTAAGCCGGGACTGTAACATGTTTGCAACAGTTTCCAAAATTACATCACCAGGTAGGTCCCCGCTATCCCCGGCCCCTGGGGGCCAGGGACTACAATTGATTTGTGCATAAGTTCAGTTTGTCACCATTTTTTCTGTGATTTTCAAACTTACCTCAATTCTTTTGAGGGGGAGGGATTCATCATTGTAAAAATGACCTCTAATAAACGTCCCCCTTTTGGAAAATGCAACTCCCTGGGGCATTTCATATAGGAATTTAGGGTATAACAAATTTTGAAACCTGTAGGACCTGTTAGGCCTATATGTTTTAGAAGTTTTATAGTTCATATTTAGTTCTTTCAACTTCAGTCAGACAGGTCTTAGATCACACACATGCATGTACATCACGTAGGCCCTGCACATGTGATATTCATCCAAGGCAATGCACTGTACTCATCCTTCCCGCCCGCCCACCACCGCCCACCACCAGCAGTTTCAAGTTTCTTGTTTACAATCTATTTTAAGCATTGTCAAAAACCAATAGTAGCTGCAGTACCCACTCTAGTACCAGCCTGTTGGGCAGGGCATGCACTTCCTGATGAGTTATGGTATCACAACTTTGGTAACCCCACCCTATCATGATAAGGCCTGTAACATACTGACATGAACCCCACCCTTAAATGTCACACAATTGGTGATGAAGATGAACCATGCATCAGCTGTACCATATAAAAAGCATTTGCTTTTTCAGACGACACTGCCCTTTTACCTGGAGAAATCATTTGCTTTAAAAATTCAATAGAAAGAACTAGCCCTGTTTACAAACTGCTGTGCTAGCTTCCAAAGCAATGTAGCTTTCAAAGGTTTGTAGGCCTGGCCTACACATGGGTTTTGATTTGGGAGGCGGCAGCCTTAGGCAGGGCTATATTTTGAACATTTGTATCTTACAGATATCATGGTTGTCGTTTTTTGTAGTATTAGGACCAGTTTTTGAGAAGGGTGCGACCACATACTTGGCAGTCTCCACCCACTCAATATATGCATGTATCACTCATTGTGTTGTCTTTCCATTAACAATTTTTAATCACCTATTTCTATCACTTTTATGATTTATTTGACACCCACATGTATACTCTGCAAATTTCAACCTGAAGCATTTCAAATTGTTGGGACACCGTTCTAATAATGCTAAGTCCCTGGCATTGGCAATACCCATTTCCATCATGGGATGAACTTTGACATTATAACATTCATGAGGTTATCTTATGAGGTATGTAGGCCTATGTTATTGAACTTTGCCACGGCACAGGTAATCATGCCTGAACACTCTTTTTAGTTTACAATATATCCAAAAAATCTACCCAGTTTAATTTTTTCTTCCAAATTAATTCCCAATCTACAAATAATAGGTCTATATTGCATCACTTGAGATGTTTCTATTTTTAAATTCTCGTGATAAAATCAACAATGGTGTTTTATCAGCATACAATTTCCACCAATAGTGGTTTGGTCACCAAATCAGTGCCAGGATGGTGTTACTTGGACACTCCTACATGTCAGGCACATGTACTCCACTGTACAATCAACTGTGTTTAACTATTCAAGCACAAATCCCAAAACAAATCAATACAAATGCAGCTAGCATTATACAACCAGTGTTATACAACATGTTACACAAATCATTGAAATCAATAGTCTACCAGCCACTGTTTATACTTTTTAATAGACCACATAATCTGCACATATGTAGTAAATAATTCACGAAACCATTGTTTCATCTAGCATTTAATTAAAAATTAATTAGGCCAAACATTCATTGTGCAGGTACATGTATAACATAGTCACATGAATGACAGAGTCACAAACCAATGGTTACAAATAATCATGTGACAATAACAAGAAGCCAAAGTTCTTTGACCCCCCAAAACAATAACAAGCCAAAAGTGCTTTGACACCAAACAAGACCAGGGGAGTCCCTGCCCACTTGACAGTTATGGCCTAATTATGTTAGTGGATAATGTGTTGACAGTGCTTTTTATTGACAGCTATTGTAGGCCTAAACCTGGCTTACTGTACCTGAATAAATCAGTGTCAAATTTTGGCTCACCTTGCGAGAATCTATTTGGATTCTGGCAACAGTATTACCAAAATCTTAAAATTCTCCTTGTTAAATCATGTAGGCTCAAATTTACTACAACAATCTCTTTGAGACAATGGATTCAGCAGTCATTATTAGCGCAATCGACTATGGTGCGAGACGCTGCAGGTTCGAACCCTTGTGGTGGTTTAGTTCGCTCTCGTGGAAATATTGAGTTAGCTTGAAATTACCCTGGACAAAGAACTTACTGCTAATTGCTCGCTTAATCGAACTTACTCGCGGAAACCCGTACAAAACTCAGAGAGCTGACCCTGGCTGTAAAGGTCAATTGTGAGGCTTGTGGATCAATGTCTAGGTGTTGTGCCTCTTAGTGTGTAGGCACTCTAAATCACTGCACTTTTTTGGGTGGATTTCTTCAGTTTCTCACCAAATTTCTAAGACTGGGCATACAGTTTAATTAATTTACAAAATATTGCATAGCATTTTCAGCGTTCAAGTTTTACATACAATTTTTGAGCCAAAGATAAGGCCCCTAACAGTCAATTTTGAGTTTCCCGTCACATAATTTCTGAAAACAAGTGAGGTAACTTTTTCATTATTCATTATTCATTATTTTTTTGGTTTTCATTATATGACCAACACGCATGTAAAATGTGTTGTTATTTGCCACTCACTCACTTGAAGATGGATGTTTAGCCCAAATGAGATTCAAATGTATATTAAAAAGAGTCTGCAAGGTTGACAGCAAAATATATGTTTTGATTTTGATTTTTCCACAAAAAAATAAAGGGATATTCATATTTTTTTTACAAATATAACCAGTTTTATCAGTATTTTTGGAAAATCACAAAATGAATTCAAGTGAGGGTCAGAAAATGAAGTGAGGGCGGGTGACGGGAAACTCAAAATCGACTTTCCTTGGCCTAATGATGTATGTACTTACATTGTATAAGTTGCTACAAATGTATACATTGTAGCTTCAAAATTGCGGCATTACATTGAAAATGTTCAGCATTTTGTGCAGTGATACCATCGACACCTTGCTTCTGACAGTATCATACTCTGTACTCACCACAATTTAAATCTACATTTCTGGCCTACAATATGTACGAAAAATGGACCAAACGAAGACATAATTTTTAAGACATCATTAAGTGCAATTTGATGAAAGAAATATGAAATTTTTGTTCATAATATAAAAAAATTCCTCCCACATTAAATTGACACAAAATCTAGGTCATCCTTAATCCAGTGATATTCCACTCCCAATTTGTGTTGTTTACTTAGCCCATTTAATGCAGCATCAAATGACCTTTGATATTTACCGTGCATCTAGCACCCAACAAGGATGACGCGACCAACTCGCATTATGTGGATAATTATTAATTGGTAGACTTTGTTTTGGTTTGAATCCTACTGACGGAGATAGACACACTAGAGGCGGGATAACAAACAAATTCTGTGTAAGGCTAAGTAAAATAAAAAACATGTTTCACGTCCGGTTTTTGAAAAAAAGGAGGAAGAGGGGCTTTTATTTTTTATCGCAAAATTGGTGTAAATACGCATAATTAGAGATGTTTTATATACAATAATGCCTGGAAAAAGGAGGAGGCCTCTTTTTATTTGTTGTTCTGAGAGATAGGCCCCTCTAATTATCACAAAACCTTATAAAAGTGTTTCTTGTATATTAGCAAGGATGTAGAAAGCTTTCAACTTCCTAGACCAATTTTTTGAAAAGTTATAACTGAATTTCAAAAAATAAAAATAAAATTGAAGAAACCTCAAAAAAGGAAGCGGGAGGGGACGTGAAACATGTTTTATTTTTTATTCGGCCTAATGTTGGTATTGATCAACTAAATGGGCTGTTACAATGTACATCAACTTACCAAGCTTTTCCTTGACCATGTTTACCGATCAGTCTCTATTACAATAAATAGTTTTGACAAGAATAGTTTTAATGTAATTGATGGATGGAAATACGGCCAGAAATTTTTTTTTACTTTGCCCATTACTTCTGCAAAAAATAATGTTGCCAATGTGCCAATTGAATAATTAACTATTGAAGTTGACAAAATGGTGTACATGGGAATGTCGTAGCATTGGACTGCATTTCCTAATTTTGTGGATTGTGAAAATGGCTCCTGGTCTTGAAAAAGCGGCTCCTAGTTGTCAAAATTTTGAGGACCAGGAGCAGTCTTTTTTCAGATATTTTAGCTCCTGCCATCTTGAGTGCAATGAAATCTTGAAGTTTGAACATTTCATGCGAGTCTGAATTCTATATCCTTTTTTTCAATTACTTTAATTAATTTTATTTACAAATCAATTTAAAAGATACATCTTGCCTCCTGTTGATTTTCAGGATGCCACAACCATTATATTTGTGCTAATTAGGGCGAATACGGTACATCTTTTTCCGGAAGTAAAATTTTTCCAGACCTGGCACGGACAGACAATGCAGACATTTCACTCTAAATAGATTGATCCAAGTCATGTTTGGTTCACCATTTTGTAGGTCAGTTCATTTACATTTTGGTGCTGATGAAGCCAAGTATTTGAAACATTGGGAGTTAGTGACATGCATTGTACGCCATTTATCTCGCGATACAATCCGGTAGTCTGTGAAAGTAACTATAAATAAAATCTCAGAGACCGACAACAAATTCCAAGAACATTGTGTCCTAGTTTCCAACCACAGGACGATCAATATCTGAAATCTTACAATGGTTAGAATTTCTTGCAAATCCCTGGATTGAACCTCGCAAAAATTCTTGTAAAAAGAATAATTTTTATGTGCATAAATTTTCAAAATCTGATTATTATTTATAATACGTTTCAGCTACAGTGACACCTTGTGACGTCACGCTGAACAAATTCCATTCACTGTCAGATGAGGTTTGTTAACTGCATGAATGCAATGGAGTAAGTCAATCTGGAATCAATACAGCCTTCATTTGCTAAGAATTGAACAGGGCACCTGTCTCATCAAACAACTCTAATGTATCAACAATGTGACAGAGGTGTCACCAAAGCTGGAACAGATAGGGCCTAATACATTCTGAACAGTAGATAATTTGCAAGAATCAAATACCTAGGAGTAAGGTAGCATACTTTAAATCAGGGGTCGATTTAGAAAATAATAATTACATGTACCGTACCACTGCAGTTTTTCCCTTGAATTCAATATGGGCTGAATATCACAAAATTTTGCAATTGCATGCACAGGCATGTAAAAACCCCTCAAAATGGAACCCTGCTAAGTAATCGTTCGGAGTGAAAGGGGTGATGTCACTTCCGTCCCTGATCGATCGATAGAGCGACTGCCGATCGGGCTCCTGAATAATTGAACATCGATAAGTTGCAAGCATGCCCGAACGTCGAGTCGCTTTCACGCTTGCATTGATTGCATGTTGCTGGAGATAAATCCGATTTTGATTGAATACGCTTCCAGCGTTTGATAACGCTCCAACTGCTAGTTTGGCATGCCCTTTATAATTCCTAGTCGTACAACTTTGGACATTTGCAAATATATATGTCAACTCAGGGTTTAAAAGATATATGGGACTTTGATTACGAAGGCTATTTTTTTAAAGTAGCCCAATGTACATTTTACCACAGATATCTGTGATTTTACCATGTTTACCAGTGACAATTTTTTCCCACAGAAACTATTTAGTGGAATTTTACCAGTGACAAATATTTTCCCACAGGAACTATTTTGTGGAATTTGATTGAACTCTCCCCAAGTCAGGTAGCTCCATTTGAAATTTACGCTCCCTGTGTGGGAGATTAAGGTCATGTCAAAAATAGGGGTGGTGTTGATTTCAACTGAATAGCCCAATAAGAAAAGACAAGGTGATGAAGAGGTAATGTGCCAAAATGAGGAAAGTGGTCAATCCCCTCCAAACCCTGCTTGACCAAGCTCTGAAGTCCGATGTATACTCCACTTCGCGACCGCGATTTCGCAGGCCGCGAAGTAATTATTTGAGCTGAAATTTTACGACTTCCGCGAAGGAAATTCCTTCAGCAGGTTTCTTCGCTTCGCGGAGAGTTGGATTTGATTCAACTTTTGAGGGGTAGGCCAGCGAAGTTAATGAAAGCACAGAGCGGGCAACAATTCTTCGCAATACTCGGCAATATTTTGATGAAGTATACATGAATGCCTTCGCGTGAAGCTGCGAATTAATTTTTTCATCACAGCTTCTCGCGAAGTGGCTAAGTGGAGTATACATCTGACTTTATTCTTGAATTACAACTGTCCTGTGGTAGGACAAATAGAATCAAAGAGTTACCGACTCTGCCATGTTTGTGTGTAGCTCATGGAAGCCGCTAATTCGTGTTCCTCCAGATTATTTCGCGTTACGCCCAGCTCAGCAAACTTTGATGGTTGTCTGCGTTCTGCGTGTAACATGTTATGTTAAAATGTGCGTATACTCATATCTTTGAAATGCTCACGCTAAAAGATGCAATTATTCTTCGATTACAGGGTCTTGCTGATAAAAAACAGAGGTACATTAAGTGGCCCCATGAGCAACAAACCAAGATGGCGGATTTGCTATTAATGCGTTATATGGTGTAATTTTGAGCCGGTAATCTCCCGAGTATAATATCTTTGCTTGACACCTACCAGTCACTAACATCCGCTTCCGTTGGCCCTCTTACGCCCAAGCCCGCCACCCCGCCGCCGACGACACGCAATCTATCATGTCACTTTTCCGCCACAGATCCGATTGATGACTGTCGCGAGGACGTCGGGACAGCATACTTTGATCTGCTAAGGCGGCGTTCTTGCGCACCATCGATGGCACATACAAGTCCAACCAACCGGCCCTGGAGTATTGCGCTTTTTACTTCAAGAAGAAGTATCCGATATGTTGTTATTATCAATTAGTGTGGCTATTCGCCAACACGGTAATCCTCGTACAACTTCCCTCCTCAAAATTTTCTTGTTACATCCGTCGTTTAAAATAAACACAAAAGCCTTTGTGTTTAATCTGACCGAAAGCTATACCCCTGTATCGCTATACATCCATGATTTATGTTTTCGTCGTGCCCATCAAGTCTGCCGAATTCAGCAGGTATGGGTGACATTCAGGAATCAAGCTTATGTTATGACATATCAGTTGGGAGTTGCATCCAGCACCCAATTGCTTTTTGAAAAGCGATCATACAGAATGTTGTTTCACTGTTCAAGGTATAGCTTAATATCATTCAATTTGGTTTTTGTTGTGATGCATGTAATATATTAATTTACATGTCGCAGGTGCATCAGTGATAGATAATAATAGTCCATAGTATGGCTTCCTAACCCAGATACTTATTCCTCCAATTATTATCAATTCAATCAATAAAGATCAGTGCATAAATCTGTGGCATACAATACCAATGTAGACAAATCACTAATCAATACTCAGTGAGCACATACATTCCATGGTTCCAATTCATCAAACTGTGACACAGTATCATCCTAGTTGATCAGATTAGCATAATTTTCACCTCAGCCATGTCTGCATATTATAAAATCCATTCATGTGCTCCCGGTAAAAATTATCCGCCAAATAATTTATATTCCACACACATTGGGCTCGACTCAGACGGACACAGATATGTCAGGAAAAATTAACAAGCCTTTGAGCGAGCTCTTCAGTGCTGCATATGTACACATAATAATAATTATCCTTAGAGTTGATGTCCCAGCCAGCCAGGCACACAAGATAATATTCCACAATAACAACACAGGCAGTTTAGGATATGGCCCTGGCTGAGATCGGAAACACCATCACAATACTGCTATTAAACTGCACCAGGAAATGACAGCTGTAATGTAGCAATGCGGCACAATCGCACTAATCATCCGATGTAGAGATTTGTACAGAAAACACAAGATTTTACAGCAATTTCCAAATTGCGCTTATGTTTATGTTTTTTCTTGTCTTGTTCCAGTGGCGATATTATTTCACAGAGGCCTGTGATGACTTTTCTATACAGCAGGCAAGCCAGCCAGATGACAGCAGTAGAACGAGCCTAGAATATGCTGAAACACACCCACTTCCCAATAATGCATAGGCAGCCAAACCGGCAACCAGGAATCTCCCTAACAACAACAGTGATTGGTTACCCAATGGTCACACTCCATCAGCCATACATTTGTGATTAGCCAATCTGGTAAAAGGTCATTCATGCTGCCTGGTTAAATTCAGTGCAAGCTGTAATGCTATGGGAACACTGTATTTTCCAGACAGGGGTGTTAGGGTGGTGTCCTCTGGATAACCTGAGGGGCTGGTTTAGGAGTACAAAATATGAAACCTACCCTGCCTGCACCAATGGTATCATACAGAAATAATAATACACAAAGCCAAGACAATTGTGCTAAATGTCAATTTAAAATTCGACCAAAAACACAACACAAGCCACATGCTATTATGGTTAGACTTAGACTTTCGAAAGGCAATCAACAGCACGCTTCATCACTTGTGTGATAAAAATAGACACAATACTTGTAAAACTAGAAAATGGAGCTACACGTATGTTTACATTATGAAAGCACAGTAAGTGAAGTCTTCATGAATAGATAAGCGCTATAAAACCCAACTGCTAATTTTTTTTTACTAATGACCATGATAAGTACAGTAAACTCATTATGTAGACATCCAGCCTTGTTTTACCAATTAAAATATTTTCATAATTTTAAAACCATTTAAAAAACCTGGCGTCTGTTACTCAGACCTGTAAAAATATTGTATTCACCGAGTTTCAATTTCAAGTAAGTTATAAATATTATTGACTATTTTGTGCATCTGATCAAGAGGTTCAAGAACACAAAATGGAAACTCTTCAAGGAGAAGATCTGGCATGGGTGGATGCCTGGATGGGCATTGGGCAATCAATGCTATGTGAATCAGGGACTGCCTTTTGAGGAGAGCGAGAGCAATCGCTCTCTTCTGCTCTGCTCTCCTTAAATCTAATATATAGGAGAGATTTTTAGCTCTTCTTATTTGACCATTCTCTATTGTAAATGCTCTAAACAACTCTCCTTGGAGGGTCCAGAAGAGCTATGTAAGGATATAAGGCTCTCACACTGCAAATTCCAAAAGACAGTCCCTGGTGAATAATTTTTTTTAAATTGTTAATTTCAATTTTTCATAATTATTTCTTATTCATAAAACAAATGCATTTGCTAACAATTTAAAAAATTATACACGCATTGTAGGCACCGTCCGCCTTGATGTATAAAAAAAAGGAAGGTTTTATTTCAAACTCTAATGGTGACCCGCAGGTCAAATTGATAGAATTGTAAAAACACAACTAAACAGACACAATGCAATTTGCAGGCAGGGTCAGTTAAATCAGCGCCAATATTGCAACATTGAAACAAACAACTATACAAACATCCAACCCAACCCCATCCCCCAGTAGGCAATGAGGATAAAGTGCCTTGCCCAAGGACACAACACGTTGGCACGAAAGGCTCGAACTCGCAACCTATGGATTATGAGTCGGGCGCCTTATCCACTCGGCCACACGTGCTCCCACAAACTGTGTAAACTGTGTGCATATCGCTATTTGTCTTATTATCTCTTTTGTTCGTCTTACATTTTGTAGCTGTGTAAAACTATGCCAATATTCATGATCATAATACGAACGGCGAGCTGCTACACAGATTGCAGGCGCTGGAATAAAACAGCAATTTTCTTTATAGAGGACAATTTTTGTAAGTTGTAACAGTAGCTATCAGTGAAAACTAACATTTAAATAGGAATCGGAATCTATTCTTTATGCAAATCACACATTATTGCAAAAATAGGAATCTATGCAAATCACACATTACTATTAGTATTATGCCAAATTGATGCAAATTTGAATCATGGTCTGAAACATGGCACACTGATGATGGATGAATATTTTGTGCCTCTTTTTACGTAAATATTGTCAGCTTAAACAATGTAAAAAAAAATACATGGAAGCACCCACCGAAATGACCTTGTTTTAGCGCCCTGGGCGGTTAAATGGAATAAATACGGTCTTGCTTATTTGTGCATTCCTGACTCATTTCAGCTAATTTACTTGTCCTCTTGATCCATGTAACTTTTTCAGAGAACTTTGGAAAGAATGAAATTATGATTTTGTAAAAAATAAAGAAAAAATGGGATGAAAAAGTTGTATTTTATCAGTTTCAAGTAAAAGAATAATATATCTTGGTGTTAACATGAGTCAAGAAATCTCAAATCCTTGTGCTTCGTTGCCGAAAACCAGCAATTTTCTTTCTAAAGGAATCACAATTGTGAAGTGCCAAATATTTCTCCTGGTGGCAGATGACCCCACGTTGGCTAAAGAGTAGTATTTTTTGTTCACAAGTCGCTTAAATTCATGACATTATTTTCAGTGTCTGCCATTTTGGTTTTCTCAGACACTCATAATATATGTTTAATTAGCCTGATGTTGTTCGAACTTGAACTTCGACACGTCTTGATATCAACTCAAGAAATATGGTGCTGCCAGCAGCGACGTTCCACTATACAGTATACTGATACCCGTTATTTTCTGACAAATACGCCATTAGCTTGATGGTACCAGAAATGGAATGCATGGGGAACTAGATTGACTCCCTTGAAATAAGACCAAAAAATTGTTTTATTGTCTACAAAACCTCCAGGCAGTAGGATTGGATTTTCATTTTTTTCTACATTTAGGCCTACATGTACTGCCAATTATTTTGATTTCCACAAGGTGGATGAAACAATAAAGTATGGTACATATTTATGTTACATACGTATTAGCAGTATTTTTTACCAAGCTGTTTTTCTATGTATCAATTTTGAAAAATGTCCGTCTGTGAGTGTGATTAAACCGATCAGCCTCTGAATTATATTCCCAGGAAATTTAAATTTTTTTTCCAACCGTGGCATCAGTATTATTTCATTCATTAAAAAAGTTTTTCTGATTTTCTAAAACTGGTCCCATCAGTGGAGGACTACATGTACATAAACCATGCCTTCAGGGTCTGAACGTTCTAAGCCTACACATGACAAAATGTCCTACCTTGGCCTTGTCCTCCCATAAACTTCTGTGGTTGTGTTCACATTTTGAGTAACTCAGGCAAACAGTAGCTTTCCCTACTCATCCATTCATTCAGTAAAAAAGTTTTTCTGATTTTCTAAAACTGGTCCCATCAGTGGAGGACTACATAAACCATCTTCCATGCATAAACCATGCCTTCAGGGTCTGAACGTTCTAAGCCTACACATGACAAAATGTCATACCTTGGCCTTGTCCTCCCATAAACTTCTGTGGTTGTGTTCACATTTTGAGTAACTCAGGCAAACAGTAGCTTTCCCTACTCATCCATTCATTCAGTAAAAAAGTTTTTCTGATTTTCTAAAACTGGTCCCATCAGTGGAGGACTACATAAACCATGCCTTCAGGGTATGAATGTTCTAAGCCTACACATGACAAAATGTCCTACAGTGTACCTTGGTCTTGTCCTCCCATAAACTTCTGTGGTTGTGTTCACATTTTGAGTAACTCAGGCAAACAGTAGCTTTCCCTACTCATCCATTCATTCAGTAACAAAGTTTTTCTGATTTTCTAAAACTGGTCCCATCAGTGGAGGACTACATAAACCATGCCTTCAGGGTCTGAACGTTCTAAGCCTACACATGACAAAATGTCATACCTTGGCCTTGTCCTCCCATAAACTTCTGTGGTTGTGTTCACATTTTGAGTAACTCAGGCAAACAGTAGCTTTCCTACTCATCCATTCATTCAGTAAAAAGTTTTTCTGATTTTCTAAAACTGGTCCCATCAGTGGAGGACTACATAAACCATGCCTTCAGGGTCTGAACGTTCTAAGCCTACACATGACAAAATGTCATACCTTGGCCTTGTCCTCCCATAAACTTCTGTGGTTGTGTTCACATTTTGAGTAACTCAGGCAAACAGTAGCTTTCCCTACTCATCCATTCATTCAGTAAAAAAGTTTTTCTGATTTTCTAAAACTGGTCCCATCAGTGGAGGACTACATAAACCATGCCTTCAGGGTATGAACGTTCTAAGCCTACACATGACAAAATGTCATACCTTGGCCTTGTCCTCCCATAAACTTCTGTGGTTGTGTTCACATTTTGAGTAACTCAGGCAAACAGTAGCTTTCCCTACTCATCCATTCATTCAGTAAAAAAGTTTTTCTGATTTTCTAAAACTGGTCCCATCAGTGGAGGACTACATAAACCATGCCTTCAGGGTTCCGTAAACAGATGCATCGGTAGGATTGTAGATCAAATTATTTAGATTTTTGTGTGACAAATCCAATAAAATATACTCACTGACTTGAGCTTTAGCCATCCAGGCTGATGGCTTGATCACAAGTGATCTGGTCCACTGCATTTCCAGGTGTTTGGATGCACTCTCACTCCTCGAGATCAAAGTTTGTTTTAGCAGTGGATCATATACGTGACTCAGAGAAAAAGAGCCGTCATCGCGGTTGATTGCATTAGCCCCCTTCTTGCGGATCTGAATTGATTCTCGGATTCTTCTTGAAACAGCATTTGAGTCTTTGTCTAGTATGATCCACTGCTAAAACAAACTTTGATCCCGAGGAGTGAGAGTGCATCCAAACACCGCGGGAAATGCAGTGGACCAGATCACTTGTGATCAAGCCATCAGCCTGGATGGCGAAAGCTCAAGTCAGTGAGTATATTTTATTGGATTTGTCACACAAAAATCTAAATAACATGCCTTCAGGGTCTGAACGTTCTAAGCCTACACATGACAAAATGTCATACCTTGGCCTTGTCCTCCCATAAACTTCTGTGGTTGTGTTCACATTTTGAGTAACTCAGGCAAACAGTAGCTTTCCCTACTCATCCATTCATTCAGTAAAAAGTTTTTCTGATTTTCTAAAACTGGTCCCATCAGTGGAGGACTACATAAACCATGCCTTCAGGGTCTGAACGTTCTAAGCCTACACATGACAAAATGTCATACCTTGGCCTTGTCCTCCCATAAACTTCTGTGGTTGTGTTCACATTTTGAGTAACTCAGGCAAACAGTAGCTTTCCCTACTCATCCATTCATACAGTAAAAAAAATTTCTGATTTTCTAAAACTGGTCCCATCAGTGGAGGACTACATAAACCATGCCTTCAGGGTTCCGTAAACAGATGCATCGGTAGGATTGTAGATCAAATTATTTAGATTTTTGTGTGACAAATCCAATAAAATATACTCACTGACTTGAGCTTTCGCCATCCAGGCTGATGGCTTGATCACAAGTGATCTGGTCCACTGCATTTCCCGTGGTGTTTGGATGCACTCTCACTCCTCGGGATCAAAGTTTGTTTTAGCAGTGGATCATATACGTGACTCAGAGAAAAGAGCCGTCATCGCGGATGCTTGCATCAGCCCCCTTCTCGCGGCTCTGAATTGATTCTCGGATTCTTCTTGAAACAGCATTTGAGTCTTTGTCTAGTATGATCCACTGCTAAAACAAACTTTGATCCCGAGGAGTGAGAGTGCATCCAAACACCGCTGGAAATGCAGTGGACCAGATCACTTGTGATCAAGCCATCAGCCTGGATGGCTAAAGCTCAAGTCAGTGAGTATATTTTATTGGATTTGTCACACAAAATCTAAATAACATGCCTTCAGGGTCTGAACGTTCTAAGCCTACACATGACAAAATGTCATACCTTGGCCTTGTCCTCCCATAAACTTCTGTGGTTGTGTTCACATTTTGAGTAACTCAGGCAAACAGTAGCTTTCCCTACTCATCCATTCATTCAGTAAAAAAGTTTTTCTGATTTTCTAAAACTGGTCCCATCAGTGGAGGACTACATAAACCATGCCTTCAGGGTATGAATGTTCTAAGCCTACACATGACAAAATGTCATACCTTGGCCTTGTCCTCGCATAAACTTCTCTGTGGTTGTGTTCACATTTTGAGTAACTCGGACTGAGTGACCAGTTCCACCAAGCATTCACTTCTGGTTGGTGTAAACATTGGCAACCACTTCTGTTTCTGTGACCTTTTTCAACCATGCGAAATGTAACTAAAAAAAGGTCAAACTTACACCGGCGGTGCCAGGCGTAGCAGCATTCACATGGCAAAATATGCCTGGCTGTGATTACACCTAGCTGTCTACTGCGGACTTTTGTCAGGAGTAAATCATCGGATTTACGGCTAGTGGAACTTACGCGGACCATCACTCCCACTGCCATTACTCCTGGCTGCGTCTACCGTTACTCTTAGCAACTTCCGCAGACCAGGTTCGACCGGGCGTATCATCCGCGTATGTCTGAAAATGTGACGGCATTTTCTGAAATCTTGATTTTGTCCTTGGCCTGTCACAAGTTTTACACACCTAAATTTGTAACTACACACCCAGTTTTTACCTACATAGTCATCAGTGTTCGAAATATGCCTCAAAAAGTTACAGGCCAGCCGGGCTTGATCTTTACCAGCCAGCCGTGCGGCAACTAGATGCCAGTCAGAAAAGTTACCGCCAGGCCAAAAGTTACAGGCCAATGGCGGCTTACCGCCCTATTTCAACACTGATAGTCATTTCATCATGTTCATGGGAATTCCGAATTCAAGAACTTAACTTCCAGTGCTCTGTCTTCATTTCTTTTCCAAATCAATCTTATTGTGAGCCAAGCCCCTTCTTCAAGATTCAAACTCAAAGTGACGAGAGTAGACCACTCAGTGCCAGAAGGACAAGTGCAATAGTCGCCATGTGTAGATGAGTACAATATAAATTGCCCCATGTTTACAGGGCAGCTATTGCACTTACCCACTTCTGACACTGAACATTCAATTGTCAGTAATAGAAGCAGGTAGGAGTGCAACAATTGATGTATAAATACTTGGCTAAAATCTTCCAAGGATCAAAATCAAATGTCAAGAGTTATTGACAGAACCTTTGTATGGTGGTGAAATTACGGACACATCCAGATAGAAGTTCTTCCAAGTGAACCCCTTTGGAAAATTTTGTTATTTTAGAGACGAGAGACGCGAGACAGAGACGCGAGCGAAACTAGCGAAATATAATCGCTTGAGGCGCTATTTTTTTTGTTCCCCCTGTTCCAGATGGGGTATTTTCGCGGAGAAAAAAGATACAAAGACACAGAAAAAACAGAGTAAAAAATACATTTTCGTAATCGGAAATTTACGGGGAAAATACAGAGATTTTTTGGGGATGAAAAAAAATACGGAATTCCGTAAAAATACGGAGAACTTACATCCCTGTTTTGGGGGATGAAAACAAATACGGAATTCCGTAAAAATACGGAGAAATTAGATCTCTGAGGCCTACATAATTTTTAAAATTTGCTATAAAAACATAAAATCATCAGAACTTTATGACATTTGAATGATTTGATTGACCCTGTTGCTAAAAAATACACATGTTCTATATTTGCCACATAGGCCTACATTGGAAATAATGCCAACTTCCTAGTTCCTACAAAGACAACATAATCCCAGCCAAGAAGGGGAATCCCCACAATGTTGAATATTTACATGTCAATTTGTTGAAACTTGAATTGATGACGGTCTCTTTTGACCCTGTCTGGTATGGTGTGGCACAACCAGTGCTTTCATCCATGGCCGTATCACTGCATCAACAATGGCTGGCCGTTTGGCTGTGCCAAATACCACCGCACCTCCCTCCCCGATAGCCCTTGGCATTAACAACAACAGTCGGGCATTCACCCATTCTGATGTCAATAACATTTTGAGCGATTATTGAGCACTGCTGTAAATGACAAGCTCTTTTATGCAGGTATAATTTGTAAATGGGAAGCTCCTTAATCAGTACTTAATTAGACTTAATGTCTGCCAATTCCAGTGTACATTAATGTTAAATTATTAAATCTTTATTTTATTATACAACAAATTCACTAAGTGCAGGGAGTGCAATGTCCGTTAGTTAAAATGTCAATTTAGTTGAATTTACCAATCGTAGTTCAACAAAATTGGGAAAAAATGTACCTGATCTGAACAGTTCGGAAGTAAACACAGCAAATCACGACGAAAAAATTCCTAAAATTAAACTTCAACTCAATTTTAGACAGTTTCAACAGAATATTGAAGTAACATGCTCCCAAACCTAGAATTTAACAATGCCAGGTTGCGTGGTTCGGCTGTAATGCCGCCACCTTGACACGCATCGCTCACTGGGGCAATACCGTAACGTCAGCCTAATGGCGCACCTGGGCTCCTTTATGCAGTGCAAATAGATAGCTCTCGCCTCTGAAATCCCAACAAGAATTAAAGTTCTGTGCCCTAATTTGCTGGTGGGAATTTTACGGGAGGGCACTTTTAGGTTGTGCCTAAAATTCCATTTATGTCAAGGGAGCCCATAGCGCCATTAGGCGAACGTTTACGGTATTTCACCTGTGTTGTGTACTTTCATACACCTGGATGGGCCCGATAAACATGATGATTCAAAGTGTGTGTTTGTTAACCAGTTTGTTTTGAGACAGCGTAGTGTCATTTGATAATCTATGGTAGTGTAGACGAAATAAAGTATGATGATGTATCGCATCAAAAATGCGCACCAAGCCCTGCGACCTGCGTGTGTAAACATTTGTACTGCTCAAGCTTTAAGCCGCCAATTATCATTCCATTTCGATAAATGTAGGAGGAACATTACATAGTACACTACCGGTATTTGACTTCCACAATCCACAACCAAAACGTATGGTAGATTTTGTTACACATTTGGGTTTGTACCCACTGTATTCTTTAGGTTTCTATCTCTTTGACGTCTCCATCCAGCTCATCAAGATCTGATTTTGTTGCTAGTCCAGAAGAACAGTCATTCTCCTTTTTGGTCTCAAACCCTGGTCTTGGATTTGTTTGTTTTTTAAGCCGTAAATGTAAAATGTGAGCAAAAACCCAACTGGCAATGACGTAAAATGATGCATTGTATGGTGAAACTTGCCAGTTGCCGGGTAAAAATGTTTTTGTCATGAATGGTCAACAGTCTGAATCTGATTCTTGAAATCTTGGTGCTGTTAGCCTTAATGAAAGTGGCGAGTATGGTGCTCGGTCTCAACCAAGATTCGCTAGTTTCTTGTTTCACCTCCCTCCCCTGACATTAGAATACCGTACTGACAACAATTGTTCGAAAACATCTTTGGGCCATTCTGTGAAATTGAGGGGGGAGGGGTAAACGCACTGCTACCCCTTAGGCTTTTGCAGTGTCAACACATTCTCAAAGGAGAACTACCTCAACTATTATTACTAAATGTACATAGCCGTTCATTTCATGGGAATTTAAAGGAACCAGGAGCAATTTTCAAATAGCAATCCTTTATCCAATACAGCATACCAGCAACTACTGCATCAAGTGCAAAACTGGAACCGTGAGCAATTTTGTTTCAGAATATTGCTCCTGGTTCATGTGCATGCTCCACCATGCTCCCCACACCAGCTTATTTCAAGACTGGTCAGTGGCACAACATTTGTCAGCACCAAAGTGGAAACTATTCACTCTCACTGCTAACTTACAAAAAAAAACCTGCCGGCACCCCCACAGTACTGAAACTACCGGCAGGTACCTCAAGTCCTCAACTAATATTACTAGGCCTATTAACAGCCAGCGTCAGTGACACAACATTTGTCAGCGGCAAAGTGGAAGCTATCCACTCTCACTGTAGACTGAAAAGGAAGCTTCTCATTTCAGTGGCAGACGGCACTGCACAAACTCAGGAAGTTAACAACCGGAACCCAAATGACAGAACATACAAACTTACACTTGTTGCTGTGGTACACGCTGGAAACAATCCCCTCAATGTCTGAATCACGGTTAACATTCTCGTCCCTACTGATAGTTTTTAATTTAACTTCGAGAACCACCTTAAGCCACTCTGACTCAAGTCAGGAGTTGCACTTACATGCGTATGTATGATGCGTTAAGCAGGAAAAAGAAGGACCAAATGTACCTATACATGTATGGAGATTCAAATTTGTTTGGGGGACCCTAATGAAAACTATTTTTGTACAGTAACGGTACTAAAAAAATTTCAGCCACCCTCAAATATTGATAAATTTACTCTTTACTCTCTGCACGGCAGTACAAGTCAAACAAGGTCTGCATTATATGATGGGGGGGGGGTCACAGAGTCTGTGCCCCTACATTTTCACTTGTTGGATATTTCACTAGACCTTTACAGTGTAAAACAAATCATTGTTTGTGAGGGCCCAGGCAAAGAAAACATGCTAGGGCACTGGGTAATCACATGCTGAAGAATGTGTCCAAAACAAGATACACATTTTGAAGGGCAGCAAGGCAATTTAGGCATCGGACCCGAAGGCACCTTTGATGCCTTTGTTTTCTGGGGTTTACTGTTTTTCTCCCATCTCTGACATTGGAATAATTCTAGTGGAAGTTCCTCCTTCAATTCTAGCCAATATTCAAGCCACATTCCACAACATGGGAAATTCCCTAGCCAATAGTAGCCATAAGGTACCATACCCTCTTGTTAGGGTTACACTTGAAGGGGAAACTTTAGGAACACCTTCAAGTCCAGACTGACCCTATTTCACACAGAAAAAGTCTACCAAATGAACTGTGACTCTAGAGATGAGATCAAAAACAGTTTACCTGACAACTTGTAAGATTGCCAAATAGACCAGCAGCCAATGGGAAGAGATTGAGGATGTTATTAATATCCCACAGTTGCGATGAATCACAAAACGGATGCAGTCCAAAACTTTCTCCTGTTACTGGTGACGGACTTGACTATTAATAATCTGAACAAGTTCCATCATTCACAGCTGACTCAGTCACACTGATGATTTTCATCTAGATCTATACATTATCAATGTTAGTTCTATAATCCATTCCCACATGAACTGGAGTTGCCCACCAGTATCACTTTGGGGTGGTTTTGGAGCAAAATGGGGTAAAATGAAGCTATATCCACTGTCGAGGCAGGGACTGTCTTTTGAAATTTGCAATAGAATATGGAGAGAATGGTCAACTAAGGAGAGCTAAAATCACTCTCCTAGGTTTAAGGAAAGCAGTAGAGAGTGATTGCTCTTGCTCTCCTCAAAAGGCAGTCCCTGTCGAGGGTTTAGAGCCAGAAAGCCAAAGGAGGCTTTCAACCCTCAATGTATTTTGCTCACAATGTATGTAGTGTAGCCCTCCTGCATTATTCCTGTATACTGTCAAATTTGGGAGAAATCACCATTACCCCCTCTTGTATACGTACAATCAGGAATGCAATGGTACATTGTAGTTGTACAATGCATTTTTCTGATTGGATGCATGTACAGGTACTTGTTACGTGAATGGAATGCAGATGCCACTAGTAAGAAGTCTAGAACACATCCAAATTTTCTGAAAAATACAATACAGCCTTGAATGAAGTCCAGTCACTGGTTAAAGTCATTTGTAAACACATTTTCCCACGTGTGATCCTCTGAGTCTGCACCCTCTTTCATTGAATGATGTGCAGCTCATGGAACCAGCATTGAAGAAAACCCTTGTTTTTCACCAAGAAACCTTTTTTTCCCAAAGCAAGAAAGCCCAGTTTGTATTTGAAAAGCCTAAGCTTTTCGAAACCTTGCAAATTGGTGGAAGAACCAGGGTTTTGCAATAGAGAAGCCAACAGGTTTCCAAGTGAAAAGTTTCCTTTCTAAATTTCTACTGCAAATAAATAATTGGTCACAAAAACAAACACAACTTACCACCATCTCCTCACATGTAGGCCCTACACCAACCACCACATTATAAAACAAAAGGTTGTAAAACTCAAGATGTTAGGGAATTGGATGGTGTCAGACTTGTACTTTGTAGCTAATGATTCCCAGCCTTAGCTATGGGAAGGAAGGAAACAATCACAGGAGAAACGGAAGGAAAGGACCTTACCTCACTGACTCAGATATGTGTCTGATAAAGTTGAACAACTACTACCGATTGCTAGGGTTGCATGCCCTCAGTTTTCAGCCCTAATTGTTTTTTAAATAGTTAAAAAAAAAACCAAAAAAAAACCAACAATATCACACTTCTCGCTCTCATAATGAATAACAATGTGTTTATACATGGGACAACGTCTTAACTGTAACACGCCAAAAGGGTTTCTGGCTATCGGAAAGGAAAGAGGAACGAAAAAAGGAGAGAAGATGAACAAAGAAGTCGCTTGGCAACCCCGGGGTTCGAACCGTGGACCCCTCACATCCCAAGCACAAGATCACCGATGACTGAGTGACTAATGGGTGTTTCGCTGGCCCAGCCCCGAAAGCCAGGCCTGGAAAAAATAGGCAATCTCCTTGCCGGAAATTTGGTCATTTGGAGGAAATTTTGCATCTGGATAAAGAACAGAAGAAATGGTGGGAAATCCTGCTAAGTTGGAGGGAAATTTATCTCTCTTGCCGGGAAATAAACATATTTTTCAGGCCTGCCGAAACCGTGTGTACATAGGGTCACTAGGTGATTGTATCATTGCATCTCACCGTCACACACGATTTATGCACATGCTGCAGAGATATCGACTCTCGAGTAGTATTTTGGGCTGCTACAATGTACATGGCTTTGACCAGGGATGCAAGTCTCACATCCCTGCTTTGACAGCCATGGTCAAAAGTCGGTAAAATTATTCTTAAGTCACCCAATTGGGTTGCCAAAATGGTAACCCTAACTAACAATGATATCAAGCACTGATAGCTTGAATTTATGTCTCTAATCAAGCAAGCACTTTTTCACAAAGATTCCCATAACAAGTTCATGTTCTTTGTTTAACCCGGAACCCCTTTTGATTCAAGGATAACATACTGGTAATCAATTCATTGTTTCAGCTACGGCACATATATCGTACTCCTTTGTTTGACAGTGCGTTTTTGTGATCTGAAATTAAAGCAGCACTTTGTGGTCAGCCTCAGACATCACCCACTAAAAAGTTGAAATTTTTATACCATCTGAATGGACTACATATTATGTATGAACTAGTATGAATATGTTACGTTTGTGTGCGACTAGCATGCGTACCGGTAACCTTTCTTGTCAATTTGGTCACATGACAAAAGTGTCGTCCAATTTGTATTTTCTGTCTGTCGACTGTCAACTGACAGAAATTACAAGTTTACAACACAATGTCTGAATCAACTATGTAGTAGAATATTGGATATAATTTTTTGGTATGGATTTCTTGAAACATGAACTCTAAAAAGAGGAGGCTAGCTGGAATCACAAAATGCCAGTTTTAGAACTTTAAAAAAGTTGTTATTGTTTAATAGCCATATCACATCACAAAACTGCATTCCAAAATTTGCCTGATGCGATACAATTTTTAAAGTGGAATGTGGTGGGTATTGTGGGGACGTACTGCAGTGGCTTAGTACTGGTGCTTTCTAAAAATGCGAGTGGCTGTCTTCGCTCATTTTTTCAACATAAAGGTAAGATTCTCAAGCCTTTTCTTGCCAAACAATTGGTCAATAAACAATCCAAATCAGCGATTGCGGACCATGCCGTTCAACAAAATCATTATCAATTGGAAAGATACACAACTCACAAGACCTCACGAAGGAACTTGGGGAATGCCCCACACATGTAAAACCGAAAATTACGAAAAAGTCCCAAATTTTGCACCACTTTTGGGCAAATAACCCCGCATGTAAAAACTCAAAAATATGAAAAAGTGAAGACATTGATTTTGCTCCCCCCCCCCCCTAAAAAATGAAATTCCTGGCATCGCCACTGGCATGAGTGGACAGAAATCTCATTAGAATTCACACAGCAACACACTTGTGAATGTACACCAGAATGTAAGACAGTAGACTATTCAGTCGATTGCTACCACAACAAGGTTACAAGGGGAGTAAGTCTCATAGACGGAAGAGCCCTGTCTACTCATTCTATGGTGTCAAGACACTTTCCCATTCATTTCCAACCAAATCGTTCATGTCTGGCCAAAATTATCATTACTAAATGTTGAAAACCTACAAATGAAAATTATTATTCATATACTCCACAGTATCTCAGAAAAGTACTGAAACATAATATCCGTGGTCGTACATGTAGGAGCTAAATAAATAGGAAAACCCCTTCCAAAACTTTCGTGATACAAATCATGAATTGAAATGTTCGGTCAGCTGCTCAAAATAAAGGCGGCCATTTTGAAAACACCGGGTCGACACAGCTAGACATACAGAAAACCGTAAACCCGGGAGAAAACCTTGACTAGATTCTCGAAACAGCACATTAAACACAGCCACAAGAACACAGACAAAATTCTCAAAGTGATGTTGAGATATGTAATCACATGTTTCACACAAAAAATTGGTGAAGTATACGGAAAATAATGGCATATTTAGGTGTCTGCGCTCGCAGCCCTTGTGGGGAATAATTATGCAAATGAGCGTGAGATCGCCATGCTCCGATCAGCTGATGAACCAAAACACAACCACGAGGCCGATTGAAATCAGCTGATTGACAACAAGACTTAGATATCTAATGGCCAAAACATATCTCAAAATTATCCTTAAAACACTCATTCGACAATGAAACGGGCGTTACTCCTTAAAATGCAGTTGTTTTGAGAAATAATGGGTGTATTTGGGCGGTCACCATACAACTAGCTACGCGGGAAACACAGCCCAAGGAAACCGGGACGTACTCGCGTCTCGATCGCGATCAGCTGTTTTTAGCAAAACATCCCTCATAAAAATTGGTATTACAGAGCCAATTTTCAATAAGAAACCAATGTAGCAACACGTTTAGCTTCACAAATATCTACAGATACCACATGAGTAATATTTCAATATGGTAAAGCTTGGTATTAGAATGATAAACGTGTTATTTGGGAGTTGTTTGGGGTGTACGAATGGGTACAGTACATGTACAGCGATGATTCAGGGTTGAATTGGGATGATACGACATGACTCATGGGGTTGGAAAATATGGCGTTGTTTGTGATGATTTGGAAAAAATGACAATGTACTCTACTGTAAAGTGGATTTAAAGAATGTCAAGAAGCGATCTGATGAAGAAACCATGTTTCAGATTCTAAAATGAAAATGTGATATTGGATTCAAATTTTGCAATCATAGCTAAATCGTTTTAGAAACTACAACAACATGGCATGGCGCCCTCAATTAAAAAACATCAAATGTTTCTTGACATTTCTCATGTTTTTTCCACAAAAATAAGAAACTAACCTGTTCTTGATGATCTAGAAATTTCAATTTCGGCGGCTGATGGTTTGGTGCAGGGGTCAGGTGTCCCCTGGGCAAGCCAAACCCTGACGTCCAGGGGTCATTCACTTGCGATCCATTCGCAAACTGGCGCGCGAAAATGAAACTTGACTTACTCAGTTCAACGGTAGTCGAGTCGGTATCTATCCCAAAATATCACTTTCCGGTAGAGAAAGAGAAAATTACCCACCAAGTCAAGTACATGAGATTATTATCTTTCGGATCCCGTTAACACTTGTAGTCGACAGAGGTCACGATCATGTTCCCAATTCAATTTTGTTAATCATAGATTCAGAGATCGGCGCGAAACAAAAATGGCGGATTGCCAGTACGTTGTTTCTTTATTCGAAATTTCCCCTCAGCGGCAGGTGAATGACGCGACCTCTCAAACCCACTACCATGGAAACTGTCAATCAAAAGGCGGTATCTTTAGAGAGAGAGAGAAACCACGCCTGGTTTATACCAAATATGTCAATCAAAAGGCCAAAAACTCCCGGATTATCGATGATGTCATCGGGAAATCATGTCCAAAGATGGAAAAGGCCCGGATTGAAAGGTCACATGATGGCCCACGCGTTGTTTCCCGCGTTGTGTGTTGAACGATTTGAACGAGAGAGAAATGGGAAATTCCCCGCATTGGGAGCTGTATGAAAACATCAGTATTGATAGCATGTGTTGCCAATAAAAAGTCGCCAAACCAGCCCTTGCCAAACATATTATTATGCATCAGCGGGGAAAATTAAAAAAATAAAATTAAAAGAGAAAACCGGTTACTGCGAACAAACGGAAAACAGACACACAAAAAGTAAAAAAGAAAAAAAAATATTTAAAAAAAAAAAACCCACGTCAACACTCATAATTATTTTCAGAAAAATACAGAAATATTTTTTTTTGAATATTTGGATTAAAAAAGTATTAGGCTATCATGCCAAATGAAATATAGCTAAAATCTTCATGAATCCTTTCGTTAGTTCTAACCAACTTCTAACTATTACATTAAAAAGCCAATTTCATCATGATTAGGCCTATTACCGTAGGCCTACAACATGTAGGGCCTAGGCCTATGCAATATGCAACTGTGTATAGGCCCGGGTGTGTAGGACACATTTTTTTTTTAATTTTGACTAACTTAGCCAAAAATTGTTGAAATTTGGGTGAAAATCATGCTTTTTTTATACTTTTTTGCCAAATTGAGCATTTTTCAACCATTTTTGGTAAAAATTTCCCTCAAGTTGATAAAAATAAAAAAAAAAAAAAAAAAAACAGGTCAAGATACGGTATTTAGGATATTTAAATCTAGTTTTTAAAAATAGGCCTAAATATTTTTTTCACTTAAGAATTTATTACGCTGCACGAAATATTTTAAATTAAAAAAAAAACTTGTTTTAGGAATTTTCTTCAAAACTGAGCATTTTTGCCAACATAGGCTAAATGACAAAGTCTTGATGAATTAGGTTTATTCCCACTTGGTCCAATCCCAATCCAAGTTCCTTAAAAGTTTTGACCGGGCCCGGTCAAAAAAAATTAATCGCGAAAATTTTCAAGGCCCCCTTTTTGACATGACCCATAATTTTCATGTCAAAAAGGGGCCTTGAAAATTTTCATGATTAATTTTTTTTGCATCAGCCCCCACCCCACAAGTGTTTGTGAACGGTCCCTTAGGCCTAACTTAGTCCAATCCCCGAGTCCAATCCCATTTGCTCCAGTCCCATTCCCACTTGGTCCAGTTCCCACTTGGTCCATTCCCATTTTGGTCCACTCCCAAGTTCGTCCAATCCCACTAGGTCCATGTCTCACACCCGGGGCACTCCAACTTTGGAGGTGACGCGTATGCCTGGCTGTTAAGAACCCCTTTTTCAGCATCGCTTTTTCCATTTGATCTGTTACCCAAAGACCCTTACAAGTTCATTTTGAACAGCAACTCATATTTATCACTGATTTTGTTACCGTACGGTACTTATTTTGAAAAAAGAAATTTGAAGCCATTTAGAACTAGAAATTCGATTTTCGAGGTTTCTGTGGCGCTGTTTCGGCTCTCACCCAAAGATTTCATTTAAAAAAGGTCATGTTCTCACCTAATGACCCCATATTTTTTACATTTTGCTCTCACCGAATGGCTTGCCAAAAATCATGCTCTCACCCAATTATGACCCCATACTTTTTACATTTTGCTCTCACCGAATGCCCCTTAGTGCGAAAGTGCCACTGCCAGCCCTATATCCATTTCATATTGAAGTGCCCCCCCGGGTGACCCATGCGCGTATTTTGGGGGGGGGCTTTGGGGCGCCAGCCCCCGGGGTAAAAGCAGATGGCGGCCAAAATGAAGGGGCGGCGGACTGAGAAGAAGGGGCGGCAAAAACAGGGGCGGCAAAAACGAAGGGGCGGCAAAATGAATTAGTAAATAAAAAAGGGCGGAAAAAATTTGATAAAGCATAAAATTTTTTGAAAAAATGGTACTATACATTAAAATGTGCTGCTTTTAGGGCACTAGCGCCTGAAACCCTGAGGTCATCCATAACCTTAAAATTGACATCGCTAGGCTGGTTAGAAAAAAAATAGGGCGAACACTCCCCGCTCTCCCCTACACGGGTGATCATGGGGGAAGGAAAATAGAATGACGCGATAGGACAAAGGAAAGAGACGGGATATTGAAGGAGAGGCTGAGCCGGAGAAGAAGGGACTCTTTGCCAAAATATGGCGGAGAAGAATGGAAATTAAGGCAAGCTATACCCATGCATAAATGATGATTTAGGCATGTGTAGGCCCTATATTAATTATACATAATATTATGTGAAAAGCTATATATAAAAGTGACATCATGACGGGGAGCTACGGGGACTAGGAAAGAAAGCATAACGGACTTTTTATACGCCTATTATCTAGACCATTTAAGGCTTACAAATTGTGTGGGCAGAAATGTGTCATGTACAAGAGGGGGCAAGTTATGAGCCCCCGCGCCGCCCCCCCCCCCCAAAAAAAATTTCCAAACGGCCCGCCAAAAATCGCTTCCCCCGCCCTCACTATCGGCGTGGCCAAAATTGCCCCCCCCTTCGGCTCGCCAAAAATTTCTTGCCCCTTCCCCCAATTTTACCCTCCCCAGGGCTCATAATTATTGCACAGCCCTTAGTAGCAAATTTAGCGAATAAAGCAAGTTCAACTAGAGATTTGTGCAGCTGAAGAGACTATGAGTTCTTGTATATACTGGTATATATACCCAGGCCCGTGGCCATGGGGGTGCGGGGGTGCGAGCCCAGACAAACGATGGGTGCGAGTGACGGCGACGCACCCCCCCAAAATGCCAAAGGCCCAAAAAGTCCCCTTTTTTGACCCAAAAAGTCATATTTGCGAGCGCAGCGAGAGAAAAAATTGAGGTTTTTTATGCCTCTTTGGTCCAAAAATGTCCACCCCCTCCAGTCCAAAAAGGTCCAAATTTTGAAAAAAAAAGTCCACTTTTTTCAAAATCAGCACCCCAAGTAAATCCTGGCTACGGGCCTGAGTATACCGAGACAATTAACCAGTTAGGGGTGGTGCAATAATTATGTGTAGGCCCTACCCCGGGAAGGTGAATTATAGGGGGGCAAAGATTTTTTTGGCAAGCCAAGGGGGGGAGGCGAGCATTTTTGGCATGTTGAAAGGGGGTCAAACGATTTTTGGCAGCTAGGTCGAAAGGGGGGCAAGCGATTTTTGGCACAGATATTGGGCACCGTTTCTAGTTCTAATATTACGCCTAAAAAGGTGTAGGAACACGTTCAAATATGAAAAATTTCCTGCTCGCTAAGCTCGCATTTATATGATAAGACAATTTAAGGTTTTAAATTCAGCTTCCCCAAAAACTTGCATTGTGTAAGGGGGGGGGCAAAGGTTTTTGGCACGTCAAAAGGGGGGCAAAGATTTTTGGCATGGCCAAATGGGGGAGGGGGCAAGCGATTTTTGGCAGATCATTTTGAGAATTCACCACCCCGGGGTATACACATAATTATTGCACCACCCCTTAATTCCTTGTTCAAAGGAGTTTAAATTTACCTCAATTACCGGTATATAACAAACGGCTGAGACTGAGCCGGGGTTCGAACCCGGCTTCCCAGGTAACACGTTGTGAGAACGTTCGGAGAACGTATGACAAGGTGGCTTTGGTCCCCGGCTTTGGTCATCTGGACGTTCTTGTTTTAGACCACCTTATACGTCAAATGACCAAAAGTGTAGACTTTTTTTGACGTCGCTAGAACGTTAGATGTAACGTTCTTTAAACGTTGTACTGAACAACGTATTGAAAACTTAACGTGACGTTCGTATATCCCATCTCGCTCACTACCGCTGGCCCAAACTCAATTTCTAATGTGAGCGATTTTCTACTCGCCATAGACAATATCGCTCGCAGCGAATCACCCAAAATTAATGGTTTTGCCGACAACAGTCAATTTTTGCCGATCAAATTATGAATATCTCACCTCTAGCGACGGCCCTGCTGCCAACGACTAACCCAAGCCAACTGTAGGTACGATTTTGAAAGTGGGGGCTGATGTAATTAATACGGACATCAGTGGCGTAGCGTCATCCACGGGGGGGGGGCATCGATCTGAAAATTTAGAAAATCCCATATAGGATAATGGCCGAAAAATGGCTTGCCCCCCCCCAATCAGACCCCCCCATATAATGACCTATATTGCGCTACGCCACTGACGGTCATCGCGTCCCCCTCAGAAGTGTAAACTTTTGCAAAATGAAGGCCCAAATGAATCCATTTGGTGGACCATTTTTGTATTATGTGCAATACTTATAGTGTTTTAGTTTGAAAATGCTGAAAATCGGTGAAATAAAGGCCGGAATTAAGCCATTGCTCATGTTATAAATTATTGCTTTAAACGTACAGTGTTGGGTGTCAAAAGCAGAAACGAAAGGGGGAGGGTGTCTATAGGGGATGTTCCCTCTAGCTCTCGGAAGTGAAACTTTTGCAAACTGAAAGCCCAAGTGAAGCTATTTGGTGGACCATTTTGGCACTATTATATGTGACGTGTCATGTAAAAAGGAGACACTTTTGAGCAGGTTATCAATTTTGAGGTTTTTACATATCTTAAATAAAGAGACATTTTGCTCCACAACGCCGTTTTCCCCAATGAAATCGGACATTTCTAAGCGAAGATATTGAGTTCATAAGTTATAGTATTATAAAATTGGAAGTATTGAGATACTAGTACGATCGGCCTTTAAAAATATTATTGACAATGTTGAGAGTAGGAATTACCTTGAAAAATGTCTCAAAAATACAAGATGCCAGTTATATTCCGGTCTGAAACTATCAGACAATATTTTAATAACATTACAAATTCGCAACAAACTCAAATTAAGGACCATTTTGGCACTATTATATGTGACGTGTCATGTCAAAAGGAGACACTTTTGAGCATGCAGGTTATCAATTTTGAGGTTTTTACATATCTTAAGGGATCCAAAATGAGCGTTTATTGTGTTTCGACAGTATTTTTTGTGGGACATGAGAGCACCTCAGACCTATCGAATTGCATTCTGAATACGAAGCATGTCTTTCTGATATCAAATAATTTTCAATTTTAAAATCACAATATAATACAAATTTTATGACAAATTATAAAAATTTGATATTTTTCAAATTTTTGATATATAACAGTCCTCGAAGTAAATTATATAAATCTAATGATATATTTTAAAGTGTATGTAGCAGGGAGGAAAATCCGACGGTCAATTGAAAATTTTGACCTTTCATATTGAAGATATGGATTTTTTTCCCAAAAAGACCTAATTTTTGTTGGTGTTTTGGGAAAAAAATCCATATCTTCAATACGAAAGGTCAAAATTTTCAATTGATCGTCGGCTTTTCATCCCACCTACATACACTTTAAGTATAAATCATCAGATTTATAAAGTTTACTTCAAGTACTGTTAAATATCAAAAATATCAATTTTTAATGATTTGCCATAAAATGTGTATTAAATTGCGAATTTCAAAAAATCAAAATTATTTGATATCAGAATGACATTCTTCATATTCAGAATGCAATTCGATATGTCTGATGTGCTCTAATGTCCCAAAATAAATACTGTCCAAACGTTCATACCCCAGCCCTTAAATGAAGAGACATTTTGCGCCACAACGCCGTTTTCCCCAATGAAATCGGACATTTCTAAGCGAAGATATTGAGTTCATAAGTTATAGTATTATAAAATTGGAAATATTGAGATACGATCGGCCTTTAAAAATATTATTGACAATGTTGAGAGTACTAGGAATTACCTTGAAAAATGTCTAAAAAAATACAAGATGCCAGTTATATTCCGGTCTGAAACTATCAGACAATATTTTTTAATATTAATAACATTACAAATTCGCAACAAACTCAAATATTGTGCCAAAATCACCCCGGGCAGATTTTTGGCTATTTCTCCATTTACGATCCTGCCCAAAAGTGTCTCCTTTTGACATGACACGTCACATGCCGGTACCGGGTATTGTGTATAATAGAAAATAAAAAATATATAAACTTGATGGGTTTATAAATGAAGACTCAAATAAATTGAAGTCATTCTTGGACAAGTTTATATTAAATTGCTTTATGGGAAGGGGTATGAACGTTTGGACAGTATTTATTGTGGGACATTAGAGCACATCAGACATATCGAATTGCATTCTGAATACGAAGAATGTCCTTCTGATATCAAATAATTTTGATTTTGTGAAATTCGCAATGTAATACACATTTTATGGCAAATCATTAAAAATTGATATTTTTGATATTTAACAGTATATACTTGTAGTAAACTTTATAAATCTGATGATTTATACTTAAAGTGTATGTAGGTGGGATGAAAAGCCGACGATCAATTGAAAATTTTGACCTTTCGTATTGAAGATATGGATTTTTTCCCAAAACACACAAAAAAATAAGTCTTTTTGGGAAAAAAATCCATATCTTCAATATAAAAGGTCAACATTTTCAATTGATCGTCGGCTTTTCCTCCCAGTTACATACACTTTAAGAATATATCATTAGATTTATCAAATTTACTTCGAGGACTGTTATTATATCAAAAATGTGAAAAATATCAAATTTTAATAATTTGTCATAAAATTTGTATTATATCGTGAATTTCAAAACTGAATGAAAATTATTTGATATCAGAAAGACATTCTTCGTATGCAGAATGCAATTCGATATGTCTAATGTGCTCTCGATCTCATGTCCCACAAAAATACTGTCGAAACGCTCAAAACGCTCATTCCAGATCCCTTAAGGGGTACTACACCCCTGCCCAATTTTGTGCCTATTTTTTTTTTCTCACAAATTATAGCGCATTGGTGATAAGTAAGATATGTATATTAAAGGGGCAAGGACTACAATTAGGCCTACTGCACTGGAAATTTCATTTCAGCACAGACAACAGTTGTGGAGTTACAGTCAAAAATGAGGGTAAACCAATATTTGATCAATAAATCAATAACTACTTGCCTTGAGTTGTTGAATTTCCAGTGCAGTAGTTGTAGTCCTTGCCCCTATAATATAGGCCTACATATTTTACTTGTCACCAATGTGCTATAATTTTTGAGAAAAATGCAAAATAAGCACAAAATTGGCCAGGGTGTAGTACCCCTTAAACGTTTCTAAAATCTAAATTTAGGCCCTATACTTGCCATGCGCATGCCTTCACGAATCACGAGTCCTTTCCTTCTTGTTAAATTTCTTCCCCCTTCTTTCACTCCTTCCTCTTCCATTGCAGTAAAAGGGTTTTTTTCTTTTTTCTTTCCCTTTTTCATGTTCACGTGTCTTTCGTTCTCTTTCCCATATAGGCCTATTCATTCCCCATCCCTCTTCCCTTTTGTTTTTTGTTCACTAGGGGAGTGTTCAGAAATACTTTGGTGTGGGGAGGGCTGGAAAATATGTGTGGGGGTGTGTGGGTGGGGGTCATAAACTTTAAACTTTTTGGAGTTCTGAATATGGGGCGGGGATTTAAAAACTTGGAAGTTTTTGGTGTATGCACAGGGGAATATAAAAAGTTTTTTGGCACATAAGGGGGGAGTTTCAGGCCGCATTTATTTTAATGATTTTCACAAAATTTCATATCATTTATATTTTCACACAAAATTTTTCCCAGTCACGGAAAGACCCCCTTTTTTGGTAAGATTTTCACCAGTAAAAAGCTGTAAAGACCCCCATTTTCCAGCCCTCCCCCCACCAAAGTATTTCTGAACACTCCCCTAGTGAACAAAAAACAAAAGTTTTGTGTCACTGACTATTTAGGGACCGTTCACAAACACTTGTTAGGGGGGCTGATGCAAAAGGGGGGGGCTGAAAATTGAGATTATATGCTTTTCTATGGGGTTGACCCATAATTTTCATGTCAAAAAGGGGGGGAGCATGAATAATTTTCGCGATGAATTTTTTTGCATCAGGCCCCGCGCCCCCCCCTAACAAGTGTTTGTGAACGGTCCCTTATTGCCCTAGGCCTAATCCCAAATAACTCATTTACCGTATTTTTTTAACACGTCCACAATAATTTATTTATGTGGAAAAAAAAAAAATAAAAACACTTAGAATTTCCCACAGAAAATTCAAATATTGTATTTTGGCAATATTTCGAGTTAGTGAATGTAGAGAAGAAAAAAAAAAATCAAAAAAATATTAAGGATAGCAGAGCAAGGTTTCGATCCTTGGACCTCTGGGTTATGGGCCCAGCACGCTTCCGCTGCGCCACTCTGCTCCGTAATACTCCAACGACGCACATGTAATATATATAGTGACGACACTATATTTTATAAACAATTCGTGGCTTTTAATCTTTTTTCAAAGACTAACTTAAATCTGACGATAATTGTGCATAAAACACATTCTCAATAGTTTTTACAAGATGAAATCGTACAAATAACGCAACAAAAACAGCAAATTAATGTGCAAAATTCATAATGTGACCTTTGAACTGCGATTTCGTAAGTAGCGACAATGGACAATGGATGGCGCTATGACACAATGAGAAATGGGACAGACCAGGTCAGACCCTGAATGGCACAGGCACAGACATGGACAAAAGAGAGCAAAATAATGCTTTTCTGTGACAATATTCACTCATTCTCACTGTCAAAGATTGGTAATTATAAAATTCCGGAATCGAGATAATATTCGCAATGTAAAAATTAGGAATTAAAAAATTCAGCAACCAACCAACTAACTAACTACGTAACTACGGTAAGTAGGCCTAAGTAAGTAAGTAAGTAAGTAAGTAAGTAAGTAAGTAGGGGAGAGCGGGGAGTGTTCGCCCTATTTTTTTCTGACCAGCCTAGCGATGTCAATTTTATGGTTAGGGATGACCTGATTAGCCCATGTGAAAGCCCTATGTCTTAGCTATATACGACCACAATCCCAGAACTATAGGCCTTACAATAGCAACAGGATAGAGCAAACAAAAAAGTTTTGCAAAGTGGCGAACTTGCCCCATATTGGGGCAGGTTCGCCCATATGGTGGGGTAAGTTCACCCTAATCACAAAAAAAAGGTTTAAACATTGCGTAACAATAACATATTCCATGCAAACATTTAGCAAGAGTATACAGGGCATTCATTCTCTTCTGGGGAGTCACTAAATTTGTTGCAGGGGTCGGATCAGGGTAAAATGTAGGGGTCCAAAGTGAGCTTAAACGTATCATGTTTACAACTTCGGGGAGATTATGGATTAGGACATAAACGGTGGTATGTGTAATACTGATACCACATAACTTTAAATAACATGCTTTTCAGTAGTTTTACCTTGTTTAATGGTATAATTATCAATATTTTGCATAATACGCTGATGGGGCAGGTCCGCCCTCCAGTTTGGGGTAAGTCCGCCCGGGGAAGATATAGGGCGAACATGCCCCATCCTCAAAAGGGCGAACGTGCCCCTTGTGCACATTTTTGTATTTTCTTTAGGGTATGCAAAATACAAATCGAATAAGGAGTTTATAACTGCATTAAATCTTTAACAAATCCCATATGTTCCAAATACAGATTTCCATTAAAACCATTTGTATTTATGTATCAATGATAATACAACATTATTAATGCAAGAAAAATTACGTTTTGGTGTAATTTTTTGTTTTGGCTGCAGTTCGATGAACAAGTCCCTATATGTCGCGTAGATAATATGAGAAGTTTATAATGACCTATGTCACCTAATTTTGCCATCACCAAATTCCTCGATAGCCGTAGTGCTGAGAAACAAGGGGTGGGCGAACCTGCCCCTAGGGCGAACACTCCCCGCTCTCCCCTAAGCCTAGTAAGTAAGTAAGTAAGTAAGTAAGTAAGTAAGTAAGCAAGTAAAGCAAGTAAGTAAGTAAGTAAGGCAAGGCAAGTAAGTAAGTAAGCAAGGTAAGTAAGCAAGTGGTAAAGTAAGTAAGTAAGTAAGTAAGTAGCAAGTAAGTAGGCCTAAGTAAGTAAGTGGCAAGTAAGTAAGTGGGTAAGTAAGTAAGGCCTAAGTAAGTAAGTAAGCAACAAGTAAGTAAGTAAGTAAGTAAGTATAAGTAAGCAAGTAAGTAAGGTAAGGCAAGTGCAAGTAAGTAATTATAAAATTCCGGAATCGTAATAAGTAACGTAAGTAAGTAACGTAAGTAAGCAGTAAGTAAGTAAGTAAGTAAGGCAAGTAAGTAAGTAAGCAAGCAAGCAAGTAAGTAACCAACCAACTAACTAACTAACCAACTAACTAACCAACTAACTAACAACTAACTAACTAACAACTAACTAACTAACTAACCAACTAACTAACTAACTAACTAACTAACTAACTAACTAACTAACTAACTAACTAACTAACTAACTAACTAACTAACTAACTAACTAACTAACTAACTAACTAACTAACTAACTAACTAAATAAATAAATAAATAAATAAATAAATAAATAAATAAATAAATAAATAAATAAATAAATAAATAAATAAATAAATAAAAAGTCAATCAATCAATCGCGTAGGGCCAATCCCAATATTGCAAACCTTAACCCTAGAACTACAGAGCCGATAGTTTGTAACACGAACTAGGCCTACGAAGTGGCTGGGGGAGGTTGAGAAAACTGTTTCTAGTTTTGTGTCTTTAGAATTAACAAAATTAATAATTAGGCCTAAGTTGTTATGGTGGACGGGAAAAATATGACATGAAAAATTGGGCATTTTTCTTGCAGAAATTTGCCATGCTAGTTTGATTCCTTGCATCATCCTTTCTGAAAATATATATACTTTTATGTAGGCCTAGGCCTACTTATCATCATTACTTTTAAAGATACAATACAAAACAATGTTTAAAATTTCCAACTTTAAGTGATCCAGTCGTGACCCTATAGGCCTATACTTTTCCGTATAGTCCACTTGCCCATCGATGCATAGTCATAGCCTAGGCCTACTCTGGCTATTGCATTAACTGATTTAATTAATTAGTGCACAATAATTGATAGATTTTCACATCTGATCTTTTCAGTCACCGTACTCCCTCCGTTTGTATATTTTGCCCTACAGGGTGTAACAATAAAATTTGTACAATTTTGATAATATAATGGCACAAGTAGGCCTATGCCGCTAAACTTTTTGGTTCGATATTTTTATGTCTATCATGATAATTTCTTTAGCCACCAGATAGGCTTTGTTCCAATAAAATCGATGTACAAGTGAAGATACGGCCAATTATGTAACCTAGTCGAAAACCGCTTGGGCCACTTTTGCCTAAGTGTTATCAAAAGTGACTGAATAGAGTTGAAACCTAGCTGGACCAGTTGGACGGTGCTCTTATGATAGGTAGTTTTAACCAATGGGGTATTCGAAGTCTAAGAAATGAATACATAATAGAATATCTCCTTGAGTTTTTGAAAGGCACAACTAAGCACTGACATAACAACCTCATTTACTAGAAATCGTGGCTGCAGTTCAACAACGTCAACCCCAATTAACGTTGGAAGAGCGCATTTTTATGGTTGTGACATTCGGTGGCACACGGAGTCAAGCAGAAACCATACGATTATTTACATTTTTCAAACTCACGTATGCTACGTCTCCATCAAGACATACAATTACATTGAACTATGAGAAGTAAATTATGTAGAATTTGTTAACAGAAATGCTGGCAATAGTGGTCGACCCAGAATAGCTAGAAGCCCAGCTGAACTTAATTTCAAAATTTTATTTTTTTGTACTTATGGTTGCAAAAACTGTTCTCCTATTGGATATGAGAAATTACTTTATAAGAATATTTGAAAGAAATTTCATGACTTCTTTATTTTAAAGAAATATCGTATCATTATTAAGTTCATGTTAATTAGGCCTATATGCAGAAACACCACTTATAATTCTTTTGTGTCAATTCTTTGATGTTTAATGCACGATAAGCATATCTATGCGGTTCAAACTTTATATGCGCAAACATGGCAAAAGTGGCCCAACACGTTTTCTGGACGATTTAATTAATCGGACATAACTTTTGAATCCAAGCTAGTAAAGAAACCAACTAAACGTCTTCTTTTAGCCAAGATACTACTGATGGTATTGCATATTACATTTGTGCCACACCTCTTTTAGTTTCTTCATGGGCAGTCAAAATGCAATTGTATAAATTTCATTGTTACACCCTGTAGGCCTACTTACTTTGGATTGTGATATGCATTCAACACTGTTGTCTGTGGGGTCCAATTTCTGGCCTAAATTTGGTCATGATGTAATGCATCTTTAAATGGAGCTGGCTTGTGATTCGCCCAGATCTCGCTAAAAAAAGTCGCTATTATAGGGTTTAGGCCTAATCCTCCTGATGACACGTGAAATAGGCCTATTTTTTGATAAAATTCCGAAGGGAAAATGTTCAAAAAGTGACTTTTTTGACCGTGACCCAGAGGTTGATTCAATGTAATCCCAGCATGCAGTATGATATTTTGTGCAATGTAATAAAGGAGCCATTTCAACACCATTTCACATTCAAATTTATGTACAAAATGAGAACCCCGGGTGAGAACCAGTAGTTTTGATGGAATATTCATCGAGACTTTTATGTTTTGAATTGATAATTGGGTATGGGTAATGTTTGTGGATACATTATTGCATGCTACCAAGAAAATTAAAAAGTCGCGTGTTTTTAAAACAATTTTGGATATTTTAAATTCTTTGGAAAAGAAGGTGGAACCAGCAAAGTTTTCTTGCACATGCATGCATGCATGCATGCAGGCGCATATAGCTTATCTAGCCCAGTGTGATGTTTTCTGAAAATATAAACCATGTGTTGCTCAAACATGCTGCCAGTGGCTGCAATGTATTGGGCTTACATTTAAACAACCTCGGACCGTGAACCATGCATATATATTATGGTCGAATCCAACCAAAAGTGTCCACGGGCCAGAAATATAAGTCCGAAATAAAAATGTCTCCACAATTTTTTCCTTTTGCCCATTGATTGATGACATATTGGCCTTATAGGAACCAAAAGTGCCATTACTAATCTTGAAAAATAAATCCAGGACGTGTGATAGTAAATGTGATATCAAAACCCAATGTTACCTACGAATACCACTAGGATGCTTTCACTATCGCAATACTAATCAACCTAAAACAAATGGAATATTCCCATTAACGCTTTTTTCGTGTAATGTAGACCACAGGGTGTCAGGAAAATGCTAGCTCAACCAGAAAATATTTGTTTTATTTTTATAACGCGATCAATATGATCTTAGTCAATTTATGCTAGTTTATTTTTGAAAATGAAGTTTAGGTCAGTTTCTGTATTTTATTTATCAAATGAGTATGAATCAATTTACACATTGTATTAGAACGAGTAGGATATATGTTTTCAAGAATATTAGGAATTATACGCATACACCTAAGGCTTTATACAATGAAAAGGTGAAGAAACCCGGGTATTCGTAGGTAACATGAGCGATTTAACAATATCTATATTGAGTTTAGAGGTTTAAATTTTGCTATTATGGTAATGAATTAATAAAATGGTAGTTTTTAGATCTCTTTCAGATGGTACGTCCAAATGAATAAATGCTATTACCTTAAGATCAAACAATTTTGATGCTTTTAGCGAGATTTTGACCACTTCATTTTGATATACAAGTAGTTAATCAGCAATTTTACATAATAAATAATTGTTGAATGAATCCGTATATGGTCGAATCCAACCAAAAGTGTCCACGGGCTAAAAATAAAAGTCCGAAATAAAAATGTCTCCACAATTTTTTCCTTTTGCCCATTGATTGATGACATATTGGCCTTATAGGAACCAAAAGTGCCATTACTAATCTTGAAAAATAAATCCAGGACGTGTGATAGTAAATGTGATATCAAAACCCAATGTTACCTACGAATACCACTAGGATGCTTTCACTATCGCAATACTAATCAACCTAAAACAAATGGAATATTCCCATTAACGCTTTTTTTTTCGTGTAATGTAGACCACAGGGTGTCAGGAAAATGCTAGCTCAGCCAGAAAATATTTGTTTTATTTTTATAATGCGATCAATATGATCTTAGTCAATTTATGCTAGTTTATTTTTGAAAACGAAGTTTAGGTCAGTTTCTGTATTTTATTTATCAAATGAGTATGAATCAATTTACACATTGTATAAGAACGAGTAGGATATATGTTTTCAAGAATATTAGGAATTATACGCATACACCTAACGCTTTATACAATGAAAAGGTGAAGAAACCCGGGTATTCGTAGGTAACATGAGCGATTTAACAATATCTATATTGAGTTTAGAGGTTTAAATTTTGCTATTATGGTAATGAATTAATAAAATGGTAGTTTTTAGATCTCTTTCAGATGGTACGTCCAAATGAATAAATGCTATTACCTTAGATCAAACAAATTTTGATGCTTTTAGCAAGATTTTGACCACTTCATTTTGATATACAAGTAGTTAATCAGCAATTATACATAATAAATAATTGTTGAATGAATCCGTATATGGGTAATAATAGTGTCCTGGGGTACCGCTTAAAGTTTTTGACAATTAATTTCCATTGGTAGGGACACTTCATTACACATGTCATGTATTATGCTGTATTCGTAAGTAACATTTCAGTATTTGTAGGTAAGAATTAGACTTTTGGTGGATATCGCAATCAAAACTTCATTTTATAAAGTACTTTGAATGTATTATTTTCTTTATGTGCGTTTATTGATACTTTAGACCCTATCATGTATTAATAATGTCGGTTCACAGCGGTTGAAAGAGGATTGAAGTAAGAAACAAAGGCACTAAAGTGACTTTAATTTGCTTAATTGCACACAAATCGCTTAAAACCGTTATTGCAGACTTGTGAAGTCCATCTTGGAGTCAGTTACGTCTTGTGGCCTTTCGTTTGAGGGCAACTACAATTAGCTTTATACCAGGGTCCATCACTGTGTTGTCTAGATCATGAAACAATGAGAACAGTCGTTTTTTCCATGGTATTCGTAGGTAACCTTAGCGAAAACGTCAAAAGTTACCTTCGAATAAATCAATTTGGACACAAATTACTCAGAAACCAGAAGGTCAGTAAACATTTAAAATGAAGCACACATGACAGTTGACAAATCCAAGTATTTATCCCTTCTAATTTTCTTTGAATCTGATTTTTCTTTCAAATGAGCAGACCGTCGTCTATTTCAGTACATATTTTTCTACAATTAAGCCGTATTCACTTTTGCGTGGTGGGCATGTATGTGAATTCGCAACTTTCATTGACATATGATTTGATAGCAAACACACAGGCCTTCGTTATGTACCAATATGGGCATTGGCATGAATGGCGGTGTTTCACAATACTGTCATGATGTCAAATTGTATTCGTAGGTAACATTCGGTTACCGAAATTTACCTACGAATACTTGCTTTTATTGTTGACATCTCAGAAATATTTAAACGCAGGCTATTGAAACTTGGTAGAAATAAAGAGTGTATTACCCTGCACGTATTGCTTAACTATTGTTTACTATTCTCTCACTTTGTGGAAATGACACAGCTTTTAACATGTATTCGGAGGTAATGGATATTTTTTACCAAACCTACCTTTGTGCCATTTAGAATTTCTGGCAGCTAAACACAATAATAAAGATGTCCGAATGCAATGCATTTCAGTATTGGACATATCAAAGCTTGTATCGATTGCGCATTTATTAGTGATTTCCATTTTTAAAGATATATCTAGTGCTATGAAAAATTGTATTCGTAGGTAATGTAAAAAATACCACTCAAAAAATTATCACAAAAATTCATAATTATGTACAAATATGTGAAAAATTGAACAGGCAATCTTTGAATACACACCTTTCAGAAAATCAATTTAGATTCAATCCAATGACTTCTTTTCATAACTGATTTAGATGTTTTTAAAAATACCTTAAGAAATATTTTGAAAAATGGGTAAAAATAGCATGTTTTGGGGTCTCTGTGTCTCAGTTTTTCACAGAAGGGGGTCTTATTATATATGGCGCGAAGCGTATGATCAAGGCAAATAAACACAATACAAAAACGAATGCCAATTGATTAATACTTTTAAGTTATGGCCCTGAACATGCCGTGTACACTTTTCGTTGGATTCGACCATATGGTTAATAATAGTGTCCTGGGGTACCGCTTAAAGTTTTTGACAATTAATTTCCATTGGTAGAGACACTTCATTACACATGTCATGTATTATGCTGTATTCGTAAGTAACATTTCAGTATTTGTAGGTAAGAATTAGACTTTTGGTGGATATCGCAATCAAAACTTCATTTTATTAAGCACTTTGAATGTATTTTTTTTTATGTGCGTTTATTGACACTTTAGACCCTATCATGTATTAATAATGTCGGTTCTGAGCGGTTGAAAGAGGATTGAAGTAAGAAACAAAGGCACTAAAGTGACTTTAATTTGCTTAATTGCACACAAATCGCTTAAAACCGTTATTGCAGACTTGTGAAGTCCATCTTGGAGTCAGTTACGTCTTGTGGCCTTTCGTTTGAGGGCAACTACAATTAGCTTTATACCAGGGTCCATCAATGTGTTGTCTAGATCATAAGACAATGAGAACAGTCGTTTTTTCCATGGTATTCGTAGGTAACCTTAGCGAAAACGTCAAAAGTTACCTTCGAATAAATCAATTTGGACACAAATTACTCAGAAACCAGAAGGTCGGTAAACATTTAAAATGAAGCACACATGACAGTTGACAAATCCAAGTATTTATCCCCTTCTAATCTTCTTTGAATCTGATTTTTCTTTCAAATGAGCAGACCGTCGTCTATTTCAGTACATATTTTTCACCAATTAAGCCGTATTCAGTTTTGCATGGTGGGCATGTATGTGAATTCGCAACTTTCATCGACATATGATTTGATAGCAAACATACAGGCCTTTGTTATGTACCAATATGGGCATTGGCATGAATGGCGGTGTTTCACAATACTGTCATGATAAACAATTGTATTCGTAGGTAACATTCGGTTACCGAAATTTACCTACGAATACTTGCTTTTATTGTTGACATCTCAGAAATATTTAAACGCAGGCTATTGAAACTTGGTAGAAATAAAGAGTGTATTACCCTGCACCTATGGCTTAACTATTGTTTACTATTCTCTCACTTTGTGGAAATGGCACAGCTTTTAACATGTATTCGGAGGTAATGCATATGTTTTACCAAACCTACCTTTGTGCCATTTAGAATTTCTGGCAGCTAAACACAATAATAAAGTTGTTCGAATGCAATGCATTTCAGTATTGGACATATCAAAGCTTGTATCAATTGCGCATTTATTAGTGATTTCCATTTTTTAAAGATATATCTAGTGCTATGAAAAATTGTATTCGTATAAGGTAATGTAAAAAAATACCACTCAAAAAATTATCACAAAAAATTCATAATTATGTACAAATATGTGAAAAATTGAACAGGCAATCTTTGAATACACACCTTTCAGGAAATCAATTTAGATTCAATCCAATGACTTCTTTTCATAACTAATTTATATGTTTTTAAAATACTTTAAGAAATATTTTGAAAAAATGGGTAAAAATAGCATGTTTTGGGGTCTCTGTGTCTAAGTTTTTCACAGAAGGGGGGCCTATTATATATGGCGCGAAGCGTATGATCAAGGCGAATAAACACAATACAAAAACGAATGCCAATTGATTAATACTTTTAAGTTATGGCCCTGAACATGCCGTGTACACTTTTCGTTGGATTCGACCATATGCACATCCAACGTCGATAAGGCTATAATGAAATGAAATGATTAGTTTACCGTCACATTTTTTTCAGTGAAATATGAGGTCATGATTTCATTATTTTTGACAATTTCATTATTGTCAAAACTTTCTTTTATGGCTATTACCTTTGATGAAAGACCATCTCAAAACAGGTATTAATGCTTTTCATCATTACAGACATTTTGCAACAGATTGAGAAAAGATTTGAATTTGTTTTTATTAAAATGAAAAGAAAGTTGTAATTTTTGTAATCCATTCATTATTATCGTATTCAAAGATCCATTATTTACCACATCCTCTACCCCTACAACTTAGAAAAACTGCTGATTTAATATGATCAGCTGGGGATGTCAGACGTTTTGAGAGTTTCAATTTTGATTATGAAGTTCAATCTCAATTTTCAGATAATTGACTTTATTATGAAAATAATGAAAGTTTTGGTCAAATTGAAAAAGTGATGAGGGCGGGTGACAGGAAACTAATAATTTCATTACATAGCCCTAATTGTCAAATAATCGTGAAATTATTCCAAAAGCAGCGGCGGCGCCAGGAATCTTTTCGGGGGATTGAGGGGGAAAGTGAATTTCGGGGGGCAAAATCAACAAATTTTGGATTTTACTGGGGAAACAGGGGCAAGAGTTCCGACTGAGAGGGGCATTTGACCCTCACCCCCCCCACCCGTGGCGCCGCCACTGTCCAAAAGAAACCCGGATTTAGCGTTTCATATGCCAAATTTCGTAGCCGTATCCCGGCCATATCTTAAACCAAAGGTAGGCCTATCGTTGCGAAGTTGACTATGTATTTACATGTATTTTAGGCGTGCTATAGCTAAAAATGCTCAATTAAGTACTTTTAAGTACTTTATATTTTTTATAATTTCACTGGCTGCCATTTATGTATGTGGAGACTTGTGTTAAACCTTTCTCATATTCTTTATAAGTGCGCTATAAATCAAGTGTGTCAAGAGATTCATCAAGTTTGTATAATATGATAATTATAATTTGGAGTTTTCTTATTTATACAAAACCAAATTTTTGACACTGACCTGACAGTTTCGTATGTCTTGGACGACATACTTCCTCAGAGTGATTGGTATCCCATCATGATCCTCTTTGCTGCTTGTAACACAACTCCATCCCCAGGGGGCGTGGTCTTGGGGAGAGGGTCATATACACGTGACTGAGATGGTAGGCCCCCTCGTCTCTGTTCATGACGGCAGGACCTCTCTTGCGAATCCATATTGATTCTCTGATGAAGCGAGTACTAGCTAGTACTCGCATCACACTAATACTTCTGGGATACCAATCACTCCGGCGGAGGAAGTATGTCGTCCAACAGGCAACACATACGTTTGAAACGGTCAGGTCAGTGTCAAAAATTTGGTTTTGTAATAAGAAAACTCCAAATTATATGTTATAAATCAAGTTTTAAAAATTGAAAATTTAAAAATCTCCGTTTCTTTCTTTTTAATGTAGCCTACCGGTGTTAAAATTATTGTAACTTATTTATAACCAAAGGTCGTATTGACGTGACGAGTTTTCACTAATGTGGATCTTTGAATACGATAATAATGAAATAAAATGTAGAATTCCAAAATTGACCTGGGCCTACTTAACTCGGACTGATTTTGCTTGATCGCATCACATAATGTAACTGAGTAAATAGGAAATAAACTAAACTAGTTAGTATAGATATATATGAGGTTGCACTTTCACCGAGTGGCTTCATTCATATTATATGAAACAGTGCAAAAATGGTAATAAACTAAATCATAATGACTGCACTTTCACCGAGTCATGCTTCATTTATTTTACAGCCTTTTCATGGTTATGGTTGCGGAAATAATAAGTTGAATCCATTTGTATGATGAAAACAGCAAACATGGAGACGATTAAACTGACTCTTCCAGTTATTCTCGTGTTTTCTGCGTTTACCCTCTGTCAAGGAACATATTCGAAGGAATCTGAGATTCCACCTCCCTTGGGTAGGTATCTATAGTTTGTCGTCGTGTCGCGAAGGTTCGATATATAGAAAATAAGGTTCGTTATAAATTATATTCATGATATAGATTCGCTATAGTATCAAGTAGGCCTACCCGTACTCGACGCACACCGAAATCGCCCGGTTAATAATTACATTATACAGCCAGAGACATGAATTCCCGGGATCGATACACGTAAATGTGCTATGCACGATTGATATTCAGACGATAAATCTTTGGATACCGGGGTAGCCTCGGAAAATGATGAATATCTCCCGTAAATGATTTCGTATAAAGAAACCAGATGTGGTTCCTTGCACTTGAATATACGGTTCAACGGATATGATAGTCGTTAGCTTGCGTCTTGACTCTTGAGCACGGGCTATTTAGGAGAAAAAAGTCACTGCACGTTGGCAAATGTAAAGTCTCGATGATCAACCAGCTGTGACAAGCTTGCGGGGAGGGGTGGAGGGCTGGTCCCTCTCCAGCTTTGGCGATTTTTAAAAATCATGCATTTTAGTCATTTTTGACTTTACCTGATTGGACACTTGACACTCATTATATAGCAATACTTAATCTGGGAACAAAAGTGCAAAATAGGTCTGAATAAAAAAGCAACTTGGCCGAAGGTCTAACATATTGATTTTAGAGGGGGAAATACTGCAGTCAAACGCTTTTCTCACTTGTAGGGCGTTTAGGACTATTTTTACCGGCAAGTTATCAATGTTATTAGCTCAAACGGGTGGGGTCCAAGGATCCACCTTAAATCCTTTGATGGAATCCATCGTCAAAGCCCCTTGCTGGGGCAAATCGTAGAATCTCAAGCTCACGAGTTTTTTAAAGGCCTTTTTTTAAATTAAGTTTTCATGATTAACTTGGAAAGCGTTTTCTTGAAGTCGTTTAATAACGCCTTCGAGATTTACAAGTTGATCATATCATACGATATTTACTTATTTTTTGGTGAGTGTAGACAATAATTTGGTTTAATTCATTGAGTTAAAAATTATTTCATTTGATGACCACTCAAACAGTAAGAACTTTCTTCTGTTGAGGTGTTTATTACTGACAACATAATCCCCACTATTTTGTTTCCAAACCACACATAGTCACATCACGGAAGAATACATGGATTTGTGCGCAAAAGATCTAGATCCTGAAAAGAAACCACAGGTAACCTACTTTTAGCCTTGGTTCAAGGCGTTAGGCTGTTTTTTCACACCACTATTTTCTTAAAAATTGTTTAGTTTATTCACCATGGTCTAAATGGCTTTACTGCTTAAATATTGTTAAACTATGTCAAACCATATAGTCGGGGTTGGGAACATTAGATTTGGTCGGGAACCTGGAATTGGAGTATAGGCCTAATTTCAATTTTTTTTCGCTTTTCTTGATTATTTTTTATATCAGCCATCTTAAAAATCGTTTTTAAGACCGTAACCAGACATCTAGATGCTATTAAAAAGTTTTGACCAAAACCAAAACGCGTTTATAGCATATGTTTAGAACGTTTTCAAAACATTTTACCTATGTCTCAATGTCTTACTGATTACAATTTCACGCATTCCTACACCTCAATGGCAGCCATAGCTGGGTCCCCCCTTAGGTCTATTCCACCTAAAATGTGAAATGATGTGGCCTTGGCGGGGATATTAAGCTGCATTCCATCACCCGTGTTACACGTAATAAAATTCAGCATCGATTTTTAAGCGGATTTAATACCGCCTAATTGGGCAGTAAGAACACAAGTTTTGTGCAGACGGGACCCAGTAATGGCCGGATTGAATTCTGACCTTCACTTGGATTTGTCAATATATCTATTTGCCGAGATATGGGTTAAATTTGCTTATTTTAGAGATATTTCGACTCGGTGACTACATTAATTGCAACCGTAAAGAACTATGTAACAAATACACAGCCTTCTGCTTTTCCATTTTTAAAATGTTACGTCCATTTCACAGTGTTTTGGTAGGCTTTGAAATTACTCAATGATGACAAGCGAGTCAAGGTCCAGAATTTCATTCTAAGACAGTGTCAGAGGATCAGGACCAACAAAGGAATTGCAACGATACTAGCGATTATAACCTTTTAAAAATCAAAATTAACGTTACACATTTTGGATTTTATTTACAAATTTTGGCCCTAAAATATTCTCATAAGCCGTTTAATGTTGATGGCTACTAATTACCATGGTTACTGGGAATGATATATATTTTAAGTAGCGTAGGCCGGAAAAAAGTAACAAATACAACCATCTTACATGACTGTTTTAAATACATTTTTAACTATTATGTCTTTTGGGTTATTTTTGGTCATTTTGGTGCCCCAAAAGAGGATTTTGTAAACATGTTAATGTTATTTATCGACTGGTATCTACAAAGAGTAAATTGTGACACCGAAACGAGAAAAACATTGAAGGCAATATGATTGTATTATTATTTTCTCAATTTAAATTCAATTTGAGTAGTTTTTGGTAATAGGTGATATTTCTCAATATATCCAAAGCTCAAAACTTCACCATGTTCACCAGGCTACGCCAGTGAGTCAGAAACAAATTACTAACAAACTAGTAAGGAACTATTACCAACTTTCTGGTCCCTTTGGCCAAATTTTATCTCTAAAATGAGTGTCCTAAGCATTTTAATGCTATTTGATGTTTGATTATCTACTTAGAGTAGATGTGGTATACTTAAACTCCGAAAAATCATGCCCTTAATAGAAAGCAATTACCATTTTCTCAATTTTGGGTAAATTTCAGTCATTGTACATATTTTAAATAGCTCAGTGATGACAAATTGGCATGTCGGATTTTATGTCAGGACATGTCACGTCAGAGAATCAGAAACAACAAAATAATGTAACTATAGACGAATCCAACAAGCCAAGTCATGGTCATGGTTTACTCGGCCATTACTGGGTCCCGACTGCGATATTTTTTTTCCTAGTCAACATTTGCATCACATAATACATTTACATGATATAGGCCTATGAGGCTGGATTGAGCTGTGTTCAGTTTTATACGGCGGATTTATTCCAATTAAAATTCTACCAGGGTTCGAACCCACAACCTTTTGATTAACAGTCGAGATCGAATACCACTACGCTGTGAGTGCTTCTGCCAGAAATGCGTTTGTTCATCATACTTATTGATTACGGAATAAAACGCAAACACACGAGATATATATATTACTTGTCTATTACTAATAAATACGTATATAATCTCCAATCTATGCGGTTCCTATGCAAATGTTGACTAGTAAATTAATATAGGCGTCCCGACTGCACCAAACTGGTGTTATTACTGCCCAAATGGGTGGATTAAATCCGCTTAAAAATCGATGTTGAATTGTATTGTGTTGTAAACTTTCATCATTCTTTTGTCTACGTGTAACACGGGTGATGGAATGCAGTTTAATATCCCCGCCAAGGCCACATCATTTCACATTTTAGGTGGATTAGACCTAAGGGGGACCCAGCTATGGCTGCCATCGAGGTGTAGGAATGCGTGAAATTGGATTCGTCTATACTGCAATTCCACGTTCACCTCAAATATCCCCCGACTACGGGGTTGGAAAAATGTCTTGAAGTACAGCGAATCCCGCACGTTTTGACGACATAATATAAGTTTATTGTACAAATGCGCACGAAGCGCGCGAACATTTTGCTATATTGAAGCTAAAATGGTGAAAATGACCAAATGAGGTTAATTTGGACAGAAACCCACATACAGGTGTTACGTCAACGTGGGGGTGATTGTATATACTGTGCCCCTTATCAATTTTTGGTAGTTGCCGCACCCAACCCCATTTGCCACGCAGGTCGACAAAATGGAAAGTTGCCAGAATTTGTTTTGATTGTAAACACTATCATGACTATCGTGAGCAAGACGTGAGGGGAGGGGAAGTTGATGATACTAGCGGTTAGCAAGCTATGTCTATAATATGCATGAGGCCCTGTGAAAATTAAAGAGCATGATGCAGTCATGTCTACAGTAGAATTCATCTCGACCTTTGCAGGACTTATTAAGGTTTAAAACCCCATTAAAAGCTATTAAACCAAGATAACACTCATTGAAACAGCTCAACTGATTATAGGTCTGTCACACTACGACGGACTGGATTAACGTACATCACCGAATACAAAAATATTTTATTCGGTGGAAAAATCACCAGTCCGGCAGAAGATTCGGTGGGATTTTTGGTCCGATTCCCGTTCGTCTCTCTATGCGTTGTGGCCGCTGATAACCCTGCAGGCGTCTTATATCCGATCGTTCAACGTCCGACAAATGACCGGATTTGGGGGTCCGATTCCCGTTCGTTTCTCTATGCGTTGTGGCCGCTAATAATCCTGCAGGCGTCTTATATTCGATCGTTCAACGTCCGACAAATGACCGGATTTGGGGATCAACGTCCGACAAATGTACGGATTTTGGGATCCGATTCCCGTTCGTCTCTCTATGCGTTGTGGCCGCTAATAATCCTGCAGGCGTTTTATATTCAATCGTTCAACGTCCGACAAATAACCGGCGAATCCGTGGCATGTGGCACCAACAGGGACGTCCACACTATCAGAAAAGTGGGGGAGGAGAGGGCGTTTGAGAGGGTTTTCGACCCCTTAGAGGCAGTGACGTAGCAAGCACTTTTTCAGAGGGTGAACAAAGTGGGGAAAGACAACTTTAAGGGGAAAACTTTGACGAAAATGGTCAAATATTGGCTAATAAGTACAAAAGGGCTACAAATCTGATATATCAGGGCAACCAGAGTCCGGGGGCAATAGAGGTGAGGAACCTTTGGACAATGAAGGCCCAATTGAAGCCATTTGTCATTTTTTAGAGCCGCAAATTGGTGAAACGAAAGCCTAATTAAAGCCATTGAAAAGTTTTCACAATTATTGTATAATATAAACAATTGTTTTAAAAATAACACGTGGATGTCCATAGCAGAAGCAAAAAGGAAGACTTGTCCATTTTTTAAAATGAAGGTCCAATTGAAGCCATTTGCATGGGGACTGTAGGGCCTATTAGGCCTGGGCCTATTGTGTAAAAATTTAGTTTTAAAATGGAAAATTTGGACACTTGTTTTTGGTGCATCATTTTTACACTATTATTGCCTTAAACAAAAAACAAAGAAGGCCCGAACTGAATTTGCAAAATTTAAAATGTTACACTGATCCACTGACACTTTAAGATATAAGACTTCAGACTCGTAATTTCAGGTAAAGCATGCATGGATTGATATGTTAAAGTCAGTAATAGACCGTCTTAAATACTGATTTTGGTGACAAAATGGGAGTACAAAATGTCACGGGCCCTACATATCGACGGGCCGGCAGTAATTTTCACAGGCTTTGGGCCACGGAACGACATTTAAAGCACTGCCTATAATAATCACAGGCCTATACTTAGGCTTACTATATACTATCCTGGGCCTACTCAATAACATACAATTTAACCTGTTCCATGTTTTCTCTTCTTTTTTCTTTCTTGTCAATCACTAAAACTGGTAGGAATTTGATATTGCGTCCTCTACCCTTCAGAAAGTGCCCTCCCTCAACATGCTCAATACTACTTACATGCATAGGCCTACTAAATTACGTGCAATTTAACTTTTTCTCTTCTCTCTCTCTTCAATTTTTCTCACTTTCTTTTCTTTTTTTCTCTCCTTTCCCCCTTTTTTCTACTTGTCAGTCACTAAAGTACTGGGGGAAATATGATATTGCGTCACACACCCTTCAGAACCCCCCCCATTATTGATGCACATGTTCGCCATAGGCCTACATCCGGCACAAGCGCCTGCGAAACCTTGCAAACACCTGCGGTATATAAACGAAAGAATAACGAACAAACCCAGGGTATATATACAGAACTGTACGAACACATCGGACAACTTCCGAACATGTGTATTCGGCACACTCCGTTTCAAGTTTTGTGCATGCACAAAACTTGAAACGTATTGTCGACGGACTAAACAATCATCACCTAACACGAAACGCATTTGGCGGATAATAGCAGGACATATGAAGAACATAAAACGAACATTGACGAACACTAACGGATTTGCTAAAATACCATCCGTTTCTTATACGGAAGACCGATCCGGTGTAGTGTGACACTAACACGGTCTGGGTCAACGTATATGGCAAGCTAAGCGGCTCAGAACGTGGGACTAGCTACGCGCAGCTTCTTTCTCGTTACGTGCAGCTTATTAACCAATCAGATTCGCGGTTTTAAACACGTGGAGCTGATGTAAACATCCTCTCTCACAAATATTACGTTGTTAATTTTTGTAAATGAAAATATCTGTAGTATATCAGCAAAAAATGGTATAGGTGCTATTAAAGTAATATCTGAACAGAATGATGATTGTTCTATATTTAGGGGCTATCATTTTCTTCGGAAGGGATCCCAAATATAGGGGGTCATACTTTTTGGAAAGAAAAATAAGGGGAGGGGGTCATAAATTGATAATGACAAAATGTAGGCAGTCACAAGATGACTACAGATAGTGTGTTTATTGTATTCAAAAGACTGATTTCAATACAATTTTAGCCCCCCTGTTCCGAAAAAATTGATGACCCATTTTACTCTCTCCATATTTACACAGTGGCATGTGATATCGCTTTCCCTGCAATATCTTTACACAGCGCTTTACATCAGTAGTTGTTGTTGTTTGACCTTCATATCCCCTGCACCGCTAATACAGCCCGAGTATAAAGTTACTTGCTATTAAACACGGTGTAAACTTGGAAACACTAAATAAATATGCTTTGTGTCATTTTAGCCAGGCATTAGCAACATGTTCTCTTGACACGTGCTGTGATTTGGCCTCCTTTACCCGTTCGTTATCTATGCTAATTCCGTAAATTAATTACAAGATAATAATTGTGAAAGAGGATACCTATAACTATACTACGCGCAGCTAACGACCCAACCACGTGATTAAATTTGACTATTTTGATTGGTCAAACAGCTGCTCGTAACGAGAAAGAAGCTACGCGTAGCTGTTCCACGCTTTTGGCCCCCTTGACTTGCCATAAACGTACATCACCGAATGCATAAATATGCTATCCGGTGGTGAAGGCCTCACAGGAACGTATTTGCAACGAACACGGGCCGAGTGCAACGAACAAAGAACGAACATGAACGAAAGGAGAGCGAACAAACTCCGGCAATATTCAGCACCATACGAACACACATCGGATAAATACCGAACATGTGTATTCGGTACACTCCGTTTCAAGTTTTGTGCATGCCGATGGACTTAACGAACACCACCTAACACGAAACGCATTTGGCGGATGATAGCAGGACATAAAAAGAACATAAAACGATCATTGACGAACAACAACGGATTTACTAAAATACCATCCGTTTCTTGTACGGAAGACCTATTCGGTGTAGTGTGACAGAAGCATCAAATCGGATCTTCTCTGGTTGTGCACATGTGTCTGTTTTATATGTGCGGTATCGCTATAAGGTGCTATAATACAGCTTCAGTTGGGTAACTGATTATAAAGGAAACGCAAGGAAACAATAGTATGTGGACCTTTGTTCACGAAATGAGACAATGGCCTGCTTTTTGTTAACCAGCATTCTTGAAAATGAGCAACATAATGATTGTTGACTTAACACGGTTTGGAAATAATTTCTTCATATTTTTGATGTTATCTGTCGTTTACATATCCTTCCTAAAACACTAAAGTGCGACTATTTCCAAACACCTAAATTAGCTAAAAATTTAGGACATGTTACAAAACTATATTTTCTAGAATTTCATAGAATAGTTTAAATGTAGCTTGTACCGTTTTTGTGGCATCCTTCAAAACGGAGCGGTCCGTTACCAATATAGCTCAATATTTTCGGTCAAATCTCCATTCAATTAACACGGGGAGTTGACTAGCTATGAGCTAGCTATGCTTTGCCCTCACTCATATTCTACGAAAGTGCGACTATTTCTGAACATCTAACCTAGCTGTAATTTTAGGTCATGTTAGAGAAATATATTTCCTAGAAGTTTGGAGAATAGTTTAAATATTGGCCGGTTATTTTTCACACAGTGATGTTAACTAGGCAAATGCAATATACTTCTAACATACACTATTTGTAAAGGTCGCGCGTCAATGGTGAGAGCACTGTGTATTGTGTATAGGAAAACGGACAGTAACTGCAGTATGGTTTTCTAGAAACATGAGAAAAGGGGTAATGAAGTGTATAGGCGCTAGGCGGCCAGCGCAAAACCTTTGCCATTTCATACGGTAGATGCTGTATTTAAAGCATCCATATTGAGTTTGTCGAATAGCATGAAAATATTTTAAGCACGGATTTTTAATTCTCACTGCACGGATTTTTAATCTCACTGCACAAACGTGCCAGGAGGCACGTTAAAATAGCCCCTGGTCTTGAGAAAGAAGCGTGCGTCTTGAACTCATAAACTGACCAAAATATTCTGATTTTCTGATGTGAGCACTCACTCACATGGCGTATGATACATGTTCACTCACACACATAGGTCACACACAGCGTAGTGTGAGCACCCCCTCACATGGCGTATACAAGCTCACTTACACACTAGAGAAGTCAATTACCGAGGTATTGACAGTAGCCTTAGTCCATGTCCCTCGGCTCATTATGCGTCTTAAAGGTCGGAACAAAATGGCCATGCGTGGCTGTGGATTTAACCTACCACGGCGATTTCTGACATGAAGATATCGGGGCGATGACACCATAGGGCCTGCACTTTGGCTCGTTTTTTGCAGGTTTACATGGTCCAATAATCACAAGATGACTGACATGTGGTAACAAAGGAAGCAGTCACTGCAATTTGATTATGTCCCATATGATTGGCCATTCAAGACACCCCTGTGAATATACTATAGCGGCCTTTTCAAAATATAATACCTGTTTGCTTGACTGCATTGACAATACCCGGGAACAATACACACAGTATATGCATTGGACAAACTTTTTACAATAAGCATGATAAAGTGATGATGTGACCTCCAGATTTATACATCGTTCGTCTCGCACACTGACGACATTTGATTGAATGGACTGCGCCGTGATTACGGTGAAGGACACCGGTTCAAATCCTTTGTTTGGAGCCAATCGATAAAAGCATGCAGGGCCTCTATACCCTATACCCATGTACAGTTTATCCCTTACATAACCTATGTCTTGAATACGCTGGCAAAGTTATGTAATAATCGGATTAATACTATATAGCAGTAGGTAAAAACAAGTTTTGAATAATCCGCGCTACAAAGTCCCATTCAGTGATCCCAGCGAAAGTGGAAAAAAAAAATCAAATTGTTACGTGTATAAATTTTTTAATGAAAAACAAATGGCAAAAAAAACAAAACAGGAAAACGACAGTATTGACGAAGTTGAAGCCCCATTCAAATACATGTAGCTAATTTATAAGCTTTTATATACTGTCAGTACCGGTATATAAATTACAGACTCACGTAAATGCATTATTTTTTTTGTCTTAGACACACGGCTTTCGGCTGAACCACTACACTAGCAAGCTATGTTAGCACATCTATGACAATGACGAAACGTACAAAATCAGCCATAGGCCTTTTATGACCTTTGACATTCTTTTGTGGCGAGTGACATGGTCTTTCAATTCACACCGAGTGTCCTTGACAGGTTCGACTATGCTTCAGTGGTCATGAAAGAATTCAAAAGATAACCTCTGCCCCAATAATCCCAGGCAATTATCTGAAACTGCTCCTCGGATCATAAGAACTCAGTCCTCAAATGATAGTCATAATAATGTCCAAAATATAAAAATTATAAAAATCATTGAAGACTGAGTTCCGCAGTCTAGTATCCAAAATCTGAATTTTGATGATTTTTACGATCGTCGGGATGAAAAAAAATCAAAAAATCACTGAATGGGCCTTTAGTTCCCTACTCTCCTTACCCTGGCAATATAAATCAAAGAAAAACGCATTCTGAATACGAAGAATGTCTTTCTGATATCAAATAAATTTCATTGTTTGGAATTCACGATATAATACAAATTTTATGACAAATTATTAAAATTTGATATTTTTCACATTTTTGATATATAACAGTCCTCGAAGTAAATATCATTAATCTAATGATATATTCTTAAACAGTCCCTGGCATACCATACATGTATAGGCCTATGTATAGTACATTAGTCTGCTTTATCTGTTTTGTGCTGTTTAAGCAAATTTAAACATAATTTCCATAAAATGTAAGCTTTTACTGTCAGATATGTCCCCTTTTAATTTTGAGCAGAACAAGTGAGGTAAAGCAAAGAAAATTGGAATTTACTACTACTAGCGCCAATGAATGTTATACGATTGTAAAGCGGTACGATCCTCTGGGTGTGTGTGTGTGTGGGGGGGGTGTACGTATGTGTGTCCTGCACGCGTATTTTTCTGCAACTATAACGGGACGCAATACGATACCGGTATGTTATAAGAATCAAACTTACAAGAAAGATGGCTCTTGTCAAATCCTACAATTCTGTCAGAGAAAATATGCATATTTGCATTAATTCTTTTATTAATTGACATAATTGATTAATTAATAAATATTTTATTTAATGATTTACCATAATTCCAAACATGTCAAACAATATGTCAAATTAAAGCTAATGAAATGCTTTATAAATTGGTAAGAGCACATTTTGCAAAATGCATTTAGTATTTTAGTTACACGATTCCAAACATTCTATTCCAATTTTTTGCTACACACGCATAGGAGCTGTACTTTTAGAATCCGCGCCTAATCAATAATAATAGTCTTTCACTCCATTGTCAAAGTACTGTGCTCCCTGTAGCATTATAGTGACCAGGTTGCGATATTTTTTTTCCTAGTCAACATTTGCATCACATAATACATTTACATGATATAGGCCTATATGAGGCTGGATTGAGCTGTGTTCAGTTTTATACGGCGGATTTATTGCCATAATTATTACCTCTTACTTAAGGGCTGGGGTATGAACGTTTGGACAGTATTTATTTTGGGACATTAGAGCACATCAGACATATCGAATTGCATTCTGAATACGAAGAATGTCCTTTTGATATCAAATAATTTTGATTTTTTGAAATTCGCAATTTAATACACATTTTATGGCAAATCATTAAAAATTGATATTTTTGATATTTAACAGTACTCGAAGTAAACTTTACAAATCTGATGATTTATACTTAAAGTGTATGTAGGTGGGATGAAAAGCCGACGATCAATTGAAAATGTTGACCTTTCGTATTGGAGATATGGAAGGTCAATTTTCAATTGACCGTCGGCTTTTCCTCCCAGCTACATACACTTTAAGAATATATCATTAGATTTATATAATTTACTTCGAGGACTGTTATATGTCAAAATTTGAAAAATATTAAATTTTTATAATTTGTCATAAAATTTGTATTATATTGTGATTTTCAAAAATGAAAATTATTTGATATCAGAAAGACATGCTTCGTATTCAGAATGCAATTGATAGGTCTGAGGTGCTCTCATGTCCTCAAAAAATACTATCGAAACGCAATAAACGCTCATTCTAGATCCCTTAACAAAAGAAAAACAAATTTATTCCAATAAAAATTCTACCAGGGTTCGAACCCACAACCTTTTATTTAACAGTCGAGATCGAATACCACTACGCTGTGAGTGCTTCTGCCAGAAATGCGTTTGTTCATCATAGGGCCTACTTATTGATTACGGAATAAATCGCAAACACACGATATATATTACTTGTCTATTAGTAATAAATACGTATATAATCTCCAATCAATAATGAACCTTGCCTCCGACTATGCGGTTCCTATGCAAATGTTGACTAGTAAATTAATATAGGCGACCAGGTCCCAGAGTGTGATGGTTTTGTAGCAGATGACAGTGCTCATTCAAGCCTGTCAAGGTCAGTTAGTAGCCACTTGCTGAATGGATGGCCATTATCAGCTATCAAAGAGATGCCTTGTGCAGCTGCCAATCACAGTAGAAGTTTGATAACATTTTGTTAAAAACCCAAATGTGATATAAGGACAAAGCTGTGCATGTCGGTATTTAATTGTTTGGATTCTTATGTTGAAATTCCCTTGTATTAGTATTTTTATGTGTAGTGTATATTGTTCATAAATTATATAGCTTTTAAATTTTGGGCATTTTTGCTCTGTTGCACTGTACCATTATGGAATTTGAGCAAATCAATTACTGACACAAGCAGGTATACAGTGTATTATTTTATTTTTATTTCGTATCTCAGGAGCACAGCTCACTTGGTAAGGCGTCAGAATTTGGTACACGAGCGCTTCGAACTTTAAATCGGAAGGTGGTGAGTTCGAGCTTCATCACGGTCACATTAATTTTATAAACCAAATATTGTTCGAACTTTTCATATTTGTTTTTCTTTTATTGTTTCTTTTTCTTTGTCTTTTTTTTCTCTTGTTTTATTTAATTTTTTCTTTATTTTTCTTTGATTCATATTGCCAGGGTAAGGAGTGGAGGGAACTAACGGCCCTTTCAGTGATTTTTTCTGGACGATCGTAAAAATCATCAAAATTCAGATTTTGTACAATGATATAGTCAGTAATAATCTTTTGATCATTATGACTATCATCATCCGAAGAGCAGTTTCAGACCATTGCTTGGGATTGTTGGGGCAGAGGTTATCTTTTGAATTCTTTCATGACCGCTGAAGCAGAGTCAAACCTGTCAAGGACACTCGGCGTGAATTGAACTGATTTAATTTATATACTGACAGTATATATAAATTAGCTACATGTAGGCCTATTTGAATGGGGCTTCAACTTCGTCGATACTGCCGTTTTCTTGGGTTTTTTGCCATTTTTTTCATTAAAAAAATTTATAAAAGTAACAATTTGATTTTTTTTTCACTTTCGCTGGGATCACTGAACGGGGCTTTGCAACGCGATATATTCAAAACTTGTATTCACCTACTGTTATAGCATTAATCCGATTATTACACAACTTCGCCAGCGTATTCAAGACATCCAATGCAAATAATCACCTAGATTATGACGTTCATACCGTAAATATGGCGGAGTACTCAAATTCATTCAACAAAAGCATGATTACAAGCTATTGCAATCTACCGCGACAGCTCGTCTCACACACATAACAAATACACTATAGGATCAAATAGGTTGACGACAACGTTTGATTGAATGCACTGCATTGCGCCATGATTACGGTGAAGGACACCGGTTCAAATCCTTTGTATGGAGCTAATCAATAATTTCATGCACATCCTCTATTATTGCCCACAATTATTGCCCGGGATGATTGCACACTGTAAAAGAGCTATTGTTATAATGTTTGATGAAATCGTGTTTAACTATTTGCTTAAGGGCTGGGGTATGAACGTTTGGACAGTATTTATTTTGGGACATTAGAGCACATCAGACATATCGAATTGCATTCTGAATATGAAGAATGTCATTCTGATATCAAATAATTTAGATTTTTTGAAATTCGCAATTTAATACACATTTTATGGCAAATCATTAAAATTGATATTTTTGATATTTAACAGTACTTGAAGTAAACTTTATAAATCTGATGATTTATACTTAAAGTGTATGTAGGTGGGATGAAAAGCCGACGATCAATTGAAAATTTTGACCTTTCGTATTGAAGATATGGATTTTTTTCCCAAAACACAAAAAAAAAAAATTAGGTCTTTTGGGAAAAAATCCATATCTTCAATATGAAAGGTCAAAATTTTCAATTGATCGTCGGCTTTTCCTCCCTGCTACATACACTTTAAGAATATATCATTAGATTTATATAATTTACTTCGAGGACTGTTATATATCAAAAATTTGAAAAATATCAAATTTTATAATTTGTCATAAAATTTGTATTATATTGTGATTTTTAAAAATTGAAAATTATTTGATATAAAAAAGACATGCTTCGTATTCAGAATTCAATTCGATAGGTCATAGGTGCTCTCATGTCCCACAAAAAATACTGTCGAAAAGCAATAAACGCTCATTTTGGACCCCTTAAGAAAGGCACAATACAGATAAAGCAGACAGATTTACTACATGTGGTACATGTATATACATATAGGGAATGTGTTCGAGTATTACCTAATTATAATAGGGGCGTATCCAAAAATGAATTCACACCCCTTTCAAATGTCGAGCCAAAGTGACAAAAAGTAGATCTCAACCAACCTTATCCATAATAACCTTATTTACAAGCGGCTCAGGTAACCTCGGTATTTTCTCACAATCATAACCATAACCATAACCATAACCCTATCCCATACCCTAACCCTAACCCTAACCCTAACCCTCACCCTAACCCCTAATTAGATATCGATTGACCCCGTGATTGACAGGATAACGGTCAACGGATTAGGCCTACTGCCTACTGTGTAACAACACTAGGCCTACCTGGCGTCCCGTAGCCGCTTCTCCTTATTTCATATAGCGAACCTCATTTTCCACATACTCATAGCTAGCGAACCTTCCTCGGCGAACCCCGGGCGAACGTTTGGCATATAGCGTACGGTACATGCGACATAGCGAGCCTTTTTAATACGGGACAGACCGCCACCTTTCTTTTGACAGATAGGTCTGTGGTTCTCATAATCGAATAAAGTATGCAGTCAGCCACCTGGACAACCGATTCTTTAGAAATGCTTAGTCGCGCTAAAAGTCGATCGATACATGTTAAAATCAGCACAATTCAGAGATACACCTTTTTGCTATGAAATTAATTTTCTCGGTCAAATATAAAGCAATAATTTTTTTTTCTTCAGTAATGTCAGTTAAAAACTTGGTGCTTGGATATACATTTAAAAAAAATCCTGGTGTTAAAATTAAGCACCAAATTGTGTCTTTTAGTGTGATATTTTTGATTTTTATAGGCCTTGAATTCGCCCGCGAGCTTTTTACGGAATTCATGTTTTAGCGTCTCAAACTAATATAGTTTGCTAAAGAAAGATATTTCCCACCCCTGTACGGCACATCGTGTGGGTCTATATGTTATAGTTTTGTCAGAATTTCCGTTTTTGTTTTACCCTTTTTCCCTTCATGCTCCGAAAATGTCTAACTCAGTACTTTTATCTCGAGAGCAACCAGCAGAAATAGTCGATATTTCCTTTGTTTATCCAGGTCAATTTTCCATTGAAAGCAAATTGCCCGACCAGCGATTTGGTAGCCCAAATCCCCAATTGAGTGTTCTGGTTAAACATGATCAGTAGGAGCGCTATTATAGGCCTGGGAATTTCTTTGCTATATTGAAGTTCTAGCAACACTGTAGCCATGCCGGTATTCCTATTAAACCCAGGGATATCGATCCACAATGCTAGTATTAGCCTTAGATTTCACGCGGTGATTTTGAAAAATGGTCAGCCGGCAGTAAAAATGGTGAAATGAAAACGCAAATTCTGACAAAACTGTGATATATCGCTCACGGTGATGTGCGT